>NW_020448163.1:177596-317402 GCF_003343035.1 Apteryx rowi
GTTCAAAAGCCTCTTAGAAACACCACTTTCACAACCTGGTCAAATGCAAACTGCCCCTGGACCAGCTTTGCATGGCAGGGAGATAGCATGCCTATGACCAATCAACACATACATTCTTTCCATACGAATCTCTGAGTACACGTGGGAGAGGGTCTCCTCTCCACACACATCCCACTCTTAATTCTTTGGGGAAATGCTGTCTTCTCAGAAGACAAAGAGGTATCTAAGAARCAAAAAGCAGGCATGCACTGGTTAAATCAAACCAATGTTTTCTGTAAATGGCACCATATCCTTAAAATCAACTTCTCCACTGTTATACAGCCTAATGAAAACGTTTTCACATGCATAATGACAATCTCTTATGCTAGCAAATATTTTCCACTTGAAAAATTATTTTTTTCCCTACAACGGAGAGATCTAAGTTAGGAATCAAAATTCATTTTCATGATCTCCACTTCCCTAGCTTTATTCCAAGAAGGGTTGAAAATCATTCTTGCATGGCATTTCAGACCAACAAATGAATCCTGAATTTCCCATGAGTCTTCACTTGTCACTCAAAGTTGAACATATACATTTCCATCACTGCAGCTTTTGCTCAATCTGCCCTCCCCAAGACAGAAATATTTGATGTTGTGTCAAGACAGTTCTGAAAAAATCTAAACGTGCATAAAACTGAGTGCTTCATAACTATAGCCTCCCTTAATTAAATGCTGGGCACTGTCCTTTTCTGGGATGGAGACAAYAGGCAGAAATAGCTACCCTCACAACAAAGGGACAACCGCAGAATCTAATAGAGCTACTGTATCAGACATGGACATATGGGACACACAGGAGCCGTAAAATAATCCTGTACCACCCAGCTGTGATTAGGTGGAGACCTGACAGCACTTATCAGAGGAGATCTGCATCATTATCTCCATTCTACAGATGGAAGCAAACATGCCACCCTGGTGGGAATGCTTCCTGTGTTGTCTGGTTCAGGGCTCTCTCTACCTCATCAGCATTTGTGCAATGGCTGGGATGGAGCAGGAAGGTGGATTTAGCAGGTTAAAAGGAATCGTTCTGTGATAGGTCACTCTCAGGAGTGCCCTACCACTTGCTCTCCATGGCCCAGGGCAGTGGCACCCCTTGCTCTGTCTTTCCCAAATTCTGAAACCTACACCCGAAGTACGGCAGCCACCACGGCCTGCCTTGCATTCAGATGGTCTGAAATGCCTTCAGCTCTTGGAGGTTTTCAAGCCATGGCAAGACAAAGCCACGAATGTCCTGATCTACCACTGATTCTAGTCTTGCTCAGAGCAGGACAGAGGACTAAAGACATCCAGATGTTGCTTTCCGCCAACGCCTATGAGTCTGTGCTTTGGGCCAGGCACTGGGGAAGGGTGGGTGCCCTGCATTTCTCCGAGCTCAAGTCTCAGAGGGAACATGTCAGCACTTGTGGAGTCCCAGCCAGGCCAGCATCCCCAGGGATCCCAGAACAAGACTGTCYGAAGCCTATCAGGTACACCTCCTGCTAGTTTAAGGTGGAGGCAGGTGAAAGAAGGTGTGTGACGATTTCAAAACTAGTGGAGATCAAGACTTTGAYGGACCTTGAAGCCTGTCCGATTAGTAAACTGACTTTCTGTACTGAACCAGGGATGCGTCTGCTTCGCAGAGCAGCARGCACTTCCGTCACAAGTGGCTGGAGAGCAAAGTTTGTACGCAGAGTGAAGGCCCCAGCGTTGAGTCCCAGCGCACAGCGACACTGCAGGCTTCGGCGAGAGGTATAAAGCCTCCATCTGCATGCAAGGCAGAAAGAACGATCAAGGCACTGGCACCAGACTGTGGAAATCCGAAAGGTGCTAAATATTGGCCGATGGTCAAAACACAGCTGGTATCACAAGCGGCTTTGAATCAATCCAAATTAACATAAATCCATTCAGTTTAGCTACAAAGGCAACACAAGACTTTTGAGCTGTGCTCTTTCAAGAGAGCAACCAGCTCTAAATTTGGATCGAAAGCAGCCTGTCAGGTGGTCACTCCCAAAGACAATATAAAACCAGAGTCCTCAGAAAAGACGTGTTGAAAGGGAAGGAAACAGAACGAACAGCTGCTTTTCGGCGTCAGTTAAAGAATCCAGAGAAATTCTTACAATAGAAACTAGGGAGAAAGCATACTTCAAAAAACAGAGAAAATCTACCCAAAAGCAAAAAAGGAGTGGCAATTAAGCTAGAAATAGAAGAAAGGATGYCTGAAAAAAACAGAGGATTGAAAGAGAAGGACAAACAGATAGTCTGACCTGAAAGTTCATCACATAAATATCTTTAAAAATCAATAGAAAAGGAACACAGACAATAAAAGGTAGGAAATAAAAAAGCGCTCTCCAGGGACTCATTACGGCCAGAGATTTCCTGACAATTGCCTATTTCATTTCTGAAGAACCTGCAGCAACGTTATCAGACTAAAAACCAAACCGATTACGTGAAACTTCCACAAATAGTACAGAAAGCTGAAAATATTTCCAAATCTCTTCAACTTACGGAGATATTTCCGAGGGCTCAATCAAAGTGGGCAAAAAGCTCTGAAACAGTATGATAATGCAAACCCTTTTCTGCGGAAAAGTACCTGCTGCATCTCATACCCTTTTGATGTGCAACAGTGTGAACAGTACAAAGGCAGAAAACTGTGACACGCTGCCTCTTTAGCCATCTAGAAAGCAAGTGTTGCTTCAACATGAAGGGAGTTTTTTTCCAATGGAAAGTTTTTTTCCCGTTGGGAAATACAGTTTTCATTTAAATTTATTCTAGGAGAAAAGCCTGCTTTTTGGTGMRRRRAAAAAAAAAAAAAARATCTGGATTGTACCTTGMAAATTTTCTGACACAAACATTTTGCAACAGAATAAGTGTGTTTCAGCTAGAAAATGGTGATTTTTTCTTTTCTTCTGTCATTTCTGATTCTGCCTGTTTGGAATTTTTCTTCTGCAAAAATATTCTATATATTGAATTTGCTGCCCAATTTAGGAAGGGAAAAAGAGTGAAATATCACTTTTTTTTTGGTTTGCAGGTATTTCCTAGACTGCACTGGTTACCTGCCAACGATAGCGTAAAAGRAGTGTCTTCTTAGCAACATCTCTTGCTGATAAAGAGGAACAGGGGAAAGTTTTGCTGTCACGCAGACTTGTGGGTTTGTAGCTCTGGTGATACACAGGCAGGGAAAAGGTGGTTCTGGTTAYGATATTCTCCTGCAGCACTGCTGGCTAACAATTATAAATCCCTGGTATTGATAGCAGACAGGGCAAGGCTTAGTGTGCTGGTGAGGAATATTTTTGCCTAGATCTGAGTATTTTTTGTGCTACCTAAAGTAAAATGTGATTGTTTAAAACAAACAGTCTCCTGGGGCCATGGTAGCAGCATGCAACACATTCAAGTACTCCTGGACCTACAGCATGGCAGGTAGAGGAGACAGATACACAGGAGAGCGCATCGGGTTACTGTTGGGACAACACATTACAGTCTTTGTAGAATGGATGCTCCAGAAGCTGTCTCAATCCCTGTAATCATGTGCAATATCCCTCCAAGGTGGGGCTCAAGGCACCTCTGCTCTATTATCACAGCAAAACAACAGAGTAATGTCACTCCTGGTCCTAAACACAAGCTGGTGACAAGTCAACCACCTTATTTGCATGACAACAACTATAAAAAGTCTCATGGCTGGATATATATCTTCTCTTAAATGCACACYGTGTTATGCGTAAAGAGGAAACACAAAATACATTGTTTTTCCAGGGGGAAAAGAGAATGCTGCCTTACAATAGGCGAATGACTTGTTAATGGTTTAATTAAGCATGAAAACAGACATTAGCTTGGGGTAGAGAAGCAGAGGTGGAGGAAGAGTATCAAATCTACGCCCCCGCCTCCTTCTCCCCCAGCACTGATTATCTTCAAAAACCAGGTATCCTGAGAGAGGCAAGGGAACACAGCAAACTACAAATCCTACAGAATTCATAGTTTCTCTTTGACAAGTGAACACTTAAAGACATGGAGTTTGCCTGAGAAATGTTCCTACGGCTATATAGATGTGCAATATCAGACAGCGAGAGTAGCCTGTTTTGGGTCTGACCTGATGATAGGCAAATATAAATATGTTCCCCTTTCGGCTTGGTTCACTTTCCCTKCGCACATTTATAGCTCTTAAGAATGTAAGATTGCCTGTACCATGTTAGACCAATGGGACATATAGCCCAGCAACCTGTCTTGTACAGTGACTTTAAGCAGATGCCTAAGGAAGAACATAATAACATAGCAAGTATAAATGTTTCCTCCCAGCACTCTCCCAGGCTCCAATCGTTTGCAGCTCAGGGGATGCCTGAGCCAGAGGTGGATTTCCATGTATTATYAAGTAATCGTCAATGGATTTCTTTTGCAAGAACTTACCCAATTTTCAGCAGCTTGAACCCATATCGAATTTTAGCATTCAGAGCATCCACAGCTTAACCACTGGCTTGTGGGAACCACCTCCTGGTAATTTTAAGTCTTGCTCCTGCTAGCTTCATGCAGCATCCTCTCACTCCCATCCTGCAAGAGAGAGTGATCAGTCAGTCCCTCTGCAGGCCACCCGCAATTTTAGACCCCATTCATTTCTCCCCTTCAGTTGTCTCCTTGTCAGATTGAACAGCTGTGTCTCGCATGGTCATTCCTCATACACAAGCCACCCCAAACCAATCTGTTGCCCTTCTGTGCCCTTCTCCAGTTTCACCATGGTGGAAAAAAAAAGGAGAGAATTATGGAAAGAGGAAAGGAAAAGAGGAGGGAATGAAGCTGCTTATAGTGTTCTCTGTGTTTTCAAAATAAATTCCTGGAGTGTAATCTGACTTGCTTCAATGTTGCTTTAAAAGGTATCAGGAAAGCACCACRGCATCAAATTCCCGGGAATGGCAATCCTTTAAATAGGATACTGGGTCGCTCTCATGGTGCTTAGCACCCCAGTCAGGCAGGGTCCTCGCAGAGCTGCACRGGGTAGTTCGGAAGCTAGTAATGCAATGATCTATTTGTATGGCATCATCCAGTTCCCAACATTCGGCAGGAAAGCACACAGAAGGATACTGCAGACTACCTGATGTTTCAGGGAACATTTAACAGTCCATCCTAAGCTCTCCAAAGGCAGATGATGCAAGACCGTAGAATTTATACCAATCCCTTGAGCAGGAATTAATTTTACCTCAATAAAACCAGACAGAGTTTTCTAAAAGACTCGGGACTATGAGTCTTGTCAGTTCTCAGTGGGAGGTGGACTCCTAATCCCATGGACACCTTCTCATAGCTCTTCCCAGTAACATTTTGAATAAAGCAGTGGCACGTGTTTCAAAGCATTCGCCTAGCTCACTCTCTGGCCTTTGGAAACATTTCCAGCTTTCCAGCGACCACAACACCACAGAAGAGGCAAACTGACGGCCTCCCTGTTCTGCACCTCCAGCCCAACCATGCTTCTCTTCTGGTTTCCACAGCAGAGCTTCCTTTCCACTGACTGCTGCTGCTGCTGCTGCTGCATAAGGACTGTTCGGTAAAACATGTTCCTCATCATCTCGCACATGGTAATGACAAGATCAAGAGAATGGACAATGCGCGGCTGGTCGCTGAAGTGTCCGCAGGGGGCTTTGGCTCTCTTTCACAAGTTTCTCCTCCCTCCTTACTTCTCCCCTCCTGTTGGGGAACATTAATGGGTAATGCATGTTCTCAGAACTGGGGACCCACCTCCTCTTTCCAAAAGAGAACGTGCTTTCTGTGCCGTGATTTGCGTTAGAGAAACGTGCGCGAGTTTGCACAGCGATTCCYGTCCCAGGTCCAGTTCCTAAACACAGACAGTGGGCTTCCTCCTCATCGGCGCTCCCCAAAATGCGAGCCAAACGGTATGCCGCTCTCCCTGAAGCCCTCAGCGCATGCAAACTGTTTGGAAAGAAAAAGGGGGAAAAAAAGATGACAGCTTTGAGCTTTCCTCTCAAAACGCTACACTGAAAGCTAATGAAATGCCGAACAGCCTGCCATGCATTACTACACAGAGATGAGACATGATCTGTGAGGAAATCATTAATTAGGTTTTATATCTGTCTAAGATGACTATTCAAATGCATGTTGTGCCAGTAATTAAGACAGCAATTTTATGAGATTTTTTTTCTCTTTTTTTGGTGTTCCTTTTAATAAAGGATAAAGCTTTCTTCAGCTTGCATTTCCCCAGGCAAAAATTATATAAAATAGACAAAAACAGGTACAGTGTCTTTAATTAGAAACAAATCTCTGCATGAAAACGGTATCGCAAGAGAGACCACAAAGCCACAGAAGCAGAGAAAATTAAATCATCTCTAAGAACCATCAAGACCCTGCCGTTGATAATAAATAGCCCCTTTTCTGTGTGGAAGCCCACCCATGCAGATATAAAACAATAGGTAATAATGTAATTGGTGGGGGAGAAGGTGAGGAAAAATGGGATTCAAAGCATTTGAACTTCCACAAACTTTGAGGCAAAACTGTGTCCCGGAAAAACTTTTTTCCCAGCACTTGGTGCTGTCCTGGGACAGGACACCAGAGAGGTGGAGGGCCTCCATCCGTGGAGACTCGATCCTCCCTTTATAGACTTAATATTGATAAATTTGCTCTTTCCAGGACCCCTTTCAGATTTCTTCACGTTAATTACTGCTGGCTAATTAATAACAGATTTAGGAAATGACTTGAGAAAGGGATTCTCAGCTACTAGTACCTTTGTTTTTGCTGCCATATGCTCCTCCCTACGTTGCCAAATGCAGGGCTACCACTGTCACATGAAGCAGGCACACTATTTTTCAAGTCCCAAGGGGGGGGCCTTCTGCTGGAAGAGATGGAACAGTTTCTCTGTGATTGGAACAAATTCATCTTTTTGAATTTTTTTTATTATTTTAACAAAACGCTCACCTCCCGCCCTGCAAAAAGCAGGAGAGAAGCACGGTTCTAACCAAGCAGAGCGTGCAAATTGGCAGCAAAAACCCTTCCCTGACGGGGCTCATGCAGATGAGATATTTGTTTTACACTTCAGAGAATTCTCTTTTAATTTCAGAAGTATAAAAAGATCTATAAAAAAAAGAGCTAGTAGTTTAATCACTCGAGGAAAATTGACAGGTCATAATCAAAGGAGACCAAGCACCGATGGAATATAAAAACCTCAAATACCTTCTCAATGKGATCATATTGTTCTGCTCTGTATCTATTTACTGTGCTGCAGTTAAATGAGTTCCAGCACTGACTATGAACCTCGTGACAGAATAAAACACCAGATTCACTTGTCAGCATAGATGGTTTCTCTCTGGAAAGAGTAATCGCTCCAGAAATCCTTGTGCTGTAGGAAACGTAGGTAATCTTTTGTTTTTAGTGGGGTGACCAGCATTTGAACACACTGAATACAAGCAAGGAGGAAGCTCAGCTTTAGAAATGATCCCCAAAAGTGACCTTCTCTCAGAATCTCTAATGCTTGTCATCCACCTTAAAGCTTTCTAACGTCCTTCTCCGCTCCTGTGCGGATGCGGTGTCACACCATCAGCATCCCAGGGATCCCAGACCCTGAATCAAAGAGCCATTCATTCGGTAATTGAACACCAGTGGCCTGGAGAGTGTTTCAGGGAGAGACAGAAGATAAAAGGATGAAGTGACCATTGCTGGGTGAGGAAGACAATTCCCGAAACAGTACACTGATATGTGCAGGTGAGTGATGGTGAAAAGGAAGAGGATTAAAAAGCAGGAATGGAAAAACATCCTGCTGGTTTGAAAATCTCTTTTATAAAAACCATGTTGTTTTACTTCCCCAATCTGACTCTTCAGAGTTGCAGCTGAAAAAACGTTAATTTTTTTAAAATTTCTGATAAAAAATAAACTTCAAACCAAGTAGATACTTTCTGTGAACGTTTCTGCTCTGTCAATAACCAACACTTTCATTTAAAAAGTTTTGCCTGATCCTGAGTTCACTCAGAGCAGGTCATGTGAAGTGCCATACCACGTGGTATGGTTCCAGAAAAACAAAGTCAGAATTGAAAGAGCAATTATAAAGTACAAAAATACAGGCAAGAGCTCACAGGAGCTGAAGTAATGGTTTACTCTGTGGCACTGGGACTTGCTGATTGCCTTCACTGGTCAACCCACCAGAAAAGCCATAAGTGATATGAGGACTGTGGAAGATAGCCATTAAATTTTATGAGGAAGTTTTATAGGGAGAGGTAATATCTTTTATTCAATTGCCTGAGATAGCTGGAAAAAAAGAGATGCGCTTTCAGGCATATATGGCCCACCCACAAGCTCCAAGAGAGGCTGCAAGTTTCAAATTGAAACATAGATTGAGCGCAATTGCTCTCAGTTTCGTTTGGTTATGTTCATCACTTAGACCATACCAGGTGGGGATAGCTGGGATCCGGGGAACTCAGAGGAGCATGAGCAAAAGATTTTGGTTATTTGGTTGTTAGAAATTTTAAACACAGACCCCAGGAGCAGCTAAAAACCTTGGTCATGAAGCTCAGAAACAAAGCAAGAACCTATAAAGATGAGGGAGCAAGTCAGGCTCTGCAGCACCAGGGGTAGYGGGCTGTGTTGGACTATTTTAGTGCAAGGAAAGTATCCTTAAGTAGGAATATGCACGTTGGTTTTCTGTTGCGTCAGTCTCTTTCTCTTCCATTACCCCCTGTAAAGCACTGTTAATTATGATGAAGCCATATAGAATCACTGCATTTTTCAGACCATTTGCAGATCCCGAAAAACATGTTGCAACGGCGGCCAGTCCAGCTGGCCTAACGCCTCCTCAGAAGGCTCATGGTGTAGGGAAGCAAGGGGAGGGGGASGAAGCAGGAATACGTGTCTGTGCACCTGCAGAAGTGATGAGCCCCATCAGTTTTCACCAGGAGTGGTGCTCTTCAACTCCAGATGTACTTTATGAAAGGCACCCTAGAAATTGCAGAAGTGCTTTAGGTAGGGACTGGAAAGAGGCAGCAGGGTTGGCACCATGACCATGGATGGAGAGGAGAACCAGGCACTTCCATCTGCTGCTAAAGGTGAGCTGGAGCTAGTGGGCTGGTATGAGGAGACAAAATTAACTTACTGGGCAACGTTCACGAAAGCAATTAAGTGTTTCAAGGAGGACAACAGCAATACAACTATGGGACAGCCAGCAGCAGCTGTTGCAGTGAGATAACTCGAGTCAGCTTCACTGAAGCTCATATTTCCTTATCACACGTAGCCTCTGTTGTGCACCTCTGCAGGTAGCCAAGGGCACACATCTCACCTGGATCCTGCCAATGTCAAACTGCAAATGTCAGGAGCTCGGGAGGGCCGGCCAGTCATCAGGTGTTTGGCGTCCTGCTTACAAACAGTGGCACTTTCTTAAGTCCAAATTACTCAGTTTTGTCAAACAGATTACTGTGATGATAAAGTACTACTAGTTATGTAGCTAATGGGGGATGACAATTCAAACTAACACTGTCTCTACTAAAGGAAGTGGGGTTTTGGTTTTTTGTTTTTTCCCCTAGGTGATAGGAAATTCAGTTTCAGCTGCTTGCGTGTTTCTAACATTCGCGCCCAGGAAATTACTGCTCATCAACATAATACAGGTGAAAACCCCAAAGGCTAGAGCAGAGGCCAGCACTGTGCGGTACCGGAAAGGTACACAGCTTACACAAATAGCAAGGTAGCAGCAAGGAAAAGCATTTCAGCATCTTCTTGAGACAGCAAGTRAAAAGTGCTTCTCATTGTAGCGCAATGATTTATTCCTGCACTCTGGCAACATCACCCTCACGACAGCTGCAGATCGGTGGCACCTCATTCCAGGGCTTTGGCCCATTCTTCAAATCGAGATTGAAAGGGCAGGACCTGATCTCTTTGCTTTCCTCCTGGCATGCTCACTTTTCCAAATCAGCCCGGGAAACTTCCAAAGCCTTGCTTTCTACAGGACCAAGCAACACTCGTCACAGCAAATGCACTTGCAGGCCTCCAAGAAGGGCTGCTGGGCCACGCAGCATGCAGCTGAGCTACGGCTTTGAAGAGTATTTCAGGATCAGAAGGATGAGAGGCGAGGAAGCCTAACGCCAAACAAGAGGGGCAAACCCTGCAGGTTCACACGCCAGGAGCACTGAGGAGAGAGGAAGGAAGGAAACAKTTGTTGAAATACACCTGATTTGGACAAAAAAACTGTTTTGGACCCGCTTAGGGTGAAACACCTGCAGGGTGCATGGGAGGCTTGAAGGAAAAAGCACGGGTTTGTCTGGAAAAGGTGGAGACTCCATCTATCTCGCTGGAGTCCTCATGACCATCCTGACTCTTGACTCTTCCCTTCCCAAGTCCAGTACACAACAGCTGGAGGTCATTTGAGATAGCAGGGCCAATAATGAATCCTACATGGGACCCAAGTGTCATTTCAAGTCTGGTCTCCCCGCACGACCTCCAAATACTGCCTGAGCATCACTGGGATGGAGATGTGATTCTGAAGGGAGTAATCTCCTGCAATCCCACCCAGGAACAGATGCACTGTGCGGATACCCTACCCATGCAGAGTTCAGGCTCAGTGCAGCGAGTCGGGAACAAAGAAGTAATATCAAGTTGCTCTTGACATTTTTTTCCTCTCTTTTCCAGACAGATTTGCCACTTACCAGAAACATTTATTCCTGTTTTATGCAAAAACCCTTCAGGAACACTGAAGAGGGATAAYTGCAATTGCACATTGGACAGGAGTKGCTTAGATCATCCACAGCTATTCCGCTTTCTTCTACAGCTCTAAACCATTCTCCAGCATCCTATCAATCAYTTACAACCAAAGCCTTAGAAACTACTAGGAACCACCAGGAGAGGCACCAAGGACACTGCTGGTGTCTTAGACACCTGCAACAGCAGGAAGTTTAGTAGGTCACATCTCCACAGCAAGATGGATYGCAGCCCATGCTATAGAGGAAAGCAGGAAAAAAACCCTGTCCCTCGATGCACAGTACRCACAATAACCCTTGCCAGTCTGATGTGGGGCAAAATTAATGCCAGCCTTGGAGTCTGGTCAGGTGAGCATGACAACACCAYGCACAGGTATGAATAAACTTTTTTTCCAAAGGTTTTATGATTACAAGCTATGGAAAAGAGTCTCCTTTCTTTGTAAATCTTAGATTTTCTTGAAAACCAAAAAACCAAACTCCAAATGTTTTCTTGGTTTTGGTAGGTCTGAATTAAAGAATTTTAACATTTTTGGCAGTACCATCCCCCCAAGTAYGTCAACTCTCACTTTTTTTCCTGAYGATAAATTCCTCCCTCTGAGAATTTAATCAAAAATGAAAAACTGTCCATTTTTGACAGTGTTGCTATGGAGTAAGCACATGTTCCAGCTCACCTCCCTTAACCTACCCACCTGAGAGGTTCCCACAGCATGTAGAGGCAAAGTAACGCTCAATACAAACAGGGAGAAGTGGGAAAAGGGAGGAAACTGGATCTGCCTTATTTCTTTCATCTCCCCTTTCAGTGCCAAAGCAGCAGAAGCCAGTCCAGCCTGAAGGCACAGTATCCCTCCTCTCCTAGTCATCTTCAAGTTTTCTGTCATGTGGCTTCTGCATTTGTTCTTCTATTCATTTGGATTTAAACCTCTTTCTTGGCATGTTTTATTATAGCTGTAYGTTTCCACAAATTACACCAGGATAATATCCAAAGCTGGTGTCAAAGTCTCACAGTCCAGCTCATCTCCCTTATATGTCTTCTAACGGGTTACTGACAACAGTATTTTATCCCGCCGCAGAAAGTGCTGCCATTTTTCCGATCGGATGGCCTGTGGCTTGAGCCTTTGGTCGGCAGGCCATGTGTGCAGGAAGTACCTCCTCTCGGTGCCTGTCAGCTCTCCTGTGATTCACCACTCTAAAAATGCCATTTCTGGAAGTCCTGGCCGACAATTTGACAAGAATAGGAAGTTCTGGAAACAATTAGTCAGCGAGCCAAAGGGCGTAGCAATTATAATTAATAATAATGCTGTGCCCTTCTTTAGAGATTGCACTCATCAAGGGCTCTCCAAGCACTGAATACATCCTAATTAACTGCATCTCATGCCCGCTCACCTTCCCTCATGAGGTGACGATTATTGTCACRTCCCAGACAAACCGAGGGATCAAGAAGCGAAGGCTTATAGGTTTGGTGAAGGTGCTTAATGGACTGTCACGTAACTTTGCAAGGGCGCTGAGCACCCCATTTCCTACAATCAGACCAGGGGAATGGTTTTGGCAGGACAACGCTCAGCTCTGAACGTACCCTGGGTAGCGGTAACACTGTCAGGTCTCGCAACTGTCTTGCCACTCCTCTGCCATATGGCTTTTTCCTTGAAGGGCCCCTTGCTTGTAAGCAAGTWGCTGATTACATGAGAGTCCCAGCTCTGGGACTTTTTTAACTCTTTAATTGGCACTGTTTTAGATAGCAGCCTCACTACAGGTTGAGGTCACTGATCTCCCACAGCWGTCTTTCAAACCTCTGGCCCTAACTTCTCCTAGCAATTATCAGCACCAACAGTTCGCATTTGCCCAAGTAGCAGCAGTACTGAAGTCCCTAGTTTAGTTATTAGCAGTACCTAAGACCCTAGTTTAGCTATTTGGTGCCAAATAACTTCTCTTTYGGACATCAAACCCAAGCAACTTGCAGTTCAAGCCAGAGAAAAGCATGTGTGACAGGTCTGCTATCTCCCCTTGACACAGTTAAAATTTACTCTTCCATACTGAGACCAGCTACTGTGTGTGATATGTCAAGGGGCCAGGGAAGCCTGAAGGACTCTTGAAAAAGATTTCCTCACCATAAAGAGCTTGAGGAGCTGCTGATATTCATCTCAATGGTCCCCCATGGCATTAAGAGAAGGAGCTTGTAATTTTTTCCCTATTAAGAGTTATTGGTAGTAAGAAGATATGACAAGGAATTGAGCCATCAGTGTGTATTACTGACAAAATATTTTCTTCAGACAAACTTCCTCTGAAACTACACCAACAGAGAAAGATGTGTCCTGTTCTTTCGCAAATCAAACAAAGGACAGATAAAATAGATCTCCACCRCACTGAGAAAATATCTTGAACAGGACAAAACTGATGTATTTTGATAGAGCAGAATGACATATTTGTCCTGGAAAGCTTTTACAACAAAATTTACTTGCAGCTGAGTTTGGGGAAAAAAAAGAAAAAAAAGAAAACAGGATTATCTTTGGCATTTCTTTCTCCATTTGAGAAAATGTTACATTTTCCTTAAGAATATTTTCTTTCTTTCACTTTAACTACTTCCTACCCACTCTGGAATGAAAAGGCCACTTTTGCTTGCAAAATTCTCCCTGAGGAATATTCAGCTGGAAGTAAAAGTGTAATTCTCCTCAGAGGCCAAATGACCTAGTGAAGTAGCCTGGGTTCCAGGAGGTGTGCAATGCTATTCCCAGTTTTGCTATTGAAACTCCAGCTAAAAACGTAGGGCAGATTTCCAGAAAGGATTGGCCATCATGATGCAGCATTCTCCAGTGCTAGGTGCAGAACTCTAGAGATAGCAAGTTTTCATCCCATCATGGATGCAATCTGCCCAACATGGAGATGACGAGTGTATATGCTACCAGCCATTTTCTGGTGGTGGTTTCAGAAATACATATTAACATCCAAAACAGATTCAGAACTCGGGTCTTCTGGCTTACTGACCCATGCCACAGACTATAACTTCTCTTGTATCTGGGCCCTGGTCTAATAAATATTACCTGGGCCTTGTGATGGTTTAGTTAGTATAGCTGATTTGCTCCCCCATATCTTAAATATTGGTTGAAATGAGTTACTTTCTATAGATAAAGAGTGATAGTACCATGTGCTTGGGCAAGGTGCACGTGAAGACTGCCTAAACCCTAACTGGGATGCTAGCAGGATCTAACTTACTCCCCAGGATCTTTCCTTTATCTTTTTGACAGAACATGGGGGACCTTCTCTCGCAATCAGACTGTTCACCAAGGGCACAAAAAAGGTAATGTAAGGTAACATTAGTGTTTAAAGTCGCACAGCAGTCCCTTTAACTAGAGCTTCTCCTGAGGCCAGGATGTCAGCAGACAAGGAAGAGCTACTGAGCCAGGCCTCTGAGGAGCTGCAGCCAACGTTCCTTTTCTTGCTCTACCAAGATGCCAGCCCAGCGATTTTGAGGACTTATCAGGGAGGATCACCAGCCCTGTCCCAAGGCAACAGGGCTTGTGGTTTGTGGGGACTAAACAGAAGATTCTTCCAGCTTCCACTACATGCTGACCATTTGGAGTAAAGCTATGARACTCCCAGCAAATCCCTGAAGTTATCACAGCCAGGAAAAACATGTGCATCTCAACACTGGCCTGCTTGCTTTGATATCACCAAAGTCTTTATGCCAGGTTCAGCATCCCTGTTGCCTGGATCCTGTGCGGTAAAGTAAGCCACAGTCAGCTCAGTTTTGCATAAATATGATGACGTCTCTAAGGAGAGATAAAMCCATCTCACTCAGATGTCAATCTCATGGTGGGATAAGTCTCCCAAAACGTGCTTAATTCAACTGACTCACCTCACCTCACCTGACTTTAGAAGTAGCACAGAAGCTGCCTCTTTGGTTTGGACCTCCGCAGTTAGAATTAAACATCTCTCCTTTCCATGTGTAAAGTTAAGTCAGATGAACTTCACTCCTTTCTGCCATCTTCCCTATTCATCTGATCAGAGAGGACAAGCTATGCAGTAGTTCACTTTTTTGAGTCGGAGCAGCAAGCTGACATGCCCACCAATACCCAAGCAAATCACTTGTTTCTGCATATCTGCATGCAAACGGTCCTCAGCTTTTGTCTTATTTTCATCCTTCCTTTCTATGGCTCTGTGTTAAGTGGAAATGCCTTTTGCCAGCACTGGGAGTCCTGGACTAAGGCCACCGAAGGGAGATGATGAATGAGAAGAAAGCATCTACCACAGTATGTTTTCTACTCCAGGCATATATTGCTAATGAAGATGGCCCTGAGCCATCCCTTCAGCCCTCCTTTTATATACATCAAAGCTGCTCCCACTGACAAGAAAACTTTCCTATCCAAATGGATRGGCTGGCCCCTTTAGAATAAGCGTTTTCCCATCACCGCGCTGCAGAACCAACTTGACATGACCCTTTGGGACAATATGCGCACAAGTGGAGCTTCTAGCCTAACCAACTGCATAGCTGCTTTTGTGTTGCTCTTTTATTTCTTTTGAGTTAGTTTCATATTTGGGGGGGGGGGTGGGAGGGAAAGAGGCAACCTGAAATAAGTAAATGAGAACAAGAGGGTAATATAATGAAAAAGCACAACAAAGCTAGTAGACTCATTTCCCTGAGAAAATGTTGATAYGCTCGACCCCAACTCATGGTTTTGTTTATAGGCAGCTCCTGCAAAGGTCTACAATGGCCTTTTTGTAAGAAGTACCTTTTCCTTCGATGGATGAGCTGGAGTAGACTGCATATGAAAACGGTCGAGGAAATTCCCAAATTATGATGACAGGGAAATAAATTTAAAGCAGCAGGAAAGAAACTCTGCAAACTTAAAAGTCCTTGGCTTTTTTTTTAGCCCCACACAGCCACGGATTTACTCACACACTGCATCTGTTCAAAACATATAAGCTGCCAGAAGTTGAAAGACTTAATAGAACTTTTCTACCTCCAACTCTCCAATCTGAGGATGAAGAAAAAAAGCTTTTCCTTCAGGTATAGGGATAATCCTTTTGCAGACTTCAAAACCAGTTTGCTTTTCCAGTGCAGCTAGAGATGAAGTTCACTGCAATTCTTTCTTATCCCCTGAACTAATTCATGTGGGCTTAAAATGAATTGATGACGGCTTGTTAAGGCTGAAATGCAAAGATTCTCAGAATAAAAACAGGAGGCTATGGCTAAGGGCTAAAGCCAGATAGCCATGGAAATATGCCTACCAGGAACCCAAAGAACAGGCAATCCCAAGCAGTCTGTGAGCTCTCTGACTGCATTTATCAAAAGCAAAAATACAGTCCTCCACATGGCTACCCCACAGTCCCCACATTTGACTAAAATGTTAGGGCGCAAACACAATAAATRTGCAATGCAGGGCATCCCAGGCCCRGCTTATTCCTTGAGAAGCTGTAAGCAGTAAATGGTTCTGCATGCGGGAGTTCAAAACGTATCCCTAATGATGACAGCCCTGCCCCTGTCTGGAGCTACTTGCATCTCCCCCTCTTTAAAAGGGTTAGCTGCCCTTTAAAGAACAAGAGGGGGAAGAATTAAGTTCATGAATGATTAATAGTCCAGTGCAGTAGCCTGTTAATGGATGAGTAATTGACTAATAATTGCGCACCTTTCTAAGCCTGCCCTTAAATTAAATCCTGCCACCCCAATCCATCAAGTCTGTTTACTGAAACACCTCGTCGACCGAGCTGTTACCTACCCGCTCATCTGGCAGGAGCAGAAGGGAAGCAGCGGGCTTTGGCCTTTCGAAACGTTAGCAGCGCTGGAGTCTGATCGATCACACAATGAGAACATGTTTGATTGTTCTTCTTTAACGGGGACTACAAGCGGGTCCGCTGATTTGATTCTGAACGGCTGGCCTGTTGGCTAGTACGGCCGGCCCGGCAGGCGCCCGCGGCGAGGCAAGGCTTGGGAACCGAACGCATCCGAAGAAGCCAAGGTCATGCCCCATCTCGATCATCGTCTCCTTCAGCAGCGCTTGTGGCGGGAGGTTTTGAAGGAAGAAGCTTTTGCATGGTGGCCTTTTGCTCAGTGGTCCTCAAGGGACTGTCCCATTAAAACAGAAGGGAATCCGTCACAAATTTCGACTCTCTGCTCTCTACGTTGGTGGCCCAGTGAAAGGGCTGATGACTTGGTCCAGTCAGGAAGGTATTGAGCTGGGAAGTGCGAGTTTTGCAGTATGTTTCTCGCTCTGCTGCTGAACTGCGTGATTGACCTGGTAAATCCCTCTTTCCTCCTGCCCCAGGCCTAAAATTAGGGTCTATGCTCTTTTGGCCCGGAATGTCAGTATGTACAGCACCTAGCACGACACGACACCTCTCAGCTTTAGAAACCAATGTAACGGAAATAAAAGGCTAGCCTTAGCTATTTGGAAAATGAGCATTTTGCCCATGAAAACCACACGGAAACATCTTTCTTGTGCATGGGATGCTAACGTTTTGGCATACATGTGAACACAGAGATATATAGAACTGGCCTCCCAAGTAGCGCATCTTCAGATACATTGCTTCAGAAACGCTGCCAGGCTTTGTACAAATCACAGCATGACCTGAACTAGCCCTTCGGGCCCATTTTCATCCATGGGCTGGACTCCATGCAGCCCAGAGGGCTGCACCTGCTCCTACGGCCCCACAGAACGTTGCTAAAGCAAGATACTTGCATTTTCAGTGGATGGTTTGATGATCACGCAAATAAAATAGCACCAAAGTTTTCCTTCAGAAAATCCTTTTTGGGTATAACGTCAACTAACTGAAAATCCAGTTTTTGGCCTTCGAAAGAATTGTTTTAACAGAATATTTTCAAATAGACTTACCAAAAAAGCATTCATATTTGTATTCCCAGCATTTACGATGGAAATGCTTAAATAGCATCCCTTTGTAATTCATGATTTATTTTGTTCAAAATATGGTCTCTAGAAAGAAAAATGATTGTAATATTGGTATTCACAAGCACTCCTGTAACTCCAAGGGCAAGCGTTTGCCTGTGAGGGAAGGCAAAATATCCCATAAAAAATGCAATTTCTTTTACAGGCTTCTAAGGAATCATTGTGGCAAAAAGAAAAGAGAAAAAAAAAMCCCCAGAAATTATAAAAAATACTTTGGCTTTGTCCTTTTAGCTCTAGGTTTACAGAAAGTTGTAACTCAAGCTGTTTTTTTAAAAAGAGGCATGCAGTTTTTAAAAATGTGAAGATTAAAGGTTCAAGTACTTGCAAAAAGATTTAAACCAATGTTCATGACCTGACTCTAAATGGAAGCCCTGGACACGTGAGCTGCCTTTTCTGCAGGCCAGCTGATACCTACGTATTACTGCTGTACTTTTTGGCAGGGCTGTGATTTTTCATACATACCGCTAGTTTTACAACACTGCAATCCCTAGAAGAATTATGTCAAATTAAAAAAGGTTCTTGATATTTCAGTAAAATGAGGCTTGACCACCAGCTACTTTTACCTTCCTTCTCCACATGCCTCTGATTCTCTCATTTGCTCTCCATCCCTCCTGGGATGCAGGCACCTGAGGCACCTGAAAGCTCTTCCAAGACCAGTGTTAAGCACAATTCAAACTTCTAGGACCCCCCAAAATTAACCCATTATTACGAACAATCATTTTAAACACTCCTGACCKCCACAAAGAATAGCTGGGGTTTTCAAATAAAACCACCACGTCTCTCTCTGGTTCCATTTCACAATGATAGATATAAACAACTGGCTTGACAAGTTAATTTAAATCTTTGCTCCAGTATTGCCCAATCAGCAAGTACTGCACCTATCTTACCCACGCACTTATAAAGCYAAATTTTCAGAGACACTCAGCCTCCCAATTTTTCCAGCTAAGTACATGAACGACACTATTCAAAAGAATGCAACAGCTCCCATCCTTTGCCTATACAGGCCACAACCGAGGTGWGCGGCGCCAGACGTAAGGTAGCCAGCCCCCCGCTTGGGAGCCGTAATGAAACAGCACGTCACACACCTCAAGGGTGTCTCCTATTGCTTCAGAATAATGAGAGGGAGCAGGAATCATTACGGTGTCAGCCCTTCCCGTTATTCAATTGTGCCCACTCGATACCRGGCTGCCTAAAGCAATAAATATATGTGCTACAACGACGCGGGTCCCTTCTGGAGCTTATAGACCCATCCTAGCGTGGCCTGCAGGTTCAACACAAGGCGCTTCCCGCAATTAGAATTTAATCACCTTGAAGAACAGCTGAGAATTTCAATCTTTTTTTCTTTTTTTCTTTTTTTTTACACCTTGGGCCCATCAATCTTGTTTCTTGAAGTAATTTAATTTTCCCCCTCTCTCTCAAAGCATACTAAATCTTCTCAGTGGCAAGAGAGAGCAAGTGAAGAGGAAGAAACTAATTTTTGGTGGAAATTTAAATACAATGCTGATTTGTTTGCTGGGAGCACTCCAACATACCTGCAGCTGAATACCTCCACCAGATGCACAGGGCCTGCTGGTCTTAGTAGGAGGCTGCCGGCAGCTGTGAAACAGCAGTTTAAAAGACTGAGGTAATTCAGGCCAAGTTTGTCCTCTGGTCCATTTATTTTCCCCTCTTTGGTATCTTAAAGCTTGCGCACTTCTGAGCAGTATTACCTTTAGGAGTTTTTTAAGACTGCAAGCTTCGGTAGACTGTCAAAGGTAGCCGGATTTTTTCTGGATTTTTCACAGTTTTGAGGTTTGCTCGTTCAAACGACAAGGCCAGAACATCTAAAGAACAGGAAAACAGCTGCCAACRGCTGGCCCTAGAAATGGGTCGGGAAAGGACGTGTGGTGCTGTCCTTGTCCTGTAAATAACGGAGTCTTTCCGCAGCACTGTCAGATATGACCGGGAGAATCCATTCGGAGCTGGAGGCACTGGAAGTCTCAGGCACGGGGCCACTGCCTCTATTCTGGAGATGAAGGGGCAGGGCATGGGGGCCAAGTTCACACAAAGGTGGTGGGAAGCTAATGGAGAAAACCCAGAGAGCCAGGAACAAAAAAGTTAGTGCATCTGAGTAGGGCTTTAACCATAGACACTACTTCTTTCCCCGACATAGCAAATCACGTAATTCAGCTAATCCCTGGCATCCCTCTCTCGTAATTTTGGAATATGCTGGCCAAATTCAACCACATTTGAGTGCTGTGAACTCAATCATTTACTAGTAGCAGAAAACGCAGACAGGCATTCAGAGTTAAGACRCAAATCTGCAGCAAGGTGGGTTTCAGTGGGCCCATAACTCTTGGAACTAGTCTCTCCTCCTTTTTTTTTTCAGTTAAATATATATGTAGTTTCACCTAGGTGGTTACACTTAGGATTTCATTCCTGACTTGACAGGGTCAAGATGAGGAGTTTGTGCTGAGACACTAAGCAGCCAGGAAGAAATGACTTTTTACCCTCCGTTTCGTGGTCTGTCAGCCCAGTCTCTGTTAGAGATGTTCTTTAAGCTTCACCTTTTCAGAGTATAASGATCTGGCAGAACCATTGGGTCATTCAGTCCCTCCAGACACAGGAGACCAGACAGCTCAGAAGTCCATCAAACATCCCCACTAGATGCCATGTCAAAGACCGCAGCAGCTCGTAACACCAAAAACCACAGCCGTAATATRCCAGAGGAAGAAGTCAGAAGGTATTGAGGTGCTGTCAGCGGCCTTGGGCCCTGCTCAGAAGAGGTGATGGTATAACAAGTCCCAGAGCCTCAGGAAGTGGGCTGAACTTCCTATTAGTAAARAGGGCAATAGGACCAGTGGTCCTTGCCAGTATAAAAGCGTCCGTTCTGCTTCAAAAGGAGGTAAAAAGCAAACCAAATTAGAATCTAAATTGTTGCTCAGGGGGAGCAAAACATTCCTTCCTGGCTTCTGTAGCTAATGAGCTTTGAAGCATGAGATTAATACAATAGCCARTGTCCACTCTGTGTTCAAACGCTGGACACAGATTTGGACATACCACTATGACTGACTCCCAAGGTCTCATATCACAAGTCTGGTCCCCCATCGCTAAGGCATATTGAAYTTAGTTTTATGATACAATCCTTTCATGTCAATTTGGCACAAAAATCCATGTTGAAACACTGGAATTTCTCACAGGGTAGAAATTCTGAATTTCACTAGTCTCTAATGAATAATTAATTGCTAATCTAATTAAACATTAAAATCCATAATGAGCTGAAAGAGATTGACCCGTGTAACTAGTATAAAATGTGGTATGAATGCCTGTCACCGTGACTGGCAGCTGCTGTTTGCAACCTCTGTGCCTCAGATAAAAGTCACAATGTCTTTTTTTGCCTTAATTCCTCTGACCCGCGGCTTTCACTGCCTTTGCGCTTCTAGAAGATGCAGAGAAGAGGCTGCTTTAATTTAAGWGTTTAGTAATAATCCAGGTCACAAATATGTGGCAAAAGCCTGATCAAAAGCTCACTGTAATCTCTAGTCAAAGGCCCTTTTAGCACCGGTAGCCTTTGAATGTAACCCCAACTACAGCAACATGAACACTGTCCAATTACCTAYGAAGAACAAGCACGATGTCTTTCTCACGCTCCTTTGGACAAGCCTATTTTGAGTATTATTTTATAGAGCACGACTAGAGATGCTCTTAGCCCACCAGAAACCAACAAATACAGCTTWAAAGGCTCAGCAGAGGCAGAGATAAAACAGTTGCGTTGCTATGGGTTAAATGACGCCTCCAGCTCAACGAAAATCGTAACAAATACGGTCGATAATTGGTGAACCTTTAAAGAGACGTTTCAGCTGCATCTCCCAGCAGCAAGCAACACCGAGAAGCCAGCATGCAAAAAGTCTTGTTCCCTACAACTGTCTGGCCAAAAGCACTTGGTAGTTATAATGTGTCTATTTACAAAGCTGCAGCAAGAGAAAAGCAAAATGGATGCAATCTGCAAAAAAAAAAAAAACCCAAACAAAAAAGAAGAAAATGGTGCCTTTTGCTGTACAACAGACAGTAGCAGAAAGGGTGATACCCAATGTCTGTTTTTGACAGAGCTTAGCCCCAGAGCTCCAGGACAGTGTTTTGGTGAAGATATAGTAGCAATAATTCAAGACCAAAGAGCACTTGGAGCTAAAGGCAGTTGGGAGGGTTTATTAAAAAGTAAGAAATAAATTAGATGCTCATAGAAATTGGAGCACGAGACAGCTATAAAGGAAGAAGCTGCCAAGCTGTAGAAGAAGAGCTACAAGGAGAAACTTCTAACAGTGGTGCAGACTTTGCAGAAGCAGCTGTTAGGAATTGCATTTTATAAAATAATCTCAGAGGACTAAGAACATCTGAGAATCCAGAGCAATGGGATACAAAATAGAGACAGTGAATACATGTCGTTCAAAGCATGAATCAAACTGGCATTAATTGTGAGGACAGAAATCAACTGTAACTAGGAAGGAAAAAAGTCTCCCCGGACACCCAGTTCAACCTGCTCCTACGGAGGTTTCACTATGAAGGTACTCTTGCCAGCTCCCTAGTTGGGCCTGAACTTGGTTTTGTTTTTGCCACAGGGATTAAACCACTGCATTACTGATACCTAATGAAGTGCATCTCCTTCAACTTTACAGAACTTATTCTCTGAGGACAGAATTAATTTTCTGAGAACTTCCAAGTAAATCTGCTAATTAGACTCTAAGCTAAAATACATGAAATAGCTTTCCTGTAATGTATTCTCCGCCTTTCCTTTGATTCAAATTACCTTAACAGTATAAAATACTTCAATCTTCTCACACTTAAAGAACTCATTGCAACTCAATATATAGACTACACTTGGGGAAAAAAATAGGTTGTAATGAAATAAAAAGAACAATTTTGAAGCAGSCAGGAACAGAATTAGCTCAAGAACTTGGGCCATTCTTAGATTGCCCTACTGTGGTATCAAAGATTACCCATCTACCTACCAGCCTTGCTCTGTAGCACATTGATATGACATCCCATTTACTTACCAATACATGCAAATATCATCTAAAAGGTTGAGTAAAATATGAGTGTGCACGATGCATCTGCATGTCAGATGATTAAGCCAGTACCATGATTGCAGCTGTTTTACGCTGCTCTATTTATACAAATCAGCCCACAGCCCCAGTATACCTAGCTGGGATGCTTTCACAAATTTTTACTGCTGCAGAATGACTTCATGMATATCCAAAGCACTGCAGCCCCAGAACTGAAATAACTGGAAGACTTTGCATTGATGGGTCATATTCCTAAAGCACCCCTTGGGGAACTAAGCCCAATTTTAAATGCGATTTGCAGTAAGGTCCCAAACACCTAATTCAAATTTCAGCTTGCAGTGCTTTGGTAAGCAGGCATACGGCCCGATCTACACGTGATTTGGAGTGCATATATAAAGGACCCTAAACTCTCTAAAACTGCATGTAGAGTGTTTCTTGTTTGAAGGGCAACTCAGAAAGCTGAAATATTTTGAGTTGAGAGCTGGCAGGACCCAGCCAACCAGGAATGCCAGCATCTGCATGCCTGGTTTGGTTCTGTGGGAAGGTGCCTCCCTGAACTTCAGATTCAATCTTTAATTTTGGCAGACCACAATTACTATATTTCCTTGCTTGTCCTGAACGCTGGAGGCCCAGGTTCAATACGCTTTTGTAATTCAAAGATCCGGCCCATCTATYGAGCATTTCTGGAGAGATGGGAGCAGGTGAAGAATGTCTCACAGAAGAAAAACTGGAAGTAAAGGACACAGGAACGAGTGCTCTCAAGACGAGGACAAAACTGAACCCATGCCAAATAGATATGTTCCCAGGATGTCCCACAAAAATTGTCAAGAAAGGTGGAAGAATGCTGGGATTTATGAAAGGGCTCAGCTGTGAAAGAGTCACCTCTGAGGCTTTTGGGAAAACTGTGTAGGGAGAGCTACACTTGGCAAAGGGAGTTTCCTATGAAAAACTGGAGTTTAAGGTTAGATTTTAAGCTGGCATGAGCCCCCTGGTTCCACCGAGACCAAGGCCTGCGCTCAGCCTGTCCCTCAGTAAATAATTTCATTTGATCTTGTTGCTTGAATTACAGGTCCAATTATTTAAGTCTCTTGGGCCTGGAGATTTTACGTAGAAACTATTTAAATGCTGATTTTCCTGTGAAATATCAAGACCAAAACCTGGCAAGCAGCTTTCTTTCAAAAGATAAAGAAAATCACCCCTACTTGATAACAAATCTGCGAGTGAGCAGGCTGGCTACTGCAGGGCTCATYGCAGGAAAGAGGGAAGGGTAAGCACCTACCGAGAGCTTTAGAAGGGGGAATGCAGCAGCATCAGGGCTACCACGCCGAGGCCCTGCTCGTTTAACGTCACCGATTGTCCAGTGTTTGTAAAAGGGATATTACGTAGACCYGGATGAATTACCATTAAGGAGAGATTTATAAAACCTGGGTCTGCAAAATAAAATCCTGAGCTCAAAGCTACATCGGGGCACTGAGGAAAATGGGGGGGAAAAGATCCCAAACCCRTCTCACGTTCCCTTCAGAAACTCTTTAATGACTAGTTATGAATGAAAATCGTGCTCATTYGATTATGGGATTAGACATATTTAGACTCAGAGGCATTCAAGAAGACAGGAAAGATGTTTCTACAAAAAAGGAGAAAAGACAGATAGAGGAGGGTACAGACRCAATTTACTAGGCTATAGCTTACCGAAAACCACCAAAACACGTAACAGACAGGTCAGTGGCTACTTGTTTTTCTCATAGTAACAGAGAAAAGTTATTTACTAAAGGATGTCACGGAAAACATCAAATGCTGCAGAAACGTACTTTCCCCCACAATGAGTTCAAGGCGGGCATCGTCACGCCTTTGCCTTCTGAAGCACATTTGGAAGTGGGAGAAAGTCACACAGCTGCTGACAAGCAGCAACAGGCATTAATTCACATCTACATCTGGCTTGATCAGCGCGTTCCAWCCAAAACTATGAGTCCTGCCCTCCGCCAATAATATCAGTCAGCCTTTTACTGAGCATACGGATTTACACTTCCAGAATTCAGCTATTCAGTCGAGGTGTTCTCGTCTTCAGAATGAAATACAATGGTGTCTGTGACTTTTTYTGAGGYCATTAAAGACAAAAGTGAAATTATACTCATTTGTAAAAAGAATGGTGGTATAAATACTGCTGCTTTCTCATTCAATTGCAGAAATACCCCYTCACATTGCCACACAGATCAGAGAAATGCAAGCTGTAAGGGGACTTGCAGGGACCTTCCAGGTCTAATCCTCCTCTGAGGCAAGATGAAGGATTCTCAGTCCAACCTGATGATCAAAAATGAGTTCTTGAAAACCTTAGAAGTTTTCCTGTCCATGTCTGAGCTGGYTTTTCTCTCATTTCTAGTATGTCTGTACAGCCTTTTCCTCTTTTCCTTAGTGTCTGTCGCTTGCTAAAAGAAACTGTTTTGTGTAACAGTCTTTCTGTCATTAGCTCTTCATGCTTGTATTCCTCCTACATTCATCCAGTGTGTGTCCTTATTTTTGCCCTTTGTCCACAATTCCTTGCTCATTTTCACATCACAGAAGACTTCTTGTTACTGCCACAATCATCTCTAAACCAACTTCTCTTTTCTGAACACTTTGCCACTGTCTTTCTCATAGTATCAGATTTTCCTAAGTCCTTACTATTTCCTTAAGCTTAACTTTAAAGAGAAGAAGGTGCAAAATAATTAAAGTGATGAATTCAATCCCTCATGACTGCTTTCATCCTAGTTATCTTTTCTTCTAGATTCAGTCAGCTCCTCCCTGTTAATTAGAGTCAAATCTAATGTAGCCAGTTCCCCAGGGAACTTCTACCTTCCCAAACAAGAAGTYCTCTCCAGCATCCTCCAAGAATTCATAATACACAGTTTATGACGGCACAAAGTCCTTAGAAAGTCCCCAATCCCAACCAAGTCTTTGGTTTAAGATCCCCAGATCCAATTTTTCTCCTGAGCACAATATCCCCTTCTTGTCTTCATGCTGTTGCTTTGCCATTTCAACTTCACAGGATCCCCTCCAGTAAGGCTCTCCTTCTCCTTTATTGCTGGCATATATGCACGGATGTCTTCAGTATCCTGCAGGTTGCTCTTTTGTTTTCCCTGCTCTCTTTTTCCTGGCCTAATTTCAGTTTGCCTCATCAGACTCTGGCTATTTCTGGTGACTGCCACTTTGGTTTGCTCTGCTTCCCTGAAAGTATGCAAATTCCCCATAACCTAGACACACACTCTCAGCTGTAAYTGATCAGATCCCACTGATTCCCAATGGGAGCTGAAATCTCAAAAGCCTCTGGCAATCTGGAAACACCAGGCAAAGCTCAACAGCATTTGCTCTGAACAACAGAAAAGGTCAGACAGGATGGACATTGACTTCATTGCTTTCTCCATCCCAAATGCTGCTCCTCATCCTGACAGCTTGTTCCATTTGAGCCCCTTGTTCTCRGTTGACCCAGACCACTAAAATGGCTTCAAACAAATATTTTGTAAGTATTTTCTGTCTTTTGATCAAAACCTGGGATATTTGGGAGATTCTGATGACTTCTCAAGAGAGTAGAACTTCCCATCAAATCTATGGGACTGTCTGCATAAAGCTGGTATGAACCTTCATAACATCCCAGCAGACCTCGTAAGGGACCCTCCAATTTTACACATGGGAACCTGAAACATGAAGAAACAAGCGGATTTGCCCAAGAGAAGGTGAATTTGTGGGACAGTATGACAATACCTCAAAAGATGATAACCCTACTCAGATAACTCTTCACATCCACAGAAACCTGAAAACCCCTACATTTGAACAGCTCATCTCTGCAGTATGGTTCCTACGGAGGATGTTTAATATCCTAATGCACCCAAGCTTTACTGCAGATTCTCATGTGGCTCCTACCTTGGCCTCTTCACTTGTAGTGCTTCCTCTTTCCTGAGGTTTCTTATCTTCTTGAGACAGTTAGGACATTCATTAACAAAGSAACAATGAAGGCCTTGTCACCGTTTCTACTCCTGTGGTCTATTACCCTATGTACCTGGTTAACCCAGAGTTACAGCATTAGCAGTGATGAGCCATCTAATTAGCAACTGCTTTTGGTATTTACTTGAACAYAGAAAGCTAATAGGGGCAAGTGGCAGAAACGGAACTGGAACTTATGACCATTACCATGCAYACCTGCCAAAACAGGGGCTCTGAATTATGCCGCCAACAGCTTTAATYGAAGCAAAAGGTCCACTGCTTGCTGTTAACAGGTGCCAATTATTTTGCTGTTGTAATTGCAGGTTGCTCAAAATTGGTGATCAGAAGTGCGGGTTTTAAGACACTTACGTGTTTCCCTGCAGCATCATTTAAGTCCTGAAATGTCAGTTAGAGCTATTTTAGACTCCTGAAAACACTGCGGGGAAAAGCAAGTTGCATTATCTGTGCATTCTCTTCAGAGTTTCAAGGTGCATGCAAGCAACTAACACTGCTGAATTACCTGATGTATCTTTAATTACCCCATCCATTAAACACTACGTTGCCCTCTCTAAATGCTGCATGTTATGTCTTGTGCAAAACAATAAGACACATTCATTACCACATGCAGACTCAGCAAGAAGAAAATCCTCACCGTGTACTAGTCTTTCAATGTTGTGGYAGAATTACATCAACATTTCTTGTGGGTCATTTATCACCTTCTGTGGTCCATGTTTTCATTTCCTCTGTGCATATTTACAAGCTAAACTGAGACACACAGCTCCTGAAATATTGACCAGCATATCTTGATTTATTATAGTATTGTTATCACGACATTCAGTTGGTTTTGATTTAATACCATTCATTGTCCTATCAAAAGCAATTATGGCAGCATAAACAAGTTCTAGATTTTGCAAAGATGGAGACTGCTGACAATAAAGGTTGTYTGGCATTTCCCTTTCCAAATGACTCTTTCTAATGGTGCATGTTGAATAAAAAGAGGTCAGCTCATCTTATTCAATCCTYAGAGAGTCAGGTATTATCAATTTTTAGGGTCTCCTCACTGCGGCACTCATCTGAGATCTCCAAAACTCAAGCCATTTATCAGACAGAAAAGCTACAAGTGCAGAGCAATTTCAGTCCCCTTTAAAAGGTGCAAATCTCAGAGCAAAGTGCAAGTGCTAGAGATAAAATGTTTCTCTGTCTATTACAGTTGAGGATGCATCAGAACATAAATATAACTCAGTCCTTTTAAGTTGCAAATTTCTCACTCTGCTGCAGCTTATGGAACAAATCTCAGACCAAAACAGTGAAAGCCAGAGGTAAAGTATTCCTCAATATACCCCAGTTTAAAACACCTCATAACTCACTGTGTAAAGCGCAAAGTTCAAAGTGCCTTTAGCTTTAGTCTAAAAGGCAGAAACGGCAATTTCAAAATGAGGAGTGGAAAATCTATCAAGATTAAATAGAACCAGGCCAATTTCAATGACATTGGCAATTATGACAGCGATGGAAGGATCTCATTTTTAACAAGTGAAGTTGTCTCTTGACTGGCCACATCAGTTCTGCCTGTTGTCCGTGACCTCAGCATCTCGGAGGTCCACTCTGTCTGTTATAGCAGGATGGCTCAAGCACTCAGCAGACTTTGTTCCCAAATCACCTAATCACCACCCACCCACTCATGAGGTGGAAAAAAGAAAACATTGACTGTTTCAGCTGATTTCCATATAGGTCTTTTCTGAAGTTCTACCACGTGGCTCATGAGAGCTTTGGTCCTAACAGTCAGATGACATCTCATAGCCTAACCTCTTGGTCAGAGGAGAGAGAAATCAYGGAAGAGCCCAGTCTAAAAGGACAACAGGGCATGAGGTACATGTATTGTCGCTCACAGTGCTACTACAGAGCAGATAACTCCCAGTTTTTACTACAGAAATGCTGATAAGTTTTCTGGTCATTTGATTTGTTGATCAAAACCAGTCTTCTACATTTTCTACAGAAAGTTGAAACTTCTTGTGAAAAAAAAAAAGCAGAATTCTTTTACTGTAAAATAGTCCTGATGGTAGACGGTAGAGATGGTAGATGGTAGAGAATCCCCTAGAAATTAGGGTAGGCTTAATCTTTCTTTCCCGTGTCTGTATGGGCATCAGCCAGAGAACCTAGCTGACTGGCAGATGGGAAGTCAGGCATTCCCCTGCATTTCAGCGTGGACTCTGGTGGAGCTGCATGTGGTCCAGATCCTCGGGTGCATTTGGGGTCYTGTGTTGAGGGACCCATAACTTTTCTGAAGCTCTGCCTTGCATCAGTTCTCTCCCCACACACAAGAGCCGGGGCAGTACAAGCCTAATCTGTCAGCCCAACGGCGTGCCAACAGACCACAGAGCAGATTTTACTGGATGGTTTAGAAAGCTCAGGTACTTAGGCAATATCAGAGCAGGGGCATGTAACAGATTCTTCATTTACCAGGGGGKACACATAATCTAACCTAGTTAGAATGGGAAAAGATTTAGAACAGAYATTGCAAATTCTCAGTGAAGAAAGATATTTTTAAACTGCTTTCCCCCCTCCCTCAATGGYTGTTACTTTAACATCCGTAAGGGAAAGGCACATTGCTTACTGCTTCTCAGAGCATTCCCCTACCAAAGCTAATTGAATCAAAAAGCCCCATTTCAGCACAATCAGAAACAAAACTCTACAGCAGCGTACAYTGGGTAAAGGAGAACAATTTTGTGGAAAAAATGTTGTCCCCACCATTTTCCACATTTGAAAGCCATACAAAAGCATCCAAAATTTCTAGCCTGCTGATGACACTGTACTTTCATTAAAGGACCCACGTTTTCATTACAATCTTAGTTCCAAAGCAACAATACCATATAAAATTATGAATTTTGGAAAAAACATTGATCAGTTGTTCATGTCATCAAAGCCAAATCACAACGCTGACCACAGTGTGCAAGTTTAGCCTGTAGATTTGCTGCCTCGAGGCCTAATCGCATTCCCTTGCGAGGAATAACTAAATGGACAACTTGTTTCTTTTACCCACACTTGCTGCACTGGCATTTTTGAGTGGTTTTTAATAAAAAAGGATAGACATACAATAATAGTTTTATATGTGTCACCTTCTGGGACAGCTGACATTGTCCTGACCTTAGGACAACCGGTGACAATTCTCACTGCCCCTCACCTCTCAATATGACAAGTCAGGACGGCCTCTAAAAGCATGACAGCAGTGGCAGTGATGTTAGATAAGAAAATGGTTTTGACTTACGCTTGTATCTTTTTCAGCTTCTTGCTCTTTTCCTTTGGCTGTCACAGACCCCTCTGGCAAGCATTGCAGTCACCAACAACATTTGGAAGAAAGAAAAGATATGCTGCTTTTTACAGCAAAAATACCTGCAGGAAAATTAACCCCAGCATGAACAGCCATTGATAGGTATATTGCCACGTCTCCACTGTCATCTTCAGCTCTGGGCTCAACATGGAGCGCATACGCTTTGTGAGACAGCAAAGACACCATGCCAGTGGATGGATTTCAGGCTGACCCGATCTTGAGCAGCCACAGTGTGCGCCGTATTAACTGCTGGCAGACATCATCCTAGCCAAAAGCATTGAAGGTCCTCTCCCAGCTTCTCAGCTTGCTTTCTTACTTGATCTTTGTCATGACAAGGTTGTTTGCATTTAGTTTTGGCCAGCCTGCTTTTGTCTATCCCCAGACAGGGCTCTCTACTAGACATGGGCTGAGAGATGAGATGGTATTTGCCCCAGTAAGATGAAATAGAAGCTGCAGAAATCATTTTTAACTCTGGGGTTCTTTTTATATTCCTTCAAGTTCCTTCAAGAATGGGAAGTCTGAGAATCTATACACACCACATTTTCTTGCTCATCTCTAGAAGAACGTGTGCTTAAGTTTGCTATTTTGCAAAAAAATACTTCTGCAGTGTTATATGACTATATAAGGATGTCAAGTAAAACAGGCTGTGTCAAACTCTACAGATTATTTTTAATTAATACTTCAAAATTACTGTAGCTTAGCCAGTACCATGTTAGCACTGCCATCAGTAATTACAGCAGTGAGTGCATTATTAGTAAAATCATGTATGCATCCAGCACAGTCTACATGCTACAGTGAAGTCAGTGGGCTCCTGGGAAAATACAGAATTTTAAGCAGGACTATTGATCAACATGTGGTGTCTCCATTTTACTATCCAAGATAGGAGAAACAACAACCCATAAATCAACTCATGTGATATCTGCTTAACAGAGGGAAAAGAGAGGCAACACGCAGGGAAAGAGAAATTGGTTTGTTAGAGAATGGAAGGAAGGGCTCTCTGAAGAAATAAGAAAAAGGGGGCTCTGCGGGAGGTGAGAGTGAGTTACCTGTCAGAAAAAAATAATCTTGCAAGCAAGCATGATGGAAATGTCCATGTCCCTGGGGCTCATGCCTTAATCTCTCCAGCTTGCTTCCACTAAGGGGACAGAACATCTCCTGGAGAAGCAGGCATTGGTATCTGGGCTGGGTTTGCTCCAATGCTCAGTACCAGAACCTGCATATGTGGTGAAAATAAACAGGTCATAGTAAAAATACAACCAGACTTTAGGCCTGATTTCTCCTCTAATGGAAAACTGACCTGCATGGCCACAACGCATTTAACAAGTGAGGGKTAGGAGAAAGGTCAGTAAAAGGGGAAAAGAGAGAATATGAGAAGAGAGAGTTATCAGCACCAAGACTGATGAGCACATCTTCACGAGGCTATTTACAGCTTCACTCCCATGCAGGGCCCAGACTGAGGCTCCCATGTACTCAGGTGTCCACCTTGGGTTCAGAAGAGAAAGCTGGACTTCCTTTCCAAAACCAATGCCGAAGAAAGAGAAGCCATCACACATCTACAGACGCAAGAGTCATGTGGGGGAAGCTTGGTCAGTTCTGGACTAATAACATAAAGGTTATTCCAWTTAATGGATGGCAAGAAGCAGTTTTTTGTAGTCTTTCACGGTGGTGAAGAGACCATATGGGCTACTTGGAGTGATTTCCTTACTAAAACTATGCTTCTTTCAGCCACTTCTTACTTCTATCCAGAGAGYCCCCCAAGATCCTCTGTGTTTGGTGAGATCTGCTGATTTTCCTTCCAGCTCACTGAAACTGATGTACCAGCAAAAACCTCCAGTGACTTACACAATTACACAGCAAAAAAAAGCACAGCACTGAGAAAATTAGCGGTGTTTAAGGTCAGCTGTGCTTGTATACCCTGGCAGAACTCAAAAGGAAGAATCCTTTCTTCTTCTGCTTCATGTGCAGCCATTTAACATAAATAAATATACATCATTTCCTCTTAAATACGTTGTTGTCCACAGCTGTGATTGCCAGGCTATAACTAAGGCTATCACGATTATTTCTGCTTTTTTTTTTTTAAGCTGAGGTTTAATAAACATATCTGTGGGAGTGTGGGAAATTCAAATGAAGGTGTGAAGAGAGAATAAAGAAAARCTAAGATTTAACTGCAGAATCCATTCTGGCAAACAACCACAATCCCGAACCTGTGACAAAATCTTTACTCTGGGAATACAGAAATAACAGAGAATATCCAGGTCTTGGCAGGCTCCTCTCCTGCAAGTCACGGCTCTGCTTCCTAGAGGGATCAGACCCAGACAACTCCAGGTCTACAGACTGCCTCCGTCTTGACAGCAAGGCTGCTGACTCTGGTTCAAAGGGGCTCCCCAACATTTGGGCTGCTTATTAACAGGGGGTAAAAGCAATATTTCCCTCTGGTTTCAAACGCACTATTCATGCAGAAGCAGGGGGACTGTACTACAGGGGCACTAAGCCAAGCAAGTCAGTGCAGACCTCCACGCTCCGGCTGTCCTCTCATCAGTTTTCAGTTTAAACCTACATCGGGTTTAAGTTTTGGGGAACAGGAGCTGACTCGCCAGTGCACCTRTACAGCATTCCTCTCTCTATATTGCTACTCAGCCCTCAGATACTAAGGAGAGGGCTGAAGCTTAACAAGCAAGAAAGACACAAAGCAAGGGGGAAGGCTGTAATGTTGTCAGCTTTCTGCTAAGATCTTTTGCTCTCATTATGCTCCCATCTTATTTCTTCACGTAAACTTGGAACATCGCCTCTTTATTAGATGGCATGTACTTAGTCTAGTAAGTGAAACATGAAGCATCTGCCCTACTGCCCATTAATTGCTGAGGCTTAACTGTGAGAGGAATCATTAAGGAGGAGAAATTAAGGCCCCATTTCRGCAAAAACAACTCATTTGCTTCACAGAAATCTGCGGGTTTTATTTCTAGTTAAGCGTATGCTTAAGTACATTGCCGAAAGGAGCTGAAGTGGACTTGCACAGTTGATCTGACTGTGTTTCTCCTGAACTTCAACCCTTCAGTGAAAAGCAGGCACCACACATTTCTGGCCTTCCATGTGATTTTACCACTATTAAAAAGTTGCTGGTGGGGGAAGCTGATTTGTTGTGGTTAAAAAAAAATCTATTTATCATTTTAGCTTCTTTGCAGAGTAGGGTTATATTTTTCCCTCCCGAGGTGAACATAAAGCACAAAGGCATACATTATACAATTCACAGATGTACGGACCAGCCTGAGAAATGTCTGCTCCTGGAGCAGATCCAGCTATGTATTTCTCTCCCTTCCAACCTACCTGATGAAGAACAGATTTTACGTTTTTGTTCTCTTTTCCAGGATTACAGTGTGCCGACCACACTGAGGTGAGGATCACCCTCAAATACCTCCATATTCAGTAAATCCCAGCAAACACAGAGGCACCACTGCCAGATCTGGAGAAAGGGACAGAAGGAGTTGCTGTCTGCCAATACTTATTTCAGCCTCCTTATACATCCTGATTTATGTCCAGTTATCACAGCTGCTTCATTGATACCCAGTCTGAACAGCTAAATATTTCAAAGAGGCCAGTAACCTTACTTAAGCTGTAAATTCTTGCATGAACTCCTCTTTCTTATCCGGAGATCTTATATCCACATGCTTCTCTACCGGCAGACTGCTCTACAGACTACACGAGGGAGCTGGTATCCTCCAGGCAGTCTCCAAACAATCAGCACTTAGAATGGATTTGTCATTACGATGGATTGAGAGGGAATGTGTATTCCTTTCAAAAAGGTACCTCGGTCTTGATTTCAGCAGCCAGGAAATGAAAGGTTGGACTCGACCCAAGCATAAGGCACTACGCCAAAAAAATCATAGTCTGTGTGCAGGTCTCATCAGCCTCTCTCACAGAAACGCTTCGCAGGTTACTATTCTCAAATGCTTCCCATCTGAGACAAGATTATTATTTTTTTAAAGCTAATTAATTAAACATCACTGAGCACTTTCCATTTGTTAAGCTTCCCCCATTTCAAGGACACAAGCTGGTATCACAGAAGAAATATTTAATACCACTTGGCACCGGCCTAACTCGATATCCTTCACCATCAGTGAGGGTTTTACTACTTTAGTGGGACCAAAACTAGCTGAGAGTTGAGGGCTTTAGGAACACCGTTCTGTGTCCCTGTTTTGCAGAAGTGTCAATGCTCCAAGGATGTCACCATCCCATACGATTGCATAATTGAGTATCCAACACATATATCCAAGACTTTGCAGACCCCGGTTTCCCTGGCATTGCCTACCTTCCTATCTCTTGCCGAAGCAGGTTACAGAGGGGCACGCAAGAGATCCCCGGACAAAAAGGAAACAAAGCACATTTAAAGCCCAGTACAGAGAACTGTGTTTCTCTCTGCCACCAATATGTTATCATGACTTACTGAAAGTTGCACTCCCGTGCAAGGGCACTGGAGCCCGCACTACATGAGTGAGAATCCTAAATCCCAGCAGAGCACAAAGTATTCCTTGACAGAGAGTTTTCTCTCTCCAAAAAAAGGGGAGTTTCCCATGAAAGCAATGATCTGTTTGCATCCTTTCAGGGCTTAGGTTTGAGCAAAATAAAATCCAACGCTTCCTTTGCTATTTTACATTGAAACAATTCTTTAAAAGATCATCGCCTTCGAATTTTTATAAGGAAAAATAATTTCCTGAGTAGCTTTGTTAGAGGGGGAAGACGGCAGAAGACTGACAACTTGAGAAGTACCAGAGGTCCATACAGCTGTTAAAGAGGCTCCAATGGAAGCGGAGAAGTTCCAAGTCTGATGATTGGAGTATCTTATTATACAATCTGAGCTTCCTAATAAACATGCTGAATGTCATTATGTTCCAGTGGAACCGGGAATCTCTCCCTGCAGATAGAGGCTTTGCTTCTCAGAAAAGTCAGGGCTCCCACACGAGCAGCTTAATATACAGCTGGTTTTCAATTTGAACAGCCATCCTGTCCAATTCTGAGACCACTGTAAACCAAAGTAGTTGATGTGGCTTCAAATGTATTGGTTGCAGTGAAAAGTGCAGCAGCTGGCTAAAAAGCTGTGTTTATTCTGTGCGTGTTTGTTTTTGCACAGCGCAAAGCCTCATGCCCCTCAAGTAGGCTCTTCATCATCATCCACTTCTGTCTGTACCTCTTAGGGAGCCCAGTTCAAGAGGGGACGTGACGCTGAGCTGATTAGACTAGCTCTCCGTTGCCTTTGTACTACTGCGATGGTGTGAACCTCAGGGGACAGATGACAAGCTCTGGCTGCAGTGGGCCCAGCTTCCGGGAAGAAGAGTAAAATAAAACTCAAGGATGACCTTGGAAGAGCCAGCAAGTGATCCAACTTAAAACAAAAAAACAACCCGAAACATAAATTTCCCTCCTAGAGCCAGATTATGGCCCATGGCACTAGGCAGAAGTAGTGTTTGCACTTGCTGAACAAAGCTGACACCGCTGCTTTGCAGAACAGCTCCAGCGATACTTTCTTAAAGGTTGGAGCGGTTTGTTGTTTGGATGTACACAGTAACTGCTGTCAGAAGACAGCAGAGATGGTGCACTTTGCTTCGGCCTTTAACCGAATGCTTATTTGTTGTTGGGAAGCACAGTGAAATCAGTGTTTCAGATCGAAGCGGCAACTGGATGTTTTCACCTCGCAGGATTGCTTTCACCAGCCATTCCAGCAGAGCATTTCAACCCTGCCAAAGTAACTCCAGTAGCTGAAATCACCAGCTGCACTAGCAGGAGAGAGGTTATTTTTCACCTCTATTTCTAAGATAAAAGGCATCATAGGTGGTATGTTATGAGTAGGTTTTTTCCTCCAGCCTCTCAAACTGACTCTGGAGGCAGCAGGTGGCTCTTTCCTCATACAGCCCTTGTTTTGGCAAACTAATAAGAATCCTAATTAGTGCTGCGCTACCACTAACTTCTCCCAGAGAGTCCAATGCTCTCGTCTACAAATGTCAAGTTTCCTTTTTTTCATCTCATACTGTTGACCTTAACGTGCTCTACAGGCTGTCCTTTAGACAGCAAATAAAAACAAAGCAGTGGATGAGAGTGAATGCGTTTTCACATAATGTTCTAGCCTGAAGAGTCCAGACCAAGATGCTATGGAAGAGCTTTTCAAAGATCTCAAGTAGGGCCAGCTCACTTTTACACGACCACAGCCTCAACTGCGAAGGAAAACAGCTTGAATGGGCTCGTGTGGGAAATAGCATAGCCAGCACAGAGCTTGCCCTGACGGAGTYGTCCAACAGTCTCAGCGTGGCAGCTCTCCTTTTAATCCAATCACGTCCTTAGCTTGCTCAGTTGTTGAGAAAGAAGAAATTTCAAAYGTAAAGTTTAAACAACACAGTGATGTCTACCAGGATTTGCAAAGAGCCTGAAACAGCCCCCAGTGAATTAAATTATTTCTTTTCTTTCACAGAGGTTTTAGCTTCAGATCCCCAGGTGCTATTAACACCACTTCAGTAGCGTATGGGCAGGTGCATGGTAGAAAGGAAGGCTTTGTTGCAGTGCCCCGCAAACACAGTGCAAACAAGATGGATTGAGATCTGCTCCCCCCATGGAACAAGTCCATCAGGTCTGAAATCCAGAAAGAAACGCTGGCCAGCCTTCCTGCACCAAGCAAAACGGCAACGTCTTGCCCGCACTCCTGCTCCGGCCTTCACTGTCTAGGAGGACTGAGGTTACCACCATCGGCAGTGTACTCCTCCAGATCGCCCCTGGCAAACTCCTCATCCTCAGCAGGTTCTCTCTCCTGTGTTGTACCTGCACTAGTGTCACTTCCGAGGTCAAAATTAGGTTTGCTCCAACAGTAGAAGACTAATAACCTCCGCTCTTTGTGTGCGGTTCAACCCAATGCTCAGGTGCCCAGAGAGCAGCGAAAGGCTCTGAGGACTGCTTCGAAGCAGCACGGTGCCAGCACGCTCACAGGAGGAGCTCTCTGGAGAAAAGGGGGTTTTGCTAATGAGGGTGATGGATCAGCAAACTTATATCATCTTTGCCATTTTCAGAGGAGCTAGCTACAGGGTCCCACCTGGTGCTGTCCTTTTACATAAGCTAGGTGCATTACCTCATCTCGTCTCAGCATGTCTGCAAAGAAGGGACTCCGGATGCTTGAAAGACGCTAATCTATCCAGGACCTAGAGCAATTCCTGTCACCATTCTGGAGGCTTTGTCAAAAAGGTCCTTTCTCCTCAAACAGGACACACATTATTCCTTCAAAATGCTCACCATCTGCCAGGGCCAATAATTTATTCTGACATTTTATATCACAACAATGAGTATGAAAATGAATGTTTTCTTTTTATTGTGTACCAAGAACACCAGGAATAGCAGAGTGAGCAAAGCTACAACAAGTCTGAGGTCTTAGGGGCACCAAGAAGGGAATCTCATTTAAGCATATCTGGCATTAGGCGGCTGGCTGGTCCTAAAGGCATTTTGGGGGTTTTGGTGCCTTCTCATGGGGTCACACCTGAGCTAATGTCAGTTGATATTGTTCCGCTACAGTGCTGAACACTGTCTAAATATGAATATTGTCAAAATACGTTTGAAAGAGAGGTCTATACCAAGGAGTTTCTAGTCTGTTGATCACTGGGGGTTTAGACAGAGTTGAATTAACTCTTGCTACATTTGCCAGCTTCATTTATGACCAGCGAGCCTGAAATTCTGACACCAAGTTGCCAGCTTCATTCAGCAGCCAAAGGCAAAGCTCATACCCTGCTACTACTAAAACTGGAGCAGTTGCTTTTCCGAATTGCTTTAATGAAGCCTGGTAGATTGGGCCAATACTGTGTTGAAAAAGAAATGTCCAAATACCCTCTGGCTTAAAATTACTTTTTTTTCTTATTTTAATCTACTTTACACAGTAATTTCTCAAGCATTTTTTTACTTTCAGTCATTTACCACATTACAGGATCTACAGATTAGTAGTCGCAAAATCCACCCGTTTGTTTGCCTCAAAGTCACAGCATTCACATGACCTCCATGCTTAACTTACCGCGTGCCACAACCAAACCCAGTTCTAGCAAGTAGCCCAAGCTGTTCAGCTTAGCAAAGACACCGTAACTTTTTTGTTCCTTTTCTAACAAGTAAATAAGCTCATAATCACATTTCCAGCTAGTAGTGTAGTTCATATATTGTTACGTCCAAAATTCAATTTACTTCAGGCAAGTGAACTTCTCAGGTCTATACTTCCCCTGTTTGCCTCTCTGCAAAGATTTAAAAAATCCCCACTACAAGCCTCAGTGCAGTCAATACATCTATGTGAACCACAGATGCAGCAGATAAGAGAAGAAGCAAAACCGGAGGGAGATGAACAGCACATCTCTGCCATTTGCTGAGAACAGACACTGCTCCATTGCTGTCAACAGGAAACGTGTTATCTTAGCTCCCATGATGATGGTGGAGCCTTAAGAACTCACGTCAGATAGCCATATCCCAACGTTACTTACAGGGACTCCATAGCAGACCCAATACTGAAGAAGTTCTCTGTCCAGTTTTCCAACCTACATCACCATAATGTTGCCTTTATCAGAGTGCATTTTGGCCCCAGAGGGATGGGAGGAAGAACAGTTACATGAGATATATTTTGCTGAAAGACAGACCCTGCTCACTCACTCTTTTCTTCTGGCTAAGGACTTGCTCTTTCCAGATTATTTAACAGCCAGGGAACACAAACTTGCCAAACGAAATGAGGATACTTTTTCCTTTGAAATGGAATTAATGCTAGCCAATTATACTTTAGAATTACATTTATTAAGTCCTTCTTACTGTGTGTGTAGGCTGGAGGCCGGCAAAAGAAGGAGATTGTGGCTTGCGCACCCAAGTTAAACAAGCTGTCTTTTCGGAGGCCAAATTAGTATTACAGAAATTTTTGCCAAAACCAAAATCACTTACTGCAATTTTTTGGTATCTTCACTCCTGATTGCCTGTAACTTTGCAGACAGAAGTGTTCTCTGCAGAACGATCTAGAAGCACTCATGGCTTTTGAGAGGAGATTGGATGCTGTCCCCTGTCTCAGAGGGCACTGCTTAAGCCCAGTCACTTCTCCGCAACGGCTAACCAGATGTGACAGTGCGCTGGTAGTTTGGCTCCCGAAGAGTTCCTGCCACCAAAAGGTTGCTCCTGATCCTCTCTCTCAACCACATTTACAAAAGAGCTCAGCTTCCAGTTCGATCAGCTGGTAGCCACCGCCAACCTCCTTCAGGAGAACAGAGTTYGGTTTTGGCTGGGGGCCTGAGTAGCTGCTGAGCGTGACCAGAAACTTTGGAACTGCCTGTCTTGTCGCCAGCCTGCTCTCCTGAGAGTACAAATTCTCCACACCAGGCACCCCAGCAAAAGCTCTTGCTGTCTTAAAGCTGCATGGCAAACCTCAACCTCTGACTAGGTTTGGAGGTTTTATAACAAAAGTTCTGCGCAGACTATTCAAGACCAACGGTAAATAGGTCTTCTAAACCAGACAGCGGTAGGTTTTGCTCTGGGTGGAGGACAGGGCATACAATAATAGATCATGGAGAAACACAATACGTTGCACTATGTGTTTGCTTCTACGCTATTATTTTTTAAAGATGTGGTGAAATATCTTTTGTGTATTGAGAGGCAAATTAGGAAATGAGTCATAGACTTGCATAACTTTATAATGGCCTTGACAATCTCCTACACAGACATGCTGTGTGCTAGCTCTAGAAAATGAAATGGTCTTGGATAACAATGAACAATGTGGTTTTCATATGAATCACCACTTGTTAACACAACAGGGGATTTTCAGATTTTTGTTATTTTTAATATCTGGTGGCCATGGTTAAAAGTCATCTGCAAAATCAGTGCAGTTTCTGCTTTTATTACCAGAGCTGTCTTATCATACAGCTACAAAAGGCTCTGCGCTTTCAAGGCAGTGCTCTATTGCAGAAATACTTGTGTGCCATTTGATTTTATTTTTGAAAATAAAGTAGCGGCCTTGCTTCTTTTTTCAGTTTTCTTTCATATGATAATAAAGTCACTTTGACCTTCAGGTTCCTGCTTCACCTGTGTGCTTTAAAATCATACAGTTGCCTACGTGCAGCTTCTGTGCAACTTTCACTGGCTGAAAATTGGTTAAAGAAAACAGTAAAGTGCATCTGTAGATAATAATACAAGACTGGGAATCCTTTTCCTTTCAAGATTACTTGTAACTAACTCACTGGAAGTACGTTGTGAAGGCAGTTTTTAGAAAAAAAGGATGAAGTCTGGCTGAACAATGCTAGCGAGCAGGCAGAAGTCATTTGCCAGCACTAAGTGCGCTCTTTACTGTATTGTTCCAGGAAGCCCATCATTTTTCTCTTCCTTATACAAAAAGAGAATGTGAACAAATCTCTAACAGTTTCTTCAGGCACATAAAGACATTTTATTGATACATTTGGAGATGGAAGGGGGAAAAAAAAAGAAAAAAGAAAAGATTGGGGGAACATTAGAAGGAATAATCAACTTGTCCAGGTCTTCTCAAACTAGGTTAGGAGTGGTTAGATACCAGGCAACGGATCTTCGTGGCCCGAGAAGGGTTAGGTAGGAAGAGAGAGTTTCCTAACCCTTCGGGGTGGCATGTACAAGTATCATTATGTTTTGTTTTGAAGCAAAGCTTAAAAACTAGAGAACACTCAATGAGAACCAGGTGTTAAAATAAACACAAAGCGAGTAACTTTTCCACACCATACACCACCAAGCTGCTACGTTCATTGTCGCAAGATCCAGGGGAAGTGCAAAACAGAAATGCATTCAAAAGCGGGATCAGACAAATTCCTGGAGGACTGGCCCACCCGTCATCATTACACACACTGGTCCAAACCCACCTCTCAGCCCAGGAGGCCACCGAATAGCAGACTGGAACACCCTAGAAAAGCAAGGCCAGGAGCAGAAATGCTCAACACATGCTGCATTTCTTACGGATATTCCTTAAACATTTGCTGCTGGTCGCTTTGAGAGACGGGACGCTGGGATAAATGAAGCTCCGGCTGAAGTCAATACAGCCGCTTTTTTCCCCTCGGTTGATTTGTGCGGGTGTTCCGTGTTTCTCCGAAAAACTGTTGATCTTATTGCTCTATATATTTAAAAATATGTAGGTACGCTGTCAGAAAGACTCCTGCAGTGATTCGTGCCAGGCAACGCACCTGAGCTAGAGAAGTGGGTATAGAAAGGGGGAAAGTTGTACTGTCTCTGTTACCTAGTAACTGCTAGCCCCAGAAAGTTGGAATCCATGTGTCATCCAGCTCTGGCGATATGGGAAAAGCATACTCGGAGCATGAATATTAAAGGAAACAGCTAAACTGCATTTTTTAAAAAGAAACAAATGTACAGAGTACAATTCACAACTCCTAAATTCAAGCTGGCATTTCCTAATAAAAACATTATTAATAATTTAATCTTTTCTGATTATTCCCCAGCATTCTTTTAATGATGCAAACAGAAAGCCACTGTCCCACAGAGACATTCAAAATTAAACACACTCAGATTTTATCACGAGCATCACTGTAACTACCCTCACATGTCATACGCATTGTAGAAATTCAGAAAAATGTTGAAAGGACCTGCAGGGACATGCCTTAGGAGGTATTTACGCCCTTAATGGGATTTTTAAGGTTCCCAGTTTCTTGCTAAGGCTGATACACAACAGAGCTCTTCATCCTGGAAGAACCTGGTCAGTAATTTGGAAGGCACTTCAAAAGATACAGATGAAATAAAACCAGTATTATYGCATGTCATTTGAGTGTGTTCTTAAGATGTTCACTGCATCATTTTCTCTCTCGGCTTCAAATGCATTTTTGAAGTCCAAGGGGGATATTCTGCACTTTGACTACCAATCAACAGAAGGCCTCAGAAGAGGACAGACACTAGATGGCAAAAAATTAACATTAAGTAGCCACCAAATGAAGAAAAAAAAAAATCACCTTTGTGATCTCTGATGTCAACAAGCAAGTAAATCCACTGGCTACACCATTCCACGGAAACAGATTTGCTTTTGGAGATTAGACCAGACTACATAAAGAAAACAACATTAAGCCCATTTTTATCTTTCAAGGAAAGATGTYGTTAAGAATGTAACTGTTTTCTTTACTATCAGCTCAACGTTTGGTGTTCATGTGCCCCTCTCGAGCCCCTAATGGAAGGAGGTCTCGCTTCCACAAATCTGTACTTAGTATGAAGGACAGAGAGACAGACAATTCAGAGCTAAAAAACACCAGGAAGAGATGGATGAATATATGGAAATATTTTCAGGCAGATGTTTCATGTTACTGCAATTCACTGACATTTTCAAGGCTTCAATTACCACTGAAAGCCCCTAGCAAGTGGGCGTTCAGGTCTCTTAGTGCAAGGGAATTAGCAAGAAAATGGCCTTTTACATCCTGCGTGAAACGTCACTCTCTCAACAGCTGTTTCTGTTTCCCTCAGATGGGAAGAAAAGTGTCAATTTTCTGCAGAAGGAGATGTTGCCCCAAGTGCTTTTGATTTAATTCTTCACTGAAACCTATTTCCACTTGGAAACAAAAAATTTCAGTCAGCCACCTGAGTCACCGGGGTGAAACAGCAACGAGCAGCCATGTCCTTCCAGCAGTAAAACGGGCTTTTTCATTTTCACTCATCAAAATCCACCAAAACATTGCCAAAAGGGACATCGCCACTCAGAGGGAAGTTCCATTCCAAGAAAACCATGTTCCCAACAGAAAATCTGAAGTGTGGATTTTTTTAATCAAGTCGCATCTCTTTGCTTTTTCCGCAGGTTCGAGGTCATTAGGAGAAAGCTCACAGAAGTCCCACCAGAAAGGGCTATGGCAGGGCCTTGAAGCACTGATTACAGACCATGGAGCACGTCATGTCTTCTAGTTTACTGCATTTTGCTTCATGGCCTTAAAACGAAGCTGTTCCCTCCTCTTTGCAAATTTTACGCTAGCACTAGAGGGGGCAGGGCAGGGGGGAAAGCAGGCAGGTTTCTCCTACGTGCTTTTTGTAGTACAACCTACTAATAATTGGAGACTGTCTGTATCTTATTGCCTGTGGTACCAGATGAAAAAAATTGCACGCAGTGTGAAGTTATGCATCCAGGACATGGACATGGTATCAGCATTCTCTGAATTAGACAGCGTAACCATGGGTATTATTTCGTCTCTGGGAAACACTCAGTACTAATACACTGGAAAGACACTGCTGAACTTGAGATTTCTAAGCAGTTATCAGAAGTCCACTAGAAACAAGCAAAAAATGAACACTGTGCTGTATTTTGGAAAATATATTACAGTATTTGTTTAGAAGTGAGATAAAGATTGAGCTGTATACCCAAATGGAAAACACCTTATCATTCCCAAAACTTAAATACTTACGTTAAAGATTTCTCCCCTAATAGAGGAGAGCCTCATGAAAGGCTTCCCTCCCCTATTAAACGCACGTATGTGGTATTGTACATCCACTCCTAAATATTAAAGCCATAGGGTGCAAGGCCGTTTCTCTAGTTGCAAAGAAAAAGCTAATTAAAAATATCTGTGTGAAGCTGGCAGCATGAGTTGTTTTGAGTTGAGGGAGAGGGGCACAGAATGGGAGCTGAGAAAAAAACAGTGGAAAAAAAAGGAAGAATCTTAAATAAATTAAAAAAAAAAAGAACTGAAAGAGTGAAAAGATGAAAAAAAAGCCTGGCCTGTGAAGTCCTGAAAGTTGTTTCATTCCTCCTTCCTTTCCCTTATAACTAGTTGACCTTAATACAACCAGGCTGCTAACCTGATCAAGGCAAGGGTTGTATTTATTACCTTGAGACGAAGGGCAAAGTAGGGACACACTTACGTGACTACTGCTTCACCGAGGGTAAGTTACTCTTCTCACAAGGGAAGTTAAGTTTGCAGGCAGACTGCCTAGCCATTAACAGCCTCCCCCCAGGGCAGCAACCTTTGAACTACCATGTTTTCCATTATTCACAAATTTAGAAATGATATGGCCAAAAAAGCCCATTCTCTAGTCTGACCCCTTATATAACAGAAGCCATAAGTTTACCCTGACTTCATTTTTCTTTGGATAAAAGCATCTTTTAAGGAAAAAAAACTCATCTGAGGTAACAACTGCAAACATTTCTGGTGATGGAAGACATGCCACAATCCTTACAAAACCGTCCCCATGGTTAATGACATTGGAATAGTTCCAATGATCTGCAGTGCCTGGCGTATCACAGCACTTAATACCTTGAGTCTGCTCTTCATCATTCCCCTCGGAGTGACAACATTATATGCTTTACTACAGATGCAGAGAGATGCTCAAATCTGCAACACCCCATTTTTGTGGAGGAAAAGGACCGTTTCCCTTCCATCAGTATCTACTACATCAGTTTTCACTTCTGGTCAAACCCCTGGCTTGTACATCTAGACATACAAAACCTTGGTTTCTTGCTTTAAGACCTTCTACCCCTTCAAAGTAATAAAAAATAAAGACAAAAAATACCTAAGGACCTAGCCCCTTTTTCCAAATAAGCATAGGCACCTGCCATTAGGTCTTTGAAGACCTTTGGGATCAACAGATTTGCATAGGTGTTTTGGAAAATCTACATATAAGTTGAATAAGTGCTTCAAAAAAAGTTAATTTAATCTTTCATCACTGTTCTCCTCGCTGTAACGACTTGTTACAGTTCTCTGGAAGTTCTCAGAATATGACAATATACATTGAGCCCAACCCACTGTTTCTTTTCCCCACATTTCCAGTGAAGACGTCTTTGATTCACTCCAGTCTCTAGCACTGATCTGTCTGTAAGCTTGGGCAAGAGGCATGCCATTTTGCRTTTTTCGGGTTTTGTTTCCTCTTCCCAGTCTTGCTCTTCTTAATCTGAACCACCAGAACTTGAAGGCAGAGGCCATGCTGTTTACCAGATGCTGATACAAGCACCTACCATGACAAGGTGACCCTCTTGATGAGGGGCTACAGCTCCATCCTCACCATTTGGCCATACACAGCTATCAAGCTTTCCAAACACCTGCACTTTCCAGTTCCTCTCTCTTTACATAAAGATCTCCTCTCTTCTGAAGAGCATAACCAAGTTGACAGACTGGAGAATGAAGGGGTCTGTGTTTATACTATATCGTGTCTCTGCCTGCTGGCATACAAGCAGGGGAGGTGAGCAGAGCGGTGTCGAGGACCACTCCCTGAACCAAACAGTACCTCAGGTCTCAGAAAAGGTTGAAACATAAGCAATTTTACAACTTTGGAGTATGATCATGATTTAAAAAAAAAAAAAAAAACAAACTAAATTCTTCAGACCAGAATCTCCTTTGCTCATTCGTGTTTAATGTCTCTGAAATCATTAAGATGACTTGCAGAGTAAAGATGGCAGAAAGCAGCATTACGGTTTTATAAAAATGTGTAATTCCTTTCCATCACTTTGGATGAAGGCCGTACACTTCTCAAGTCTGTAACTATTGATTTACTCTAGGATGAACTAGAAAGATCCTATTCTCATTTTTGCTTAGGTCTTTTTATGCCATTCTGATGATGAAGGCGGCCCTTTTCTAAGTATATCCTGCAATTAGTTACCAAAGTAGAAAGTTAGTTAATTATAAATAAGAAACAGGCTAGAGATGTGCAGATTATGCTTATAAAAAGGTGAATCCATCCAATAAGATATGCCACAGGAGATCTCAGTAGTTTTAGAAACATGGAATTCTGTGCAATTAGCATAATATGACAGCTCAGAAATTTTAAATCTGTGTATAATTTCTGAAACAATTGTAAAGAAAGAAAATCTGACTTTTCCCATGATTTTCTGCAATAAATGACATAATTGCAATTAAAGTTTCAGGGGTTGGGTGCTCAACTGGGGAAGTTCACATACAAGTCAAAYGAACTCCACCATGTCAGGCTACCTGAGCACCAGTTCTAGAACAAGGGGACCTTTTTACACTTTGAATATAAATAATTGGCAGAGGAAGGGAGGCCAAGCTGGAGATCTGTCTAATTTACCAAGGTATCTCAGGTGTTCTGGCAAGATGAGTCCCTCTCAAGTCCAGAGAAGTTGGCAGAAGTCCTTAGAGAAGTTTTTCTTTTCCTGCACACTGGCATATGACTCATATTCCAACCTTCTTGCTTTGAGAAATCCTCTCTGTGGCCCCAGCCTGAAGCTCACTGAAATCAGCGGGAAGCTTTCCACTGGTGTCAATGAACTTCAGGTTCAGAGAGACAGGAAACGTGGCTACAAGAGAAGGAAGGATATTCCAGATCTGACTCACTTCAAGTGATTAAGCAAGTTCTCATTGCTATTTGCACTTTTACAGGTCCCTCGCACCGTTGGCTTACTACACATGACTCTTAGCAGCTTTGCAACTGTGGAAGCTGCTTTCAGCTGGAAAGCAGAAGTTAGTCACAAAGGGAGAACCATCATACAGTTGTAGACGTTCGTACCAACACCTAAACTGGAGACTGCAGCTTAGCATCAGGCAAGAAGTCTAAAAATAAAGACAGGGGCTTGACTCACGTTCAGTGCCAGTGATTATTTCACATTTTGCCTTCTTTCTATGCCAGTCTTGTCACTTTAAGTTGCATTTTTGTCCTGTAAGCTCCTGATACCTCTCACAGCCTGGCAGGCAAAAGGTTTATAAGGTCAGAGACACCTCCTTATTACTAAATCTGACAGTCTATTTTCTATGTGTAAACACGTCAATACCATTTTCATGAAATTCAATATTCACTCATTTTTTACAAAAACACAGAGCATCAGACTGTCTGCYCTGATGTCTACGGGAGGCCTGCCAAGGACAGGACTGATGAAACACAGCCTTAGACAAGCTCCATCTGGCCCATTTAGGCAATCCACAGGGTCAGGTCTCCGTGGTGAAAGTAATAACTGCAAGATGCTTTTCTAAGCAGACAGCAAGAGAGGGCTACTGCTCATACTGATTAAAATAAACAAACCCTGAGGGCAGGTTGTAGCCATTGTACACTTGAGCCAGACTACTGATTTTAGACAGTCCTTTTTTATTAAAGACCAACATGGCAGCACAGAGATACAAAGAACAAACAGCACACGTCCCTTCTGTACAAGACAGACTTTCACTGATGCTGATTTTCTCTGAAAAACCTACCTCAGGAAACTGTACACTTCCACCCAGTTGGTCCAACTCACTCAGTATCAAGTAGTCAGCCTGAAACCAGAAAGGCAGGAACAAGAAGGATGCTGCAGGCCTGCCTGACCTCTGCACCCCTGCCTGTGCCAACACGCTGCGTCCTCCTTGGGAAGCTCCGCCGTGCTGTGACGCAAGATTCAGCAGTCGGTCATTTCCCGCAGAAAGGTTAAACCAGCACTATGCCAAAACAGGGCACACCTAACTGAAGGTCTGTGAGGAGTGGCCTGGGTACAGGGAAGAGTGAGAACAAGAGACATGGAGGGAGACCTGGCTGCTTTAGGAGAATTTTATGGCAGAAAGGGAGCAAGTACGATCAAAGTATCTTGGGTAGAGGGCAGAGGGTAACACTCAGATACAAGTGCCTACAATGACTTCTGTACTATGCTCTGGAGTACTGATACAATCCTGTCTTGCAGGGGTGGTTTTTGCCTTCACACACTGACATTCAGGGCCAATCGTTTTTTTTAAGTGGAGTTCCAAGGTGAATGTCTTTAATCTCTATTCAGGCATATATTTATATATAGACTTATGTAAGGTAAAGCTGGGGCAAGAGGTATAAGATATCCATGTCCTCCTCTTCTGCACAAAACACATCACTAGTCTTTGACCTCACCCTATGGCCATCATATACATCAAATTATATTATGCARGAGGATGTCAGAAAACCCGTGGATTCATTTTCTTCACTTAAACTGCTGCAAAAGAGGCCAACTCAAAACAGAACTCACTCTGTGTTCAAACAACTAAAGGAAAACAATGGTGCAATGCATCTAAGCACTGTACAAAAAATCCTAGACATAGGACGGACATTCAAGAAAGAGGAATTGACCAACAGAAGGATAATCACTCTGCAAACAAGAAACAGCCCTGTCAAACAAACCTAAACAGCCTTGACGGTAGTGCCCATTGCAAGGATACCGCTCGACAACTCAACATTTCAGTTCATCTAAACAGCTAGTGCCCTGGCCTAAATTGTCTGTCCTCTCCAAAAGTCTAAATTTTGACCTCCAGAAAAAAAAAAATCTTTACAACAGTCTAAGGCCTGTAGACTTTTGCTAACTGTCTCAAAAATTTTTTTCCAAGATGAAGGCACTTTTACATACCCTTCTCCTCTGTGGTACCCTGCAAAACACCAAGACACAGCCTTACCATGATGTCACGACAACTGCTACAGAGAAAGAATCAGGAAGCTCTGTAGCCTGTGTACCTCCACCAAATAATGCTTAAGGGGGAACACAATTTCTACTTCACTAATTTCTACCACAGATTTAATAATAATTAAAAAAAATCATCAAACTGTCTATGGAACACTCTAACACTAATATTGACATTCAAGACTCAATAGCTGACTTAATAGAACAGCAAATCTATAAATTATTGAATACAAAAACCCTGCAGGCTAGCACAATTGCTTCCACAATACCAGCAACCATCTTTGCATCCTCAAAAGCTGTAATATATATCCAAACCCTTCAATATTGTGGTACCTGCTCTTGCGAAAACCCTCCTGACCTCCACCTCATGATCCTAAAGATGACCACAAAACCTGTAAAGAACCTTGCTTCAGAGAAACAGACTGAATCTTTGAAGGAGTCCTGTGAACTCCAGGTATTAAAAGGCAAAAAGAAATCAGCTAACGTTGAATGGCACAGGAGTCACTTTCCTATACCAGACTGCAGAGAAAGTCATTAAACAACCACAACATGTGTTGGAAGAAGATGGTAACTTGGAAGAAATTTCTCCAGAACTCTTCCTGCTGACTTCCAAAGAGTCCCCAAGCTCTCCAAACTCATCACCAGAGGAAATATTCTCAGAGAACAAGAAAAGCTAACCAGACCACATCAAAGCAACAAAAGAGGTTAAACCAGCACTATGCCGAAACAGGGCACATCTAACTGAAGGTCTGTGAGAAATGGCCGGGGTACAGGGAAGAGAGAACAAGAGACATGGAGGGAGACCTGGCTGCTTTAGGAGAATTTTATGGCAAATAGGGAGCAAGACTCCAGGGAGGAGAAGACAGGATTATGCGGGTCAGGACAACATCAACAGCCAGCTTATTTACAGACCTTTTTCTGATTATACTTTCTGTATACATTTCCATATGCTTTTCTGTAAATACCTGTTCAGTCTGGCATTACACGTATGCTCCCATGTAGGAAGGTGGGAATATACAGTAATTCTCTTGGCCACTGTCAGAGGCCGGATACTGAGCTAGAAGGGGGGTTGTTCTGACTCAGTGTGGCGGCTCTGGTTCTTTCCTTCAGACTTCATAGGACAAAATTTGGGTGCAGAGGAGGGAAAGAGTTTCCCTTGGCTTGCTGTGAGCGCCTCCTTCCTTCCTGTTAAAAAGAGGGCGGGCGAGATGACTTATCAGATCCCAGCCACCGCATTCTTGCATGGAGCAGGAGGAGAGCAGCTTTGTTCCACAAGACAAACATAACGAAAGCCGAACACAAATTGCTTGATCTTGTTCGTTAATATGCTGAATCATGAACTATTATTATTTGGATGCTGTCATCTTTAATTAAATTTTCTGCAAAATGTACCTAGTGAGTAATCTATTTGCCAATTTTTTTTTCAGCTGTTTCTAATGGAAGAACAGCTCTTTTTTAATTCAGAATCAAAGTGGAGGTACTGAAACAGATTTTGTGAAATGTAATTTAGTTTAATTGATGTGTTTTACAACGTTCCTCTAATATCACCCACTAATCAAACCACTGAGCAGTTTCCGTATTTTGAAATGTGAGATCATAGATGTGCCAAGTCTCTGCCACTTTAATGAGTGAGATATGAAAAACATGTGAATGAGATGTTAAATTATCTACTGAAATGTACTTTGCACAGCTTTTGTCTCTCAGTAAAATTTGCTCGAGATTAAAGAAAACTAACCAAGATTCMCTAAGGAAGGAAGGAAGACTTGTCTTGCCTGGGAGCTTTGAAACCCAACCTTCCAGCTTCCTTGTCAATGCCATCTGAAATAATTAGTCACATTCTACTTTTGCGCAGTAGCAACATAATTTGGCTACACAGACATCAGCCCCAAATACTCTGGCATTAACTCGAAGTTATTATGCAATTACCAAGGTAGTAGAAGAAATTTTGTAATAGCTGCTTATCATGGYTGTTTTCTCCATTATGCCTTGATTGTTTTTTTCTTAAAAAAAAGAGAAAAACACCAGCTTGACTAATCCTGCATATATCACTGACATATTCAGTATATTCTTATCTTAGGCCACCCTCTGCTCCTGCTGAGATCAGTGGCAGTTTCAGCAAGTAAGAAATAGGTGAATGACACGGACTTGAAAAATGATGGATGGGATTTTCAGTGTAGCATTCTGAGATGCACCTACAGGAGCTGGGCACACTTTTCCGCTGGAACCGGCTCAAGGATAGCAGTGGAAGACAGGGGAGTGTCCCGCAGTGAACAAGACTGAAAAGCGATGCCAGTTGTTAAGCCAGCTCTTACTAGTTTCACTGGCTCTGGCTCCACTTCTTACCTGTGCCAGGCACACATTGCGCCATGACCTTTTAGCTATTTCAGACAGATAAACAGGTTTTTAACTGCTCTAGTGAAATCTTTGTAAGTGCTGAATAATTCAACTCCCAAGCATAATCCAATGGAAAGCTCCCCTTGTGCTCTGCTGTTCTGAAGGAGATAAATCTTTCTACCTATTTTGGGAATGTTCAGCTCTAGACTACTCTTCCATCGCTTCTCAGATGTGAGATACCTTAGGGCCAAGGTTTCGGTTTGTGCAAACTGTTATAGTCCTGTGGATTTCACCATCACAGCGGGAGTTTCTACCAGGTGAGGAACTGGCTCTACGCAGTCTTTATGACAGACCTCTCCAAAGGCAGCCTGCAGGTGTGGGCTCCTGATAGCTCTGCTTCTCCCACTCAAGACCACTTTTCAATACCAGGGCAACTCTCATTTGGGCATGTAGTGCCAGGTTCTGGAAAGGCAGGAGCTAGCAACACCCACTGAGTGGAGTCAGCACCCAATCAGTTCCTCTAAGGAGATGCAGCCAGGCTGGTGAAACCTTTGGTAAGGTCTAAGGGACATGTGGGAGAAAGCTGATTCGTTATGGTACCATTGCCTCCATCCCTTTAGTCTTCAAGCACCTACTCCCCTTTCTCTTGGACAGTAACCTCAGTGTCACAGTTCTCAGCTTTTATTTATCTTACATATTTGATGCTTCTATTTCAGGCTTGGAGATAAGCTTAGGTGCCCAAAAGCTTGTCTACTTTTTCCAACTACGTTAAGTAGCCCTGGGAAGAATGCTACCTCTACATCAAATATTGTCTTGGTCACATACTTAGATCTTCATGGCTACAACACTACCATGCCAAACCTCCAGAGCTTCCTTTCCGCACCATGGTTATCTTAATGCTTTATGTCATGAGCAAGCACTAGCAATGCATCTCATCCTGAACAAGTCACAAAGACAGAGCTACAGTCTGGTGAAGAATAGCAGATAGAAACTTGCACACCATGCATTTCACTTTAGCTTAGGACTGAGATGAGACCTCTTGCACCTCTGAATTATGTGCTGGAGGGTGGGGGAGGAAAAGCCCAGCTCCGCTAGATGAGTAGGCTCAAATACACCCAGCTCAGAGAAGGCACAATGTGACAGAAGACAACCTATAGCCTTTCCTTCACGACCTGCCTACTTCAGTCCTGGGAAAAATAAGCGGTAATCAGAATGTGTTTGTTTGAAATTGTTCAGCAACAGGCAACACTAACACATAAAAGCTTTTTAAGTAATTTGCTTTCCAAAACAGTTACACATTTAAAAGGAGGAAGGGAATATTTCTCTCGTTGTTAGGCTCATAATTAGGATTCTGTGAATACAGACCCACTCTGACACCAAATTATTCATACCAATTTTGTTTATTCCTGTTGCAGGAATGTTAACAGAGCAGTTCCACAAATCTATTTAATCATTTAAAGCCTCTTTACTTGTATTTGGTTTGTGTTGTAAATTATTATCTATGAAAAGATCTGTCATTAACCTTAAATAAGCAATAAATAAATGTTTGGTTTTATGAGCAACCTAACTTCATCCAAGGGTAAAGGAATGCAGACGTGCTATTTTGTTTTGTAAATCCTATTTTGCCAGCCCTTATCAAACTTTGTTTGAACGCTTAAGCTAGAGATCAGGCAGGAGGAATTAAGCCAGAATTAATATAAGTTCTGTATTAATCCAACTTCCATCTCAAGAAGTCAAATCTTCATCTGCATCGCAGATGAAGAGTTACCAAGCTGTTTGGCATGCTCTCAGAAACAACAACAGAAAATATCCCTAAAGTGAGCAGGAACGCGAGGCAGGTTTCATGATATCAGCAAGAGAAAAACAGTATTAATTAGCATTTAGGAGCTACATCCGTAGGTGCGAGAAGCAAGGACAGACTGTCCCACCCAGGCCGCTCACAACCTAGAGTCAGTGCAAGAGATAGAGCAGGTAGCTACAGGAACGGTCTTGGGATCAGATCAGATCAGAGGGGCAACTTTTGTAATTAAGAAGTGACTGTTTGTGAACAAGAGATATCTAAATAAACAGCTTCCTTCCTGGCAGGTCTGAATCTAATTCCTTCATTTTAATTGAACACTGAATCTCAAAAAAAGTGTCTTTAACCCCATTTCCCCCTCAAAGTCTCTCTCACTCACTTTGATGATGGGTCTTCCCCCCCTGCTCTGCCAGCTGCCTGGTTGGGGGCTCTTTGCAGAGCCCTACAGCGATGGACTCAGGAGTTGGCTGATCCTGACCACGTACGTTCCTAGACGTCAAAGACTGCCCTCCCCATGTGCGTGCTTTCAAATTCCGCCTCCATGGCTCTGCGTGGAAATCCTGCCTGCTCAACAACACATCTTTTTCCTCTCCTCTTTTTTTCTTTTCCTGGTTTCAGCACTGATGGGTATGTGGGAGGGAGTGAAGCTGTTCTCCCTGACCAAAAGGAATCTCCTCACCTGAAAATATTTAATCTCTACAAGAGACTGACGCTTCCCTGCTGACGTAATTAGGTGGGCTCTAAATGAGAGGTAAAGGATTCCCTTCAGCACCAGTGGAGATTCACATACTTCCCATTACTGCCTGCCTCTGTATGGAAACTTGTCTCCTCTCAGTTTTAATTTGATCTCTTCCTATTAAAAATGTCCACTTCACCTGCTGTGTCACTCGTTTCAGCATCTCCTGGGCTGTCCTAAAAAGCTGGCAGCAACGTTATCCTCTCACGTACAATGAGGCAACGCGCAAGCAGCCCCCGCTTAGCCGCAGGGAAGTTACTCCTGATTAACACCACYGGCTGCAAAGACTGACTCCACCATTTGTACAGTGCCACGTATGAATGTCTCAGTGGCACTTTTCCATCTGTACACTGAGCTTCTCAGTTATTGGTTAAGGGGACTCCTCTCTCCATCTAACACATGGGCTTAAAGACTTGACAAACAGATCTATCCAACAAGTACCGTACGGTACACAGAAGCTAAATGGAATGAGTCCAGGCCTGAGGCCACAAGGACTTGAAGGCTTGAAGCCTTTTTAATTTCTCAGCGTGAAGAACCTCAAAAAACACCCATCAGATTGGACATTCTCTTACAGGCTCCTGAAACCCACCCATCCTGCCCAGGGCAGCCTGCTCTCCGGCAGAAGACAGCCAGGAAGCTGCAACTAGCTGACAGGCTTTCATGCTCAGTGCTGAAGAACTGCCATCCTGTCCCACCCCTCCCTAAGCCGCTGCTTGCAGCTTGCTGCCTGTTCTGCCTCGCAGGAGCGATGTTCCTGACTGCGGGAACGAGCTGGGCTGAACGAGTAAGCATCTAGGAAGCACTGGGGCTGGTTCAGCAGCTCTCTTTGCAACACAAATAAACAGGGGAAATCTTTAGGTCCCCGTTACACAGACTGTACTGGGGGCAGGAGGACAGGAAGGTGCCAGGTCTGGAAAGCAACAAGATGATCTCTCTCTCTCTTTTTTTTTTTTTTTTTTTTTTTAAACACAGTGTGGACACAGTGAACGCAGTCATACTACTGGCCTAGAAACATTAGGCAAGAAGAACACTTTTTGAGGGAGTCACCAGAGCTAATGAATGAACTCACAAAAGGCTTGCTTTCTCTTTCTACTATCTTGAGAAAACCTGGGAAGCACTGTCACTTCTCAGGAGAACAAAATCCTTCTCTCCAAGCTGGCCCCACATCAAGAAAACAAACAAACCAAAAAGCTCAAAGGGTATGAGAGAATGGCAAAGATTTCATAGATCTCTCTGCTGCTGCTTTCATCTTTCAATTTTTTTTTTTTTTTTTTGCAGAGGCATCAGCATCTTTCCAGATGCAGGAAACGTTCATGGACATCTTGTAGGTAGGACAACACAACAGCGCAGCTCTGGTTGCCAGCCAAGTAGCATGATGTTCTGTTCACACCACGCCAATCCTTTTGTCACCTGTTAAAATTCAGTGTTATCTCCACTCCAAAACATTGAGACCATCTGCCTACACATGACACTGGCAGCTATTATGTGGCACTTTGCAGCTGTGCCCCAGATACCAATTACTATACTGTTGGACAGCTAGAAGAAATTCATTCTTGCCATCAATCATGCGAATCTTTCCACCCCTATTCTCTTCTCATTCATTTAGGTGAATGACAACTGTTTGGATACACAGGTAAAAAAAAATCCCCACAAATAAATCACAATTAAAGGAACTCAAATTATCACCATTATCAATTAAAAACTAGCCTTAAACTAGCCTTAAAGAATTAGGGCTTCACATGAGCAGCAAGAGGTCCAGGAGAACCCTCAGCCAGCTCCCGTTGAACCTGGAACTCTGTGGTGACTGATGCTTGCTGAAGGATGCAGTTAGGTCCCCGAAATGTTCATAACTTATATAGGCTAGAGAGAAAAACAAATCCCCCAAGCCCCATTTTGCAGCAGGGAGTAGAAATAGTGTTCCGAAGAAAGTCATCAAGATTATATGAATTCTGTGGCAGACAACAGAGGCGTGTCTAGATCAGATCAAAGTCACACTGCTTAAACCTCAAATGTCAAACGTAGTGCCATCCTGGCAACATTGGTCTGAACAACCTCATGGATTAGCCGCAATGAGAGTATTGAGGGTTTCACACTTTGAGCGAAGGTTATGAGTGCATCTTCCCTTCCTCTCACTTTAAGGGACACAAGAGGGGGTACTGGTTCGCAGAACTCAAGTGAATATCTGACCTAAACACCTGTGTCCTCTCCCACCTAAAGGCTATCTCAGCTCTATGCCAGAACTGTGGCACAGGGCAGAAAGCTTCTCAGAGACTTCCAGAAGCTCTGGGTACATCTGAAAACCCTCTGAAAAAAAGACATAAGCCCTCTCATGTAGGCAGGACACATTTTATCAGCTTAATGAGCTTATGGATGAGATCAGCCATCTCACAGACATCCTGTGCCCTTATGTGGGCCAAGAACGGGTAGGACAGCCTCAATGATAGCTACCTCAAGCAGCGGGATCTCTTTTCTCAGCACTGCCTCCATGCTGAAAATTGACGGCTTGCTATTGCAGTGCTTTTGGTAAACCCCTCCAAAATCTGCAGTGTTCGGGCCACAGGAAATCACAGGCTGACTTGAGGAGAGAGGCTGGAACCACTGAGGTGACATAAAGAGGACGCTGCCAACTTGCCATGGTTAAGGAGGGTGTTTTAGGAATTGCTGCACTGTTAAGTCCTGCCATTTGACTTCTCTTGAAGGAGTGACTGACACRGGCTCTTGCTGTCCACAGCAGAGACATACTCAATCGCTCCGAAACTGAGGGGCTTCCTGGAAGGGACACACTTTGGAAACCCTGTTTGCCTAGAATGCCGTCCTCAGCCTTTGCCTGTTGCCCCTCTGCAGCCAGCCCTTTCCTCTCCAAGGGGATGAGCTTTGCCTTCACATGGTCCACCATGAGGGACCGCCTTCAAGGCTACTCGCCCTCCATCTCTACCCTATCTAGTGCATGCTGGAGAAACGGATCCCTGCTTGCAGCCTTTCCAAGGAAGCAGACAGGCTCGTGGGAATAAATGCCAAGAGGCAGGCAAGAAGTGATCTGYGTGCAGGAAACAATTGCTTCTGATTGCTAATATCTAATCTGGCTCCTACRGAAAAGAGAGATGACTTTCTACGTCTGAGCACAACACAGCAGCTCAGATACAGAGCATACAAATAGCACTGTGTACACCACTGCTGCCTCAGTAGTAAATTCCATTCAGCACCTGACTTATCTGAATTACGTGGCTGAGATAAACTTCACTAACGTAATGGCTTCTGGGGACAGTTCATACTTTCCTTTAGTCTCCTAAACTGCTCTTACTTTCCCATGCTGGGCTGCATTGTGAGGGCAATCACTTGATCTGCTGCAGTTAAGGATGTCTCACCATTTCCATTATAAGCCTCTTTAGAAAGATGCTGCAGGCTCCAATCTAGCATCAAAGTAAGGGGAGGAAAGCAAAGGTTTGACCATGTTTTAAAAAGACTGTCTTTCACCATTTCTCTAAGTAAGAGTCAGAAAAAAATACATTCCCTCTTTGGAGCACTTTGCTGCAATTCTATTATACAAAACTGCTATTATTATTTTCTTCTTCATCTTTGAGATGCAGAGGAAAAAGAAGAGCCAGCTCCTCTGCTTAGACAAAAATGGATGTTAAAATAATAACAGTCATATATTGGAATTTAAATGCCTCCATTGAGCCCTGAGAATCCTCTTCCTATGGATATCAATACCTGGCTGGAAAACAAGCGTGTGTGCGGATGCTGAGCTTTCACATCCACACTCCCTCTTTCTTGCAGCAAAGCAATGTTTCCTGTTCAAGAGGCAAAACTGAAAGGTTTATCCAGAAGCAAAGCAGCTCCAAGGGTTCTCACTTTCTCTACAGTGTCAGCGGCTTGCCCCCTTCCTCCTGCTGCTGTTCACAGCTCTGTCAGCTCTGACAGTGTGACTGCTTGTGGGGCTGCTCTAAAGCACCTCTGGGAAGTAATTCAGGTTACAAACCAAACGGACAAGAAAACCTTTGCAAATGTCCTGAGCGGAGAGTAACATAAACTCCAGAACAGCCTGTGGCCTGATGGGTAGCTCATTCACCTGTCTTTTGGCCAAGCTTTCTTTCTTTGGTTTAGAACAGAAATCCCATCCGGAAACTAGGGAGCCTCCCTGACATAGGCTTTAATTAAACTACTGGGAGAGGTTCCAACCCCTGCAAATCAGCACTTTCCAACAAAAAACATCCCCACTTTGCAATGGACAGTGGTGCTGAGTTGCACTGTTGCCTACTAGTAGGAAATTTGGATTTATTGCATTTTACAGCACRCCAGGGATATCAGTGTTAACTAAGTGCTTAAGTCTTAAGTTATGGGTCTGAACATCTTTGGCTCTGTGCAGACTCCACCGATGCCTCCTATTTCATCTCACTGTCTCCCAAGTTTCTGAACTTCCTGCTCCTGTGTATGTCAAAACATGCCCAAGCTTAGCACCCAAAGCTTAGTTCACTGCTTGGCCTAAAGGAAATCACCCAGGCAGATCGCAGCCTCCCTTTCCTGAAGGACACTTACTACAGAGCACTAGATCAGGCTCCTCACAAAATGCAGTGGCAACAAATGCTGATTTTTAAAGTGAGGATAGGTGATATTTCCTAGCGACTAGTGAATGTAAAATGCATGCACTGCTGTGGAAACCAGAGTCTRGATCTTCCACCCCATGCGTCACCTGGCTCTGGCTTCAAACTTGCACTGAAGATCAGTGAATCTCAAAATCCCCCACAGGACAGGGACTGCTGCAGTAGGAAACTCCTACCCACAGATCAAGCACAAAGTCCCACGCTCTGCTACTACGGGAGAGATGGCAAGGAACTGCAACTATGATTACTACAGATACCTAGTGCTCTCTGGCTCAGAAATACTTTTTTCCTTCTCATGCACAGATGCCTGAGATTAGTTTCTCTTACCGCTTTTCACAGCCTGTTCCATATTTTAGGAACAGCCGTATCTCACAAGTAATCCCTGCGAGTCTTAGTGCAGGAGCTGTGCTGTAAGATTGTAATCTTGCAGGAGGGAAGCTAGGGAAAAGACGACTGAAGTTCACACAAGCAGCGCTTGCTACATTAAGATCAGGTGACATGAAACTGAACTTTGTGCCTCCCAATAATTTCATCCATTCCTTTCTATTTCACAATCYGCAGATCAGACTCCAAATGTCAATCTCCACTGCAGCATGCTCTCGTTTTTCCCCCTCTCAGCTACAAAATACCAAATCACATAAAGCCTTATCTAAAGTTCTTTTCTTACTCTGTTTCCATTATTAAGCATTTATTCCAGGGCTAACTCTTAAAAAAGAATTGCCTTAGCAGCCAGAAGTTGTCAGAGCACAGTCACCTTCGCCATGCCAGGGTTGGACGGGCACTTTGGGAGATGGGCAGGGAGCAGTGCAGACGGGGGTTACTCCAGGACCCCAGGAGAGACTGACCTGTGACTCTCCRCTAGACCTTCATGGCATGTTTGGCCCATGTACTACCCCCGAAACACTGACATTGGTGATTCCATTCCCCCCCAAAACAGCCTGAATGTAGCCCCTCAGACATTCCCTGCAATGACTGAAGATCTACCACCAAGAGAAACACCTTTGGCACTGGTTTAAGCAGAACAGTTTGAGTTTGTCCTGAAAGGATTATTGAGTGACCACAGGTGCAAGCTGCTCCTTACTGTCTCTCAGGCCTGAGCGCTCAGATGCCTTGTTCCCCAAGCTGCAGAACAGACAGGACCAGGCACTCCCCTGGGAGGACACGTTTCCTCCCTGCCGTGGGTCAGGAGGGCTTACAAGCACCATCAGGGTGCAGATGCAGCCCTACGAAGGGCTTTGCAACACAGTTAATGAACTCAAATTCAGGTGGAAACATAGGCTGTTTTTAACAGCGTGTATAAACTTTATGAACCATGATGTGATCCCAACTGCGAGAAGACAGTCTGCACCAGATCTAAACCCAGGGCTACCCTAGGCTGACTCAGCTCTGCTACCATCTCTACCTACCCCCGCAGCAGAGGAAGAGCTGCCCAAGAGTAGCTAATTTTCCTCTGCAGGCAGACTGACAACAGAGGTAAACGCGGTGTTGGTGGTTCTCTTTCTAACAAAATTACTAGAAGAATGCATAATTACCAGAGGGCAGCAATGYTAACATCTCAGGGATACAGCAAACGACCCCCTTGGGCAGGCTTTCCAGATGTTTATGCTCTACTCCATTCAAATGCCTATTCTACCCTCCCCACAGTGTGCCTTGGCATTTTCCCGTTGACCACTTAATGGATGATCTCTCATTTACGGCTTTCACCTTCTCCCTAGTTACAGGTGTTCAGCACTGCATATGCACACCTGGGGTGGAGCACTTTAGAAATACAGATGTTTTAAATGGGGCATGCTGCTCCATAACAGTAAGGTAGAGCTGACAGTGTACAGGTTTAAAAGCATCCCTTTCATCTATCCAAACTATTTATCAGGATGATTCAAGGGAATCATCCTGGGAACATGCAAGACTTCCAAGCACAGCCAACCCTCACCCCATACATAAACAGGACACTTCAGTGTCCTGGATGTGCAGCAGCACAAGGAAACCTTAAGGTAATGTTATACACGTGTGTTACGCTCTCCACACATCCCAGCATGACTCTTTGCTAATGCACAGGGTTTTTCAGATCTATTGGGTTTTTCAGAACCCTGTAAAATACTGATAAATAGGTATCACTATTTTCCAGTCACCATAAAGCTGCAAAATTTAACAAAGAAAATACAGTACAYGGTATTTGGACTATCCGGAATAACTTCAAGCAAAACTCACTGAACAATAAATCTACTGGTGTCCTTCATAAAGCTGCCTGCTTGTTGCTCTTACAAAGGTTTAAATAGGACCTAACCAGGTCCTAGGTGTTAGGTGAAATTTCATACCTTAGCTTTAAAGCCTAACCGACAGAGACACRGTCCCTTCTTATCTTCCTTCAAAGATTATTTCTCAATCTTTATGCAGCGTGTAATAGCTAAACACTTTGAAGCTGAGGAGAATGGCATCATCTCTGTTCTTTCAAATATCCAAAGCCCTTTCAGCCAAGGATCAGTCCAAGGTCTCCACCACTCATAGCACTGCAGCCCTAGGGAATAGGTTTCCTCATCTGCAAGTGAAGAATGATCTGCACCTTCATCCCATGTAATAAAGGCACTGAAATGCACATATAAAACAGCTTTTCCTTGGATATCTAGAAAGGTCTGAGTTCACAAGAAACTACTGATTTGTTTTTGTCCTTGACTACAGTGCTTTCCCCACTTCCTTTGTGATCTGGGCACGTTGGACCAAGAGTCACTGACTTTTTTAGACACGAGGACACTTTCCATTTAGGAGGAAAGAGGTGTGTAAACACCTGCTGAAAGTCTTTGTGATTCTGAACCGTGATCTCGCTCAGCTTCAGCCCCATCCATGCCTGAGGGTTTTGCACAAGAGACTGACAGGACTGCTTTGAAGGCCCATACTACACTTAAGAGTTGCAGAAGTGCTATTCCCACTCTCTTTGGTGGACTTCCGACATAACACATAACCATCTAGTGGATGAACAGCGCTGCCCCAAGTTTATGTCTCGACTGTCTCCCAAGGATGTGCGCACTGGCGGCAAACTGGTTTATGTAGTTTTTCTCCCTTTCTCTAGAGATAGCCAGCAGAGGAAAAAGCTATAAAAAATAAAAGCTGTCTTGCTCAGTAAGCTATTTTTCAAAACATTTAAACAATCAGTCAAATCCTAGCTTTATTTTACTATACTAAAATACAAAGACTAAGGAGCTACACAAATCAAAGAATCACTTTTCATTCCCTCATTGTTATGCAATCCATTTGTGTCCCAAAGTGATTTCCATCTTTTTTTTCCCTCTGGTTAAAGAATAAAGAAATAATTCTTTTTGTGCTTTCTAGAATCATAGGTAACATTAAATATTGAACTGCAGGGACTGTTTCTCAGTTAAAAGCAAACATAGCTGCTCAGTGCTCCAAACAGCATAAATAACGTTAGCGATGGATTTAGTATTAATTTGGTGCAGAGTCTTGCACTGTGTACCATGTTAAACACTGCTGGTTTCAATTTATTCCTCACCTCAGGGTAAGTCCCAACCCTAGATTAATGTCATTTGATAAGAGAATGCAATTTTATAAGACATATTTTGTGCTGCCACAGAAAATATTTGATGAGCACCATGTAAGTAGAATAAATCTCTGAAATCATAAAACAAAYGGCCTACTGCACTTGCCGAAATAACTACAAATATTTTTAGAAATCAAAACATCAAGCAAACCTTGAGAGAGAAATTCGTATTTTTGCCTCAGGAACACCCATTCCTTCATACATGCTAACTAACATCAGGGAGTGAGTATGTGGGGTGGGATGCGTATCTATCTAGCTGTGTATGCATTCCAAGTTTATAAACAGGATAACGAGAGATTTTACTGTGCATTGCTGCTTCTTTGCCTGTATAATGGATGGAAAGTAAATTTCTTCTTTGACAGGGCAACTGGCCTAGTGAGTAAGGAGGAAAGCAGTAGAGATGAATTACTTTGACTTCTGTACAGCTTTTGACACTGTCCCATGTGACATTCTCATAAGCAACCTAAAGAAATATGCTCCAYGCATAAATACTGTCAAACAGAAAGTCAGAAGTCACTGAAAAACCACTCTCAGKTTGGGTACCCGTGTTTTGCTCTCAGACTGGACAGACAACAGAAAGCTCTTCCTTGGGCTTTATCTATTAATCGTTTTCACTGTTAATGGGACAGAGAGCATTAATGAAGCTTTCAGATGACATTCAACTGAGAGAAGCTGCAAAYCATTTGGAGGATGGGTTCAGACTTTCAAAGCACTGGGAGGAATTCTTCCAAAATCACCTCAGCAAAACTAAAYGGAGTCAGGTAGAGAAGGTACACAAGAACGGGGGGAGATGACAGTTCGGCAGAAAAGCATCCAAAACATGAACTACATGCAAAGCAAGTACGTTGAATATGTTACAGGGAAAACAAACAAACAAACAAACAATTATTCAGAGAACAGATGAGTGTCTTTATAGAACACAGAATGCAACTTTGCTTTCCTCGGTGTTGGGGGGTCTCCACCGAATAAATGCCCTGTTTAAGGTATCCTTCTCAAAGAAGCTGGCTAGACATTCTCTGGGGAAGGATCTCTACAACTTCTGAGTTCTACTGACCAGGCAACCTGAACCCCAACCTTTACCTCCCGTCACCTCCCCACTCCTGCCAGGCTAGCCCTCCCTACGGTGAGAGTCAAGCCCTGGAGAGGATGCCCAGCACTCGTATGTTGGTTTCTGAGCAGGAGGGCCAGCAGCTTCCCAGGTGCTTTTACAGAGAGTCCTAAGAATTTTGAAGACATTTAAAACAAGAGACCTGTGAGGAAAGGTGGAAGGGGCCTGATGAAGCTTTTTAAGAGYGTGAAAGGAAAAGGGGAGACCTAACAGTTTTCCCGAGCGTAAAAGGCTGTATAAAGGCTTGGTTATTAACTATTTTCCAAGCCTTCCAAGGGAAGGAAAAGAAAAACCTTCCCCATTCCTTACTCTTCTATGACATCTGCTCATGACCACTGCTGGAGGGAAGATACTCAGCTAGAATCTGGGTGCCAGCCAGCCCCTTTTTGGGGGGGAAACAAGAAAGGGAAATTCCTGTCTGTGTGTAGTGAAGACAGGATTTTACTTTCTTTAAGTAACTCTTCATGCTAGGTTCCACCTGCTATTGCCTGACAGTGAGTAGAAGAAAACAACTCATAAGAAGAAGGACCTGAGCTTTGAAGCCCTTCCCTGGCAAAAATCCAGGGCTGAATGCAAGAAGCACAGAGCTTGTACCAATATGATGAGTGCTTGGTCCCATATTTCATACACCTAGCAAGGGACAGAAAACTGTGAAACCCTGCCAGGAGGGAAGAGCAACATAGAAATGGATGTAGAATGACTACTACATTACACTCATCTGGCTGGTGAAAGCAGGGAGAAGCAAATCCCCTGCTAGGTTAAGCAATTCTCCCATAAATATTAAAATTAGCTTCTCTCCAAGACCTTTATTATTCATCTTTTGAAATTAAGCAGGATAAGAAACGTTGTCACAATGTCTACTGCTGACTTTGCTAACAGGGCTAATGTAACTTCTTTCAGATACACCAGAACAACTCTTCCCAAATTCCCTGTTCTACACTCCTAGGGTAGCACCATGTCCCACCAGCGCCCTGCGCATTTGCTGTCAGGATGCCTCACATTTCCCAGCTTTTTGGCTTTTTATATGCCCTTCTCAGCCCCCAGGAACTAAGACAGCCTCTGCTTCCTCGAATGAACCTGTAATCCAACAGAAGTAGCCTCTGACTATCAGTTCAACATGGAAATGAACACTGACTTGTCTGAAATGTGCCTTGATTTCATCTCAATGTTTATGYAGACAACATATTTATCAAGGATTGATTACAGCACAGGCTAAGCAGAACTCAAGCAAAATTGTCATCTCCCTTATCCACATGTTGAGGTTATTCACCTTGCCTTTGTCTGGAAGAGGAAACGACCCACGGGAACGCTGCCTCCCAACATTCCAGGACACAGCCGAACATTGCAGGAAGCACCATTAATGCCTCATCATATAAGCTTATAGAAGCTTTCTAGCTCTGCCCATACACATGGGAAAGGATGGAAAAAGAAAGAGGAATTCAGACAAAGATTTAGACTGAACTGAGGGCCCCATTTGCAGCACTGCTCTCCGACAAGTCCTTCACGGCTGGTTGCAAAAGGCGTTCAGCATCTCCCTCTTAGTATTTAAAAAAACCTGGAAAAGCAGCTCTTGCCCACACCCTCTGAGCTGTCCTATCTAAGCACTTCCCACCTCAGCCCAAAGCAGATCCAAACCCAAGGTTTCTCTTTGTTTAAATGCTCCATAAGGAGCCATTTAAGCTGCAGACCTTACGGGGTAGCACAGGCCTAGTCAGCATCCTAGCTCCAGGGCTTCAGCCACATGGTTCCCTGCAGCTCTTCCTTTTGGCTGGCCGTAGGTGACTCCCTGCTCAGCGTGCAAGCTTATGTGCATCCCACTCAGCACTCCCTAACTCTCCCACGCACTGGGCAGGGAGCCTGGACACTCATAGCACTCTGGATGGCACGATAGCACCAGCGTGCTTTACTGACTATAATCCTTAATCTTGTGGACTCAGACCCCCGCTTCCCCCCCAAACTGGAAAAATAATGCCATCTGTGCCATCTCTCCGCATCACTTCCTGACTGGGATAGCTGGTGTCTGTGTGGTGCTGAGTCCTGCGACTAGACTTGAAGATTACAAGCTAAATTTGCTAGTTAGAAGTGCAAAATAACATGTTTGCAAGCACAGGCTTACTTTCCTCATGCAATTCCTGAAGTTTATCTGGTATCATTATGTTTTCTGAAGGTTAATAGCACCCAGCTCTCAAATTCTTGTTTCAGCCTATCTGGCTTCCTGCGTGGAGAGCAAAGTGTTTATGTTCTCTGCATGGGCAAGAACAGAGTAGGTGGACAATAAACACTGTAGCACTGTGTGCTGTTCCTGATAACGTTATCTCCAAAATTTTAATAACCCACATCATTACAGAGAAGTTAGCCTCTTGTCTAGGTAAGCACAACAGCTGTATGCCCTGCTAGGGACTGCAATCATTTGCACATTAATTGATAAAAGTTTAAGGCTTTCTTGGACTATTTTGGTCACATTGGTATAATGATTTTGTTTGTTCAAGCTCCTTATTTCTAATTTACTTCCGGTTTTGTTGTTGAAGGTGACAGCCTCTCAAATGTCAGACACTAGCAGCACAAACGCTGTTTTCACTCCATAAATGATATATGGGAAGACATGGACTTGTTTGCAATGGGCAAAGCTAGTGCTATAAACCCTATTCCATGTGCAAAGCCGGGAGAGTGTGCCTCAACATCTGCCCTCACAGAAGCGGAGAGGAGAAATACATTTGCTCTGCATTTTCAAACCATCCTCTCTGGCTTGYAGGAATCAAGGATCTCCACTTGATTGCTATGAAGGAAGGTAYGGATCAGAGCAACCCACAGGACTTGACAGAGACAACTGCAATCTGCTCAGCAGTCCTTACARGGACTCTCTTGGAGGTTTTACTGGCCCTGCCAGCTTGAGGCACACCTCTATCTTCTTAAGTAGGGAAAGACATTCCTGATGCTTGAATGACAAACATCAACTACAGGAGAAACAATATGGGGCAGCTGCCCTCCTTACTCCTCTTCTGTCCTACTTAATCCTCTCCTCTTGCTTTCACTGTCTCTTGACACATCCCCTTGCCATTCCCTGGTTCTCTCAGYTACTTTTTCACCTGGCATATGCCARRGTTCCCCCTCAACCCCATCCTGGGCTTTGCTAATTTGATCACCTGCCTGCTCTTCTCAAAAATCTCTCATCTCCTCTTCCCTTACATGCACAGCTTCCCACTCAGAAAAATCATCTCTCTATCATCAGCTCCATAACCTAGCTCACTGTAAATAAGTGAATGTTCAAAGAGGTTTCCCTCATGTTACTTCACATTCATCTTCGCTCCCACGACCTTCCCTCGGCTCAGAAAGAGCTCCTCCTTTTTCTCATGTGAAGCTTTCCACTGTCTTTACACAGAATTTTTCAAAATTGCTTAGGGCATGGGACACGGTGGTTATTTTTCCTCCCATGCAAGATGCTGCCTCAAATGAATGAAATAATCATCTTCTTTTCACCTTTTATTTGTCCACAGAAAATACGGAAATTYTTGACAAAAACTGAAATATCAAAATACTTATCTTGATTACTGAACTGTTCATTTGGACTTACCAGTAAAGTGCCTCATGGGAGTTGTAGTTGAAGGGCATGGCGCTGCCATTCTTTGTGGACTGACGAAGAAAATCTTCCAATTTCCAGGACGTAGCAAACCTTTAGGGAAAGGCCAACTTTTCCAAACACAGTGCTGTTCTCCCGTAAACTCATACAGCTGTAGACCACCTAGGATATTTCTTGGAAGACTGCCAGAAGAAAAAAGAAGACATGTGTAAGAGCATGGTATTTCACCTCTCTGACTCATATGACGGCATATCGTCCTCCTGGGGAAACCAAAAAGATAGTTAGGACCTCAATTAGTTGAGCAGACYAAGTTCAATTATTTAGTTAGGAATTTACCATAGTTTGGAATAAATATTCCTCTTAATAAAGCACTATATCTCCCCCCACTCAATCCTTCCCTTCACACAACAAATTTCTGAGTGAACATTCAGCAGCAAAAAAGTGTGGGTTTAATTTTAATAGGCACAGGAGATCAATTAATGCATTTSATATGCAAATAGGACTGCAATGACCCTGATTCAGAACGCTTGTTATTTCTGGAGTTGGCATATGGTTCTCTCTAACAGCAGGCATAATGATTGCAATAAATTGGCTCCTAATGCCATGTAATGAACTCTGATTTGTGTTAATTTGGGCAGTACTTAGCAATTTCATGTTAATTTTTTTAATCAGTTTTGTAAGACACTGTATGTGAATTCAGCTTCATGTTTAGGTTTTTAGCAATACTAAGAACAAAGCATGGCATTTAAATTCAGTTTTTGTTGCAGAACTGTGTACCATTAACAAAAATACAGAAGTGCAAGAAAGACAGACCTCAAAGATACTTTCTCTTATCCATTAATTAACACACACTCTATTGTTTTTTAATTTCCAACTCTGCTTTTTGGAAAATACATCATTGCTCATTACAATATATGCTGAATACCATTGCTCATTATAATAAAAAAAAATTTATTTTAGCCAATAGGCTTTCAGGCAGCAGTGCTTTGAAAGGATAGGAGTATAATTTTGGCMCCTGTGCAATCTCTGGCCAGCAAAACTCTTAAAGCACCTAAGGAGTCAACAGAAAGGCTCTCATTGATTTCAGCAGGCTTTATACTAGCGAAACAAATCCCAGTTCTGCAAAACATACCCCAGTCTTGCAAACAGCTGCTTGCAAGGAATCACCTGGAGTCCCTGCAAAGCTCTTGCAGAGTTCTCTGCAGTACCTGTATCAAAGGCCTCTCCCTGCATTAGAAAGACTTGGGAATGCTTTGAGTGAGACGCAAGGGCTTCCTCCCACCCCGGCTGGGGAGGCAGGAAGCTCCGAGCAGGCTCTCAGCACCCCGGCATCTCCTTCATCTGTTCAGCTGCCTGGAGATAAGGGCGACAGCAGACATTACAGTATCAAACAGAACTGGACTGCAAACTGCCTGGGGCAGGATTGTTCTCGTTTGGCATTTGTACAGCATCTCGTACACAAGAGAGGCCTTAGTCCAAAACTGGGGCTCCTTCTAGACAAGCCATGAATGATATTAAGTACAGAACTATCTGCCTCTTGGACAACTCGAAAGAAGAACAGGAGAGAATAAACTAGTAACTTCTACTGCTTTCTATACGTGACATCATATTATTTACTACTGAATTTATGTGACAGATTCTTCTGGGTTCTTTGCACAAGTAGAGCACCTATATGCAGGCTTAATTTAACACCCAATGGGACTTTTCACATGCTTAAAATTAAGCATGACTTTATGTACATTGCCAAGCAGGGATAAAATTACATGCTTCGGTGCTTTCCTGGATTGGTGTATTAGTCAAGATCTAGTGCCCTGGAGTAAGCTTTTCTTGATTTAAATCTAATTTTCAACGTTATCAACACTTTACATAATAAAATCAGAAAATTATGTTGGACTTATAATAGAAACTAACATGCAGCTTTGAATTTAAAGAGGCGCTTGCCTTGCCGTGATAAAACTATCCCATTAAAAACCACATTTGCAATTCTAATTGTTTGGACTCCCCTCTTCTGCTACTTCTCGTTCCCTCCTTATAATCAGCTTTCCTAGGATTCACGTGAAGATAACGCATGAGCAACAAGGGAAAGCTCTAACGCTATGCAAAGCAGTTGGATAATCAGGTCACTTAAAGTTACTGAGCGTGGACTTAGGAGCCTGATTTTAGGCTGCTCTTTACAAACGCTACAGGTAAATGCAAACAGTCATCAAGATGGATATTTGRACATTGCAATGTCTGTCCAAAGTATCCTCCCTCATCACCGCAAAATAGGACTTTATGGCAAGATTGTAAGAGGCCCATCTGACAAATCTTTGCCTGTCTAAATAATAGCAGAAAACTGATTAGGAAGGCCACAGAGAGCTGCTACAGCCAGTCATTTCACAGCCGTTTTCTCCCAGTGAATCCTGGATGAGGTGAGTGGATTGCCTACATGAATCTTTGAGGACTCATATTCTTAAAGCCGAACCACTCTTCTATGTTGTTCTTGTTTGCTAAGACGAAGGACAAGGCTGTGCTTTTGGCTGTTAGCTGTTCATCTCTCTGGCGTAAGAGCTCTGTGCACAATAAACTACTGCTGATGGCTTTGCTTCCTCTGAATATTTTTATGGCTTGTTTCTGCCTACTGCCATTTCTCCCACCCTGCTGATGCAGTTCAGAACGGCCATCAGACACCCCGCGTCAGAGCGGCTTTAGATGCTTTATGCTCACGTATGGGGAAGAGAGAAGTGTTTTACCACAGGACTTGCATGACTGAGACAACTGAGTGGCAGAAGAGTTACTTTCCACATGAGATTTAATTGACTTCAAGCACTTATGTTCATCACCATGCTTTTCAGTCCTGACACTCTACCTTTCCCCTGCAGACCGATTCCCCTCACGCTGTTCAGTTCCCTCTTTACCCTTCCCTCCACGGTCAGTAAGAACAGATGGGGAAAGATCTTTTAGACCCTCACACTGTCCTGTTGAAAATGCTGACAAATAGCTGTTAGCTAATAGCACTTCTATTTCTAATGGAAGCCGTCTTCAAGGTAGGGGCAAACTTGAACTGAGGATAAAACAAAAGCTTTGCACTGAAGAAATACCGAAGGTTTTGTCAGAACAAGCTCTTCTCCAGCCCTTGGCATTCCAAACTTACCTTTTCTCTCCATCATCTGACCTTGGGCAGCTCAAGTGAGCTCTCAACACGCTTCAGCATATTCCTCATCAAGGAGATGGGCACAATAATAATTTCCCCAGCAGGATGGTGAGAATTAATATTATAACATGCCCAGCAATGCACAGAGGAAGGATATTATATAAAGCATAAGCGCAGACTTTGCCTTGTTATTGTAATCAGCTCTAACCCTTGACGTTATCCAACAGAGATGTTAACAGCTTGATTTGAAAACCATTTTCTAAGTCCAAGTGGGTTTGTTCTTTGACTTCATTCTGCTTTGGAGAAGCCCCTAAGGCAGACACAACAGTCTGAGACAGCTCAGCAGTTTTAACTTTGGCCCGGGACACCTGTTCATTTTTCTCTGATGACATTGGCATTCAGATGTTGTCGCGGGACGACCGACCACCTTACAGTCCCGGACCGTGAGGGTTTCGTGTGGCGCGAGGGAGGGGAGGAGGGGGAGAGGAGATTTACTGCATGACTCCACAACTTGTCTCAAAGACCAAAATTCACTACAGAAGCTGTAATGGTACAAAGCAACAATTCGTATTAACAGAAACTCAGCGCAACTAGAATAGTTATTTCTAATTACACTAAAGGTTAGGCTAACAGTAACTACTCAGTAAACAGAAAAGGATAGCTAATTTATACTAACTGTAACTACCCAAACGAATGAACTAGGCAAACCAATTCTGACTGATCTTACCCACGCGTTGCCTCAGCGGCCAACGTACCCTCAGTCCCAGGGAAGGAACTGCGGGAGGGCGTCCCCGTCCCGAGGGGCTCCGCAAGCTGGCAGACCCGCTGTCACCCATGAAGARCCMAAGACGGCCTCCAGGGCCGACCTTTTTATACCCTTTGGGGGAAGGCGGAGGCGGAGTCACCAGGCCGGTTGCAGTTCCCTTCACGCAGGCGCAGCCCCTGGCTCTTGGCTGCTGCAGGCTTCMACTCTCCTCCGTCGTCGTTATGACCATCGCACCCACAGTCATGGGGTGGGGGTGGGGGGTGGCTGAACACCCCCAAGGGCAGGCTAGCTGCCTCGCACACTCTTCAGCACTGGAGAAAGGAGTTCGAGTGACTGCGAATGACCGCTTGACTCTTGCAGTGGGGGTCCCAAGGAGAGGTCCCAGAGCTGGGCTAAGAAGGAGTTAATTCCAGTCCGCAACGGGGCCCCAGCCGTGAAAGCAGGTGTTATCTCTCAGGGCCCTGATGAGGAGGAGACAGACAGTCCTGACCACAGCCATTAACACTGCCCCAGCAGTGAGAGGAGGCTTTTGTTTCCCAACGCCCTGGGGCCCAAACAGGCCTTATCTCAAAGTCTTGACATCCTCCCTTTTGGGGTGTAAAACACAGGAATTCAGCCTACTTGTAACTGGCACCAAATGTGTATGGGGTGGGGGGGGGAAGCTGGGAGCATCCCCCCACAGATATTCTTACTGCTATATATATATATATAAAATATATTGCTGTATAATGTAGTCATCACAGACATTTTGACCAGCAGTTATGACTTTTCTTTCACAAGGCACAGCTATATCTCGATTATATGGGTCATCATCACATCAGAAACCACCCCCCCAACACAAACACAGTGATTTGAAAAGACTTATTCCACAATAACAAATGACAATTTACCACACAGAAATGAGAGCGTCTGGCAGGAACCCTGCTAAGCATTTCGACGTTATAAAGTTTGTATTGTGCAGATTGTAGATCTCTGGATAACACTTCACTTTATGCTAAGAGATGTGCTGCCAAGGTTAGGACATTTAAAACTGGTTGCATGAAAGGGTGCATATTTCACTTCAACCTTCCTTAAGATAGSAAGAAAGCGGTTTTAATTTCAGTGTCCCATATGCTCTTAAGAATGGATGAGACAAGCAAAGAGATGGTTAAGATGTAGAAGGTGAGAGACCTAGAACAGAGAGACAGGTGATAGGCTACATACACCACCAGTCTTACATCCCTTCTAACGTACTTTCAGCCCTCTCCTGTACCTTAGAGGACTGCCTCAAGCCAAGGTCAGACGCAGCTCCAAAGTCATAAGGACGTGACCTTACCGTCTGATGTATGCGTGCAAAAATCCTATTAGCATTAATAGGAAGAAGGTGGCCAAATATACATTGAGATAAACTTACACCCAAAGTTCTCCTCACCTCATTTTCACCCCACTGTGCTTCTGTGCTCTGTACTACAGAACTCCAATGTGCTAGATACAAGTTTACTGTCCTCAGTGACATACAGTACTTTAGGCACACCATTTCAACTTTGGTGCCGWGGATGGATCGACCATAAATCAAATATTTATATGCCGTCCCTTTTTTAACAATGGATATCTGGATGGATATAGGAAAAAGATATATCTCACCCCCCAAAATCTCAGGCAGAAAATTTACTACAGTGTATCCTTTAGTAGCAGTGTCATAGCCATGCTTTATAAGATGGGACACAAAGATACCTTTGACTTCTGAATCAACAGGAAGGATTTATGATTCAACCAAGAAGAGGTATACTAAAGGCTAAATAGAGACATTTAAGTGATAGGAAGTGAGGAGTAGATGGAAATGACATTAGGAGATGTATCAAGGTCAAGCAACTAATATTACAGCAATGAATGAGTTCAGCAGAYCAATTTGTAACTGTCAGTAGAGTCACTCCTGTTTCTAAGCCAAAGGAGCGCACGCAACACGACAGACAGACTCACAAAATGTATTATTAATACACAGTGTACTTTCTCTGAAGCCGACGTAAYGGCTGTGGCAGCCCAGATCATAAAAAGCAATGGCAATACAGCTGCAAGGTTCTTGCTGCAGGTCTCTACCTTACCCACCAGGCAGCTGTGTGCCAGAGAAGTAGCTCTCCGTTCAGTCCTTCGCCGAGGCACTGACCCACCCTTCTAGAGAGCTTCCATTTCTGCTCAGCACCACAGTACCACAGTTGCCCAGCGTGATTCAGAAAGGGCTCGTTAGCAAATCTAGCTAGTGTCTGGCTGAAAATACGGCGTAGACAGAACTCCCGTGCTGAGCTTCTTTGAAGCTGCTGATTCATTTGAATCCAGGAGTCGGAAAACGAAATTCAACCTTACCACCTTTGAAAAAGATGAAGCTTTCTTTGTGCCCCCCGTGCGAGCCCTGAGCACCCATACGAATTCAGAGGAGTTCACTTGACCTGGAAGAGAGCCGTGTTAACACCCGGTACTCGTTCCAAACAGCAACCGGACCCAAGCCATGAGAGCCATTAAAACCCACATATCATTGCTGTCCAGGGATGTGGAGAATTACAACAGAGAAGCGGTGGCTGCTTGAACTTTCAGGTTGTGCATCAAGAGTTAGTTCCTTCTCCTTTTAGGTTCAGAAGGGGCCCCTTGTATTTATACTGCTTGCTCTGCTCAGACCCAGTGTTCGTGCAGAAGTCGTTCTTCCTTTTTGCTTCTTTAGTCTCGCTGGGCTTTGACAACCGCAGCCACGGGGGTTAAAAAGAGCCCAAGTCATTTCCACGAGTGAACTGAGTGTTTTGCAAAGGCCTTCCTTAAGAGGCAATGAAAAAGGYCTGCTAAATACTGTCTTCCTGAAACCACTCTGAAAGCTTTCAGACCTCTTTCAGACAGCTCCTGCTCACTTGCCGATGAAAGACACTCCAGTGATTTTCAAGCAAACACCACTCCAGTCTCCCCAAACTTTTTGAAAGGAAGAAAAGACAAATAAAAGCATAAATGCTGAAATCCCTACTCAGCCTACAAGTAGGAAAAGCTGCCTACTAACTTCAATGCAATTGGATGGGGCAGGTTTTGCCTGTTAAAGGAGTCACACTCAACAGAAAAAATAAAGAGAGATGAAGAGAGAGGAAAAGAAGTAGGAAGGAAGTAGAAGAAAGGACGAGACAGGGAGAAACAGCAAGATAAAAGGGATTAAAACATGTATATGTACATATATATATATACACACACACATATATATAAAAAATGGTATTTTCACACTTTTTTTTTTTTAATTTAGAGGCATGAATGGATAACACCAGCTTTTCCCCAAAGGCACCTTATTGCCATGAGGAAGTTACACCACCATTCACTACTACCTGGGTGAAGGTTTGGGCACGACTTCACTCCTGCAGCCAGATTCCCACTAATCTTTTCCCTCTAAGGACCTCCCCCCCTCAAAGTCTCTTCCCCATCAAGCTCACAAAGCACTTGAGAAACAGGAGTCAGAACCCAAATCTAAGGGTCTGTCTTTGCAATTTGAGTCTTTTGATTCTGCAGGTCTGATACAGCTTTACCTCCAGGGCTCTGTTCCTCCAGCACCAGGCAGGGGTACCCTTCGGAGACGCCACAGTTGGTTCCTTCCTATTCCACAAACTGMCTCAAGTTCTCACTTTCCTTAAGCATAATCACTCTCACCACTTCATGTCCCAGCCTTGCCGACCTGCTAATCCTTTAGTGACCAAATGCACAGACAGTATATGCTTCATGACAGGCAGGACCCAGTGGCCCAATTTCAAAGCTATTTAGGCCCTCAGCTTCCTTTGCTTGCAGAGGGAATTAGGTGTCTGGACACCCATAGGATTTAGAAGCACAGTTCTCAAAATCCTGTCACTGCTTCACCACTTCCATAACCCTAAACAGTGTTGGGGATATCCAAGTGGTCAACAACAGGTTTACTACACTAGGGAAAGCCACTGGCTGACAACAGCAGGACATACATGGCTAGTGCTATMCGAGTTACATGACTCAGTTTCTTCAAACCACCTCTGCACCCAGAAGACCCAGTATGACCACTCCACCAAGGCCCTCAGAGTGAGAATGAAAAAGGAGCTACGAGATGCTCAAGCCCTGCTGAAAACCTGGCCCTTTACAAGCTAAGCAGACAGATTCAYATTCCAAAACGATGCCAGATATGCAATGCATCACCTGTTCTCTATAGCATCTGCTCAGGGAGTTCTGCCTTGCTGAGTTTTGTGGTGACACCTGAGAATCAGGCCTGAGAAACCAGGCAGAAGGGTCTATAGTATGGCTCACTCCTCCGTACAGACCGAAACTTTGAGCCTGGCTCAAGGAGCAAAGAGGGCCCGATATTCTGTTTGCGCAAACACTGTCAACTTAGAAAAACAGGAGAGGTGCAAAAGCAGCCCAGTGTGTTTTTAAACATAACAGACCCTCCTCCTGAAAGTCACGCTCCACAGAAGCAGCAYAGGCTGAAGAATTTATCTGTGCTGGAGGAAGCAATGACCACGTATCAACCTCCACTAAGCCAACAGGTCACATTTTCCCCCTGAACTTATGGTCCTGGCTGTGAACAAAACACATCAAATCCTTCTGTTCTTCAATCTGCCTTTGGTGAGCTGCGTGAGAGAGGAGAAATTTATGGGGGGAGGCTGCTTTTGCATTGACCTCTGGCGGCACTGCTTTCTGAATATGAATAATGATAGCGTCAGAGGCCATAAGTGGGCAAGAACAATACTCTCATCACAGCGCTGAGAGAGACATGCGGTGTGACGGCTACCACTTGTTCCCAGTGGCACTGACCCCACAGAAAGGAGATCTGTGTCTGCCCTAGCTCTTAGTGCATGGTCTGAATAAGAAGTGAGACTTCAAACTTTGCTGCCCACGCATGGCTAGGAAAATATGCCGTGTTTCTGAGAGGGGGCAGCCACCTTTGAAGTGCAGTAATATCCATCAATAATATTGCTGTAAGACTCAGCCCCCTGGCTCACAGGGATGCTGAGGAGTGCTATGTACCTTCCCTCTGGTTCCTTTTTTGGGTCAGGATGCCCTGCTGACTCAAGTGGGTACTTGGGTTACTCAGACTGTAAAAAGACAGTCTGAGCAGGAAGCRTTGAAACGCATGGAAATACAGTTGTGGTGGGAACTCTTCCTCCTGACTCTAGGAGTTAAGTGCAGGCTCCTACATCTGAGCTAGTTACCAGCAGAGCAAGGTCTAAAGTGTGATTCTCCCATAAGAGAGGAACCACCTCCTTGTCTCCACTGACTGGCGCTCTACCGACTACAAAAGGAGCTGGAGGGAACTGTTTCGGGTGCAGAAAGCATACCCATGTGCTGTCAGAAGAATGTGCCCTTGGTGCAATGTGTCTGTGACATCCTTTAACACATGCCTTCTCCTGAAAAGGCCATTATTCTCAAAAAGCCTCAACACCATTTCTACTTTTAATTTGCAAGAAAATTAGTGCTGCTACCTAAGTACCTTTATTGGTGTCTTAAACACATTTAAAGCCAAGATCCTACATCCATGTTAAAATATCTAACGAACTAGTCTGATTTGAAAAAGTATTCAGCAATTCCTACCAACATTGGTGGGAGAGGAAAGCCCTCTGCTGTCCTGTCCACTGTCCCATCACTGTCTGAACTTACAGCTCTATGAAACAGATCTCCAGGGGGAGAAAAGGGATAAAGCTAGGCCAAAGCAGGACCTAAAAGAGGTGGGGAACAGTGACTCTAAGACAGCTTTGCCTTTCCAGCCTCCTCAACCCTTGGCAGAACATAGAGCAGTCTGAAGGCTGCTCTGTGTTACAAATAGAGACATTACCTCCTGCCTTTCCTGCTCATTAGTCCTACTTGAGAACATTTTCTCAAGTCCTACTTGAGAAAATACGCAAATTAGGCTACAGTTGAGCGTGCTCGCTTTAGCCAGCTCACGTTTCCGCATCATCAAATAGAATTAGAAATTAYCCTAAGGACACAGCTTGGCCTTTGCTCATAAGCTGTTCCACTTTTCTTCCTCATTTCTATGTTGCAAATAAGTTGTCCAAGAGTTTGAATCCACACAAGACACTGATTCAACCCCAGCATCAGTTGATCCCCAAGGAAACTATTTTCAGCCAGGTAAACTTCGCATGCAGGGTGGAGGGAGCCTGCTGGGAGACATATTCGACCAATGTCTGCTGACAGCAGTTTTCAGCTGTCCTTGCAGCATGTCCCAGTATAAGTATGACAAGTAGCTCCTGGGCTAGAAGAGGGCAGGTAATAGCACAAACTGGTTTTGGTTCTCCCACCTGTGTTATTTCATCCCCTCCTAGTCCAAGGCAAGGGAGGACACCCCCCCTCCTCCCTTTTTTAATCCACATTATAGATAAAGATGACTTTAATATAGATCTATTGGTTTCCTGCTACTCTTTCTGTCCTCAGTCTGTTCTTTTCCCAGTCTGATTTTCCATAACAAATGTGACTTTAATAACTATAGTGTACAGTACATAACCTCACTTCTTATTCCATCACAGCTGGTGGAAGCAAAACATGTTAATTTATCACCGTTCATTCTAGTGACCCTCATGGGCCCAGCGGGAGTTCTTGTTTTAATCAGTCTAGGGCCAATGTCTAAGACTTGGGAGTGAATTATTGCAGTGGTAGACTGAGCAAAGAATATAGTCAAGGTTGAATTCCTGCTCTGACTTTAAGCCCACCTTTTTCAGACTTGTTGAATTTGGGATTCATTGCGGCTGAATTTCCATTTTAGATCATTAGGGCAAGCCTACTTAACTTTGACATGTGAGTGGGGTGGGGCAGAGAGAGACACCTGCCCATCTTGCGTGGGCAGATGCTCAAAGTCTGCGTATCTCAACCATAGCTGAATGGATCCCATTAACACGGACATACTGGGCCATCTGGATTAACTGTATTTTGTTCAGAATGCTTTCTTTGTAACATTTCAAGCCTCAAAAGGGTTCAAGGCCAGCATGAAGAAGCAGTGAAGTTCTCTGAAGTGACAAGTTCCTTAAATTTCCCTTGTTCTGGGAAAGAAGAGACTACAATCGCAGGACTTTGTTCTGGAATTTGTCCAGAAAAATCAACAGTGGTTTGAATACAAGAACTATGTCATCATTTAATTTAACCTAAGCTAGCCAAGACTGGAAAAACAGATGGGGATTTTGACAAATAGGATGGAGACAATAAGAGGGAAATCGCAGGCTGAGAGAAACCACTGGTAGGATCCCACCACTGAAATCACTGCCTGCTTCGGAGATCAAGCCTTTGCTTCAACATTCAAATGTCCTGTTCAATTCATAGGTTCTTCTTCGTAAAACAGGGATGAACACTTGTTTGTAACTACCTGGACAGTCTCCTCTCCTCTGCTTCTTGCACATCTTTTACTCCCTTTCCATGGTTGCAGCCAGATACCTGCTTGAAACATGCCTTACTTCACAGTTGCTAACCCAGTTACTACCCACTACAAGTCAGCCTAAACCAAAAATGGCATAATTCCAACAGCTCTCCACTAAAGGAAGAAACAGTGTTAGTTTGCTTGGAAAACTGCACTCCACTTTTAAGGGAGCACAGGGAGGGGCATAGCCGCAACCAACACAAGGCAAATGTTTGCTAGCTGTTCTGGCGCGATACAATCCCCAAAAAAGCAATTAACTTTTTTCAAAGTGTAGTATTTCAGATATGAACACAGACACTCTGTGCCCGYGGTTGACTCTTGATTAGCAAACTGTGCTTGCTTTTCTGTTTGGTATTTCTCTTCTGTTTTCTTTCAGCTTCCTTGTGCTGAACCATGCTTATTTGGACTGCCTTCTCACAAATCAAAATCACACTTACTGGCTTGTTTGCAAGTTAACATTCAAGATGAAAGTCCTTAACGCTGTTAAAAATACCTATTAGCTGCAGATATCCAGCAAAGAATGAAACCACAATACAAACAGGTGAATTTTAACTGTTTGCACTAACTCAGYGAAACCTGTCAAACGTAAGGAACACGACTTTGTTAAAAACAGAGAGCTTGTTTTCCTTTTTCTCCTCCTCAGCGCTGCTGCCTAACGTACCGCGCTGAATACAGCCCATTAACAAAGCCACTGCCCTTGAACCTAGCGTAATTTTGCCCTTGGAAGCGTTAATTACAACTGGCTTTAAAAGACATCATGAAAAGGCTTTGCCGGTATCTATTTAGCATTGCTTATTTATACACCAATGAAAATAACTTGCCTTTATTACGCTCTTCGTTCCTGAAGGGGGGTAACGGGTTCAGATGAGATATATGCAGGCCTATGCTAGACGTGTTCAGCAGCTGGCTCTAACGTGAGCCTCGAGCCCAGAGAGGTCAAGCTTAGCGACGGGGGCTGAGGGAAAAGGCAGAGGGTCCGGCCGCCTTCTCCCCTGAGGGACTTCCAGTCCGGGTGAGRGGGCGGCCCCCTCTCCGCTCGCTGCCTAGCCTCTCCAGGGAGGCACAGACGGCTTCCAGGCGGTCCCCTGCTCCTGCGCCGCTCGCTGCAGGCTTGCTTTCCGCCAGGGCGTCCCTGTGGAGCCCAGTGGCGTTTGCCGCTCAGCAGCGTGGCCCCAGGAGCAGGCAAGCCTTCAGGGCCACAGGCCCTTCCAGGCCTCAGATGGTGGCCTCAGACCTCAAGGCCACCACTGCAAGTTAACAACCCTGTTTACTTCTCCTCATACGCCTTTTTGACCGCAGTGAGGTTAAACAGGGGCGTGCTTTGATGCTGTTTTGACTTAGAAAAACGGACTGTGGTCTACAGAGTCACCTTCACTTATGCAAATTTTAGCTYTGCCCAGCATCCAGAAAGTCAAAATATGTGACCGAAGGTGGGCAAGGAATAATGAGATGCGAGCCCCCCCCATTCAGTAATGTTTTAATTGCTGCTTTAATTTAATGCTACTTTGTGTAGGTGTTAGTGACTCAAGGAGGCGGAGGGTCAAGCCAAGCAGCTTTAGGGGAGCTTCTCCTGATTTACGGAATTAGGAAGTAAAGTTATTGTTAATTCTCAAGAGCAACATTTAAAATAATTCAGTGTAAATCAAAAAGATATAGTATTTGCAATTCTCAAAGCTGAGGAGACCTCACAAGGTCTTAGATACTTCCCTGCACCAAAAAGTGCCAGTTTTGTCCAAGCTAGGCTAGACTGCACCAGCTGGCCCAGGGCCTGAAGCCACAAAACCAGTATAGAGGCAGAAGGACAAGCCACTTCTCTGCTTCCATCCACCTAGAAAGACTGGTGACACATGCCACAAGCAGTCTGTGAGCTACTTCAAAGCAATGGTCAAAAAAACCAAATCGTCCTGCCCTACGGGAGATGGAAACGCGATGTTCAGCTACCATGGCACACGCTGGGGAACTGCCTCTGTGGGACAGCACGGTTTCCTTTCCTCCCAGGTGGCACCCAGGCCACCCACCTCCGGGGGCTCCTGGTTGGCAGCTAGTCTATTCCTTAGGATATAAAYGCCACATATTAATCTAAGCTTGGGGCTAGTCCTACTAGAGGGCAACCACGTGTTGTGACTACACAGCCTTCTTGGCTCATAGTATGGTATAAAGTATAATATGCACCTATCACTTTATAATAGTAGCGCTCATCTGTCTAAAAGATATCATTTGTGACTGATCTGACATCATTTTCAGACAGAGCTGGCCGCAGTATACTCCAAATAAATTAGAATGTTGTTTTCCCCGTCAAACCCAGGTTTTTCTTCACRATCACAGATGCTAATTGAATGCACCTTAAGAATGCTACTCTGCTCTGGGCGATGTCAAAAAATAATGCTGCCGGTATATGCTATGCATATACTTAATTGCTTTTAGTAACGTCTCATTAATCCCATTGTTTGTGTTCTTGCCGTTCTTGGTGCTAATGTGCGGGAGATCAGTAGGACGGCTGCTGCTTGTCATTTCATTTCGTAGGCTAAAGCCTCCAGTCATCACTGTCTTCTCACACACGCTTGCTGAATTTACCACAGCAATATCTGAGTTTCTCTGCCTGAACTTGAGAAGTGCTTATTAGTGGAAAGAGATGACATATTGTTTATTCACACAAAAGTCCTGTTGCATAACAACTAATTTAAAGTGATGGAAATTAGCTCCATGTAACAAAACATAAAGCCATAATGAAATCATTAGACCTAGCGGAAACATTTCAGCTTGGTTTTCTTCCCCTTAAAAATAGGRTTTCATCAAAAAAGCAAAATGGCTAAAACTTTATAATAAAATCACAGAATCACAGAATCGCTGAGGTTGGAAGGGACCTCTGGAGATCATCTAGTCCAACCCCCCTGCTCAAGCAGGGTCACCTAGAGCACATTGCTATATTGCAAATGGCTATAACTCTATAATTTTCATGAAATTTTCTAATATTCCATACAAAAATTATATAAAACATTTCTTTTCAAATTGACTTTAGACTTTTAAAAAGAAGAAATCCCGCAGAAGGAAGATGCTGACTATGCTTTGATAAGGTCCTGCAAACAACAGGAGAGCAAAAGGTGAGTGAGGTGCAGCCTAGCACTCGTTTCTCAGGCTGCCACCCAGGAACTTTTTTGGGGGTGGTGACTGACCAGTTCCAGGATGCACATACACATTACAGGTTTCTCAGTTTTAGAAGACAAGAGGAGGACAGACTCTTCTGAGCACATACAGCTCCTTGGGGTGTGCAAAGTTAGTACACGCACTCAAGTTCCTGAGCCAAAGTGGGGCGCTCACTGGGATGGCTGCTCCTTACTGGTCTGGGCACGAGTGAAGCTGGCACAAGACTTAAAAATGGAAATGTGGGCATACATCCTGAAAGTCTCTCTTCCCTACTATCCTCCTTTCCATCAGTGGCCAAAAGCAGGTCCAAGGAGAAATCTAAGAGCTGTAAAAGCACAGCGATACCGCCCTAAAATACTTTCCAAGGCTCCAATTACATGTGGCTACAGGTCTCCTGAGTACAAGCGGTATCCTGGTGTTTGAGCTGGTAGCTCATCTCTCCTGTGCTCTAAATTATTTTGGSACAAGAGGCTGGTGAGACTAGCACTCAGGAAAGGGACCGGAGGAAGGAGAAATGGTGCTGGGAGTGGGTGGGCACATGGACTGGTGCTGGAAAGACAGAGACCGAGTGCTGCCTGACAAGAAAAGGGTTGGGACTGAGAAAGCAAAGTCCAAGTTGAACTTCTCCACCCACGTTCCTCCTCCTCCTTGGCATCACCAACCATTCCCCCTGGGTTAAGCCCCTATACCTAAGCCACCTAAGCACACCTAGATACAGATTTGTGCATATAAAGGCCTTATGTGATGACTTTCTGCATGTGCCATGTTATGAATGGGTTTCCCACTGCCACCAGCCAGTTGATTCCAGCTACAACGACAAACTCATTTTAATCTTCACCTTCCCCRTTAGTTCAACAACTGAGTTAAAAACTACGATGAAAGACAGCTTTTATTCCAGTGCTCCTAATCTGCAAGTTAAAAAGTGAACTCGTGCCTGTCCCTTAGTAAGCCTGCAGAATTAATACGGTTCTCAGCAAATAGTTTCATTCTATGGTGCAAGTAACTGCCTGAAATCAGTAATAATTCCATACGTAACTTAATAAAATTTACAGCCAAAACTCTTACAGACAAAAGAAATTACATTATTGGTGGGGTTATCAAAAAAAGGAATTTTGGCAGATACTGTTGGTGGACAAAACTGACTTGCAGTTCTGCAGAATGAGCTTTGATTTCATGAAAGAAAGGGCAGTTCAGAAATGGGCTCAAAATTTACAGAATAACATTGTTTGTTCTTTTTCTTTTAAAATTTGAATTGCGTTGTTTCATATAAGTAACATGTGACATTAAAAAAAGGCAGGGTGGTAGCATCAGCTGTAGTGCTACCTTGCTTTGTACTGACAGAGAAAAAGAAGGGGATGGGGAATGGATTCAGGTGTTCTAAATGGAAAAAGATGAAAACTTCACTCGCGGGATAACAATGGCAGTGAAATGATGAAAAATCCATTCACCAAAAACAACCTAATACAGTGCATTTTAAGCATATATGTTAAGACCACCACTACTCAGAAAGCATTTAAGCCTCAAYAGATTCAGCATACCCTGGACTAAGACTAATTCCAGAATCTGTACTGACTTTAGGCTTGGAAAAGTCCAATTTCCTTGAAAATTCAAAGAAACAGTTTTTGTCTTTATTTTCAAGGCGCTACTAGGTCCAGTGCCATCAGCTACGCATTTGTAATTTGTTTTGTCTCGTCTCTTAGGCAGGAGTTAAACTTGCTGGGCAAAGGCAAATGCAAAATAAATAAATAAATAGATAGAAGCAGCTGTCTGGGTTGTTGGGCTTGCTTAGCATTTCACTGTATCTCTCTTTTTAATAAGTCATTGCAACAGCAGAATGGATTGCTCAGTAAAAGCTGACATTTAAAATGGAAAAGAGCACATCTTTAACATGCTGTTCCTAGCAAAGGCATAAATACATATCTACATAAGCTCAGTWGACCTTCTGCTTTCTTCTTTTCTTTTAATATACATGTAAGCAAAAGTAATTAGTTAATTGTAGGATTTCAAAAACAGCGATAAAAATGAATTACAAGGCTCAGGAGGAGTGTTTTGTCTCCACRCTCGCATCAAAAGGATAGGTGTTATATTGGGGCATGATTCATAACTGCCGATTCCCTTGTCTGCGATGCGTGTTGCTGGGTGCTCAGGTTTTGGGAAAGCGTGACTTTCAAAGGCAGGACAGAGGACAAGGATTTAAAGCCAAGGTAAACCGAACACTTAATTGTTCTCTAGGAGGCTGAAAATGTCTGAGTGTTTTGCACGTACAGCTCCTAGCACCGTGCGATCTTGGCTCCAGACTGTGGTTCCTAGTTAGGACTGCAGTACTATACTCCTGCATAACCACCCTAACTCATTTTTAAAATAGAGGCTTTCTAAGGAAAAGTGATGCATAGCTCCAATATTTCTATGCAAGGAAACAATTCAGCAGCAAACTTGCTGAAAAGGTCGAAGCTCTGTTAAGCATGCAGATAAAGAAAAGTATGACATTTACCCAAAATGTGATAATTAATGAGCAAATACATCATCCTGAAATTAATTTGGCAGGGTGGTCTCACTAAGATGACAGCACTATTTGCTCCGAAGTAGCTGATTTAATTTTTSTTTTTTCACTTTAAATACAAAATCATGTAAAATAAACACAGTTTCCCTGAATAGTCCATGTCACTGCATAACTTGAACGCATTGCAGGCTCTGGATCTCATAGGCAGGCTAGAAACGTGATCCTGTCTGAACAGGAAGATCTCAGACACCAGCTGATGGACATTAATACAGATCAACTAAAGTCAGCGTAAACGCATCAATTCATAAAAAAAAAATGCAGATCTAGACTTGCAGGTTGCTTAGTTTACTCCCAGTCAACAGTCCAGATAACTGTTATTAGTTGGCACTGAAGGGCAGCTCTGCCCAATTAAAGGTTTTGAAACAGCAGGAGATTTTAAAGGAGAAATACCTAGAGTGGCAAATGGCTGTGAGAGCTGAGGCCGAGGAAGCAGCACAGAAAGGGGCTGGTAGAAATATCCGTGCAGAATAGTCCTGCCCTCTCTCTTCCCTCCTCCCGTTCCCAGCACCCAGAGCACGCGGCCTCTCCGTACAGMCGGCACAACTGCAGGAATGTGAGCAAAACTGGGACCCGATGGGTCTTCAAAAAGAKAATGCCGTGATCCCACACACCACTTTTCTACTTCACAGCCCATTTCCCTTTCTTCCTTCCCCCGTCATACACGCTATCTTACTGTCTGGAACRGGACACCTCACTTTCCTGCTCACGTGTGCTCCCCTGACTCTCCCTGGGGGGATGCTATTCCCTTTTTTCCATACATGCAACCCAATGCCAGGGCCAGACCCTGCCTTGCTCACCTTGCCTCTTGAGGGCTCTCTAAACCAGGGGAATTTGCACTGTGCACATCAGTCCGCCTTGCTCCAGGTTGCTGCACGGGGCAGCCTTTCCTGTTTGGCACCTCGGTATTTCTACAGGCTCTTTCACAGAGGATTTAGGGCTCAGCTCAGAGGTGTGTGTCTCATTTCCCTCTCAGTTTGTGAACCTAGCAGTGCAGAAATCGGGTGACGTGGGAGTGTGCAAGACTGGCTGGAAAAGGAAGCATTGGAAAATCTAGATGTTTCCACCAAAATCTGAGCTGAACTACCTGAATCCCCAGGCCAAARTACTAGCAGGATGTTCACTCCTGATTTTTTTCTGTCCCTGTTAATGCTTGGAGCACAGCTCCTTCAGCAGAGCAGTGAGCCTAGGGAAAGGGTAGGCTTCTCCCACTGCGAGTTGAATTAAGATGTTGCAGGCAGTGATTAGCTGGCAGGTAATTTGACTTTTGTTTCTTTTTCTTTGTCGGTATTAGTTTTACACCTCATTGGTGATGCTGGCAGAGAGATGGCCTTCTGGCACCCGTGGCAGGGCTGTAGGCACGCTTGCTTCTTACTCAACGGCTCAGCTTCATTATCATCAGTGACATGCAAAAGGCAGGCGTAAATGGTTACTTACCTCATGCCGGGTGGTGCATGCGGTGTGGGGCTGCCAGGGGCGGTCTGCTGAGAGGAGTAATGGATATAAGCATTGTTTCCTCCCGTGCTTAAGATCAGGAACATTTTGTGACATGATCTTTATTCCGATGCTTTAAAGACAGGGCACCTACCTAATCAGATGGACTAGAGCAGGGATCCCAACATTTATATCAAAACCTCACACCTGCTGCCTCCTCCTCCTCCTCCTTCCCAGGGTCCTCCTTGGACTGCCATCTCCTCAGCACACCTGGATACCATCTTTCTCACCAGCTCAACCACTGTACTTARGGCTCCACCACATCTCCTCTTTACCCCACTGCCTCCAGCTCCAGCAGTGGCACCCTGAAGCCCAAGCCAAGGACACCGGCACAGCTGTACTTGCAGGAGCTCCACGCCAAGCTTTGCTGTTCCTTATCCTTCACGCTGGCACAGCTTCCTGGTGAGGCATGAGTGACTTTGGGGAAACATAGGGAAGCTGGTTGGGATCTCTTAAAGCCCCTTCCRCATCCTTCTTTCTCTGATATTGTTGCAACAGATCCTACCTTCTGGAGAGGGCCCTAGAGGGAAACAGAGGCCTGGAGGCTTCTGGAAGAGCAAACACCCTGAGTGTCTCCCACCTTCTTCCTCAGCCATTCTCCAAGTGAAGAAAGCTGTACGAGCCCTTTCTGGATGTCACACCCCTGGCAGCTTCGATTCACAGCTTCAGTGAGGAGAGCTGTGGTCAAACCCTGCCTGCCAAGTCCTCCTTGACAGAACCACAGCACCTCTGCTGCCTGGAGAGGATCATACGGGGTAAAGCCTGGGCTTTTTTTTCTTCACTAGCGAGATTTGCTGTGGCAAGCCCTGCAGGGAACTTCCCACTGTCACCAATCTGCCACTGTCAGCACTGCCTTTGGGAGGGCCAGGCAGGCCTGACTCCATGCAGCACTACCTGAGAAGGTACCGTTACCTCCCCTCCTCCAGTTAGGAAGATCTAAGTTTAGTCAGGCCACTGTGGAAGACAAGGAGAGGACCAGGACACGAGGCACAAGCAAGGAACTAGAGGCTGGGRGCAAGAAGGAATGGGGAAGGCTCCTTGCTCTGTCCTCTGCGTTTTCCTCTGGGCAGGGGAACATTAGCAGCACAGGGTAGCTGCTCCTGCTCTCTGGAAAGGCAGCCAACCATCCTCTGCTTTTTGAGGTCGGAGCTGTGGGAGGGAATGGGATCAAAGRGCTACGCACGAASGCTGCAGAGGACATGTGTTACTYGGCACACCTGCAGGTCAAGATGGGGGCTGCTGCTGCCTCCCAGGAGCRCTAGAGATACACAGGTGACCCACTYAGCAGCACRGAAAGACAGCATGCAGTCTCTGCGCAGGATGGGAAAGATGAGGTGCCTTTTACCTTCGTCCCCCGCTGCTGGCGTGCCTATGGAAACCACGGCAAACGTGCTTGAGTAAGCACTTCAAGCCCGAGCCGCCCATTCGTTAGCCTCGCTGCAACGCAAGCTCTTGCAAAGTCAGCACGGCACACGACCGCCGCTTCCGCTCCCTCAAGGCTGCCTGAGACATTAGCAGACCTCTTCCCTGCAACGAGGTACCCACTGAGAAGGTGATAAATAGCTACGCCAAGCACACGAACTCTACATTTCTGATTTTTAAGGATGCCTGACGACTAATCAACAGCCACATATTCTGGAGGAACCCTGTTTTTCTGTTGTGAAAGAAGCCACATTCTTGAACAGAGCTTAAACAGCCCGTCCTGCATGGTGTGACAACGCCCATCCTCATTTCCGACCCTGCAAAATCAGCTCCAAACCTACCCGTCTCCAAAATCATTAGCAGGGACAAACAACCTCTTTAAAACCAGTCTGTAGCAGCTGGATTGAAGTAATAAATTCAATCCACCTCCTGTCAATGCCTCTTTTGAAGCAAAAAAAAGCCTGAGGGATATAACACGAAACAAGGGCCATGAGGTAAAACAGAAGGATTATATCTTCCGTCCCTGTCCCTCAGTGGTGCCCTGTCTTTCAGATTCAAATGGCCATTTCTTTATCTCTTCATTTGTATTATTACTGTGAGTCTCTGACATAATTAGCTCCTAATTAGAGAACCTGTTAAAGAGGTTTAATCTTTTAATTCCCCCCCCCCCCTTAAGCAACTCCCATCAAATACAGTACCAGGAGGGTAAAGAGAATTTCATTTTTTCCTCAAAGAGAAAGAAAGCAAACCCTCCTCAGTATATTCTGTTGCAGATAGGGCAGAACCTCACTTTTACAAAGATCCCTTCACAAAGCTCACAGTGATATAGCTGGGCGCTATAGGAGAGTGCAACCGGAACCTTAATTTTCAGTTACCAAACAAATAATTTGAACATGAGGTTACTCAGCAACTTTGACAATGAGACCAAACTTATTTAGAAGCCTAACCATGAATTTCGGAGTGCAATTTTCAAACACGTCCACTAGATTATGTGCCCAAGCTTTGCTTTAAAAGGCAATGGAAGCACAAGTCCCCTTTGAAAGTGAAACAGAGGCTTCTAAGTGCCTGAGGCACTTTTGAAAACTTCATCCCTAAAAGCTTCAGTTCAGGCTCTCCTAGTTAAAAATCTTGTCCAAGAACACTCAAAGGACTAAACATGGAGTAGGGGGAACAGCTTTTGGAAACTGTGGGCCATAATCCCATACGGCAATCTACTACATTATCATTTCTGTAATGGATGACATCACCTCTCTCCAACTCATCTTACCTTATATAGCTGCAATGCTTGAAGAGGATTTCTAATTGTTAAGCTGAGGAAGGTTCCCTCATATATCAAACTTGACTGGAGGGCTGTCATTTCCCCCCCCATCATTTAGTCTTTTCACTCTGTCCCCATGGAGCCAATTAATTGAGAGACAATATCCTCCAACAGCTCAAATTCCTGTTAATCTTCACACTCTGACATGATGTGTCCTTAATTCCAGCACTTTGCATTGTTTCCATATGCCACAGACAACACATCAACATTTGACGAGGATTTAGTCTTTTGGCATAGCCACCTTCTACGACTTTCTTGGTAAATCATGATTCCTTGCATTCTCCGTGGGCCACCGAGAGGAAGCGTTGTAAGTGATGTTAAAGAAGGGAGTGTCCTGACGATGCCAACTCCTTATTTATAATAGTCTGAGAAAATCTGAAAGGTTTGAATGGGAGGTAGGTAATTCACTGCTCTGATGTTGGCTCAAGTTAACATTTGGTTCTCAGTGCTCACATAATACAAGGCAATCACTTCCCCAAAGGTGTATGGTGTGATAATACAGAAAATCCTGGAGCTAAGAGGTACATACGTGTTCATGATGCAGCTTAGAAAATACTGAGAGAAAGGCCTCATCAGCCTTTACTCTTCATGAGTCCTAAAAACACCTGGACACCATTTCATCCCACTTTGCAGATGAGCCCTCACTCTGTCCTATGCTGCTTTCTTTCTGCATGCTCCTCCTATGACATCTCACTACATTCCTTTCTGGGTGAGCTCATGCAAATCATCTACCTACAGGCTGGAGCTTGGCACACTAACTTTGGGCTGAAGCACAGGCATAGCATCTGCGCTGCTAATGGCTTGGCCAAGGTCCCCTAAACCTCCTCAAAGCTCATTAGGAGGTTTCTTCTGCCTTGCTAAATTGCCTTCCTACTTGCTTTTACATCTTCCTAGACTGTCCACGGCAGTCTTTCCCATCCTGAGCATGACGACCTGCCTTGGCATTCTCTGATAAAACAGTCCATTTTTCTTTATTTTACTTATCCTCTGACCCTTCTGGTTTCTCTCCTCTGTACTCTCAAAAAATAAGCATTAGATGATGGGGCAGGCCCTTAACTTAGTTATAACTGCTTACACCACTCTCTGGATCTGCTGTCATGGTACTTGCATGCTCATTTTGAGCACAGCTCAGAGTAATTCCTGCTCTTCCTTCTGCTGCATCTATTCAACATAGAGAAGTTTTGCTGTCTTAATGTACAAGTTCCAGTTTAAGCCAAGAAATAATCTGAAAAAGAAAAAAGGCTAGAAGTGCAAACGTGATTTGTCTCAATAAAGTATTCACTCCTTAGGTTCCCTTTATCCACTGAGAAAATACTATCAAAGTACAGAGCCTCCAAAGGAAAAAAAATTCAAGTTGTCATTACCGCACTAGCTCTTAYGAAGGAAAACACTATGTAATAAATTATTCAGACAATTCTAAGCCAGTAGAAATTGAGTCTACTTATTATTATTTGTACCACCCTGGTGTCTGAAGGCTAAAGGACTTACATATGCATATATGTGTGTATATGTGTGTGTGTATATCTGTATATATTTAAGCGGCTAAATAGTCAGGAAGAACTATCTCTATTTTCACAATCCTATAAAAAAAAAAAAACTTTTAAAAATCTGTTGCTGCCCACAGTGCACATGCATATAGTATCAAGGCCATAGTCAAGTTCGATCCTTTTAGTCCTCCCCCAACATCGTATCCACAAACTCACTTTACCTCTTTGATTCTGCTGGCACGGGTCATCCTTTGATGACCTCTGGAAAAGCTTCCTGACTCAAGCCACCTTTGAAGCCACCTCCCTTTGAAGCAACCCCCCTTCTTCACCCATTACAGAGGTTGGGAAAGTAAAAAGTTGTCGGAGGAAAGAGGAGGAGAAGAACAACTAGCATGTTGGGGAACCACTGGCACCTGTGATTACCAGAACCAACATTGAAAACCATCACTTTGAACTAGGCTAAATCAATGCAAGGACTGAAGAACAGTGCAAACATTAGTCATGTGGCTTTTGTATTGTAAAGTATTTGCATGGTACGCCTCCAAAAACCATGCAACTAAGCAGTTAAGTCATTCTTGACTCTGATCTATATTCTACTCATTTATTCCCTCTTTTACTCACAGCTTTCTCTCTCCTATATATCTCCAAAATAGTCAAGATGCAGCTTTTATTCCAGCTCTGTGTGTTGGTTATAACTTCATGTGTTTTCATTATTAATAGGAGACTTGTGGCTTTCATAAGTTACATGATATGTAGTCCTATCTGTGGTCCAAGTAAGTGAGTTATAATGACTGTTTGCAATTGGAGGGGATTTTTTCTGTTTAACTTTTTGGAATCTTTACATGAGCTTTGTTGTTATTGTTTTAAATCTTGTCCTAAAAGCAATTAAAAATGGAAATCTGCATAAAGATTCACATAGCCAGGGTCTTCTTTCCTCCATTTTTTCCTCTTTCCTTTCTTTCTCTGAAATGTCATACTAATGCAGTCATTTTAAAGAGGTAAAACTTGAGAAGAAAAAAAAAAAAGAGAGACCAAAAAGGCACAGAAGTTCAGATTCCCTTCAGTCTCATTTCCATCTGCTGCGTTCCTCACCACTGATAGCTCCACARTGGTCCAGCCTTGTTTGCAGCAGGGATACGATGCCAAACTGTGATGACTCCTGTCCTTCTCTTTATGCCAGGCGCTTTGGCTGGGATGCACCACCCAAATGTCGCCCTGGCTGCTGTTCCCTCAGAGCTTACCATGACAGCGTGTAACATGGCCAAGTTACTGGGAGAGCCTTAATTTTGCTTTTCCTTTTTTTTCCTCCATGCTGATGTTTACAAATATGCAGCTAGATCACCAGAGCATTAATGTGTGTTACTGCCCTGTGGGACAGACAGACAGCTGGGTGGCCTCCTTCTTCGACATGCGCAGGAACCAGTAATGAGCCTGGTTCATTCTCTTCTTTGAGTACCACCATGTTCAAGCCCTCCCATGGGTGTGACAGGTAAAGGCACATTATCTCCCTTAACGTACATATACATTAGCGCTCAAAGTGAACAAGAGCTAAGCTCCGTCCCTTTTATTGCTAGCTGGAGCTCAGTATAGTACCACTATACTCCTTAGAGGAAACAAAGAGAAATTTCTCTGATAAAGCTTAACTATGAGGTAATCTGATTTCAGCATAAAAACATGTGATAGATCTCACAAGCCAGGAAAAAAAAAAAATCACTAAAAATTCTGTCTCTTGATTGGCCAGTACTGATCAAAGCTATTATTCTGCTGAAATGCACCTGGTACAGTCCTTGCTGACTCCGACAGATACATCATCATTCACGAGCACAGTTAACTGGCAGCAAAAGAGGAGCTGCCAGCCCAGTCCAGCCCTGCGGTCTGCCAAAAGAAGACTTCTTTACAGGTAGGAGCGGAAACAGAGTAACCCGCTGTGGCATCCTCCTTGCACTAGCACTCTGTATGGGGTTCAGACCAAGTATCCCACTCTCGGCTTCACCGTGTTGCAACGGTTTATAAGGCTGGAGCTCTCTGTAATCCTGGGGACAGGCTGAGGTCTGCATTATCAACAAAGCATTTGTGCGTGAGCCAGTTCTTAAACTCAATGATTGAGGGAATACTGTAGCAAGCAAAGCGGGGTTACTGGACTGGTTAAATGTCACAGTACAAGCCCAAGGCAGAGCCCAGGGGAGGATTCTCTTGCTACAGAGGAATCCAGACCACAAAGCAAAGGCAGCAGATCTGCCTTGTCCCAAGCAGACAAACCTTGCAATCTTCCCATGTCCATGACATGCAGGACCGAGACATGCGGCTATCACTGAACTGAAGAGCGAAGAGAGAGAGGGTTTTGGAGATCTCAGTCAGGTTTAACGCTCAACAGTGTAAACTAACATAATTCTTGATTTGCACTCAGTAATTAATTAGAAACACATATAATTAGGAGACCAGATCAATGAGTGGTTACTGACCAAGGGTTACTTACGTGGAGTACCATGCAGAGGGTACCATGCTGCTGGAGCCAACCCCCACAAGACTGACCTCTGAGGAAGATCTCTAAACAGAGTTAAGTTGCAAGGAGGTACTACGTTTGCTTAGTTTTCCTTGTTTATCTGTTTCCAACCAAACCCTCTTTGTCTTGCCAGAAACCCCCTCTTAACAGGCTTTCTCTAACCCACCATCAGCTAGCAGCTGATGGCAGGAAGAACTTAGTAGAAACGTCCATGCCCAATATGCTTGCCTACAGGAAGGTCAGAGACCACTTCAGGCACAGAAGCAGGTGAGCACATAATTCATGAAGTTCAGGGAGTCTGAAACTTATTAAGATAACACTGGCTGATCTCATTACCTGTATAAATGCTCCATCTTTATTCGAGTTCTCGTAAGCACTTGGCCTCAGCGATGTCGCCTGCCAAAGAATAAGGCTGATTTCTGCTCTTTGTTAGAGGAACGTAACCCGGCAGGCTGGCGGAGCAGGTTCTGGCCTTCGTGCCGTCTGTGTAGCATCCAGTTTCAAACTTTCACGATCTGGAAGGTTACAGGCCAGACAGGTTTCAACGAACGGGACGTCTTCAGCGTCTGAGAAAAGAGAAAGTTGAGGCTTTGAGCTGCTTATTACAAAGTCATCCTTGCTTCTCCAATAACTCATTTTGATATTTTGTAATTTGCAAAAATGTGCCTGTGTGATCCCACAGGCTCTTAACTACTTTGTAATGAGTGTGTACGAACAGATGGAAAATGTTTTCAATTTCAGGGAGAACCGCTAATGGATGTCACCAGCTATTAGAAAAGCTCAGGTGGTTCCATTTGGGGAGAATAGGTATTGTCATAAACCTCTTCATTTTTAATGAAATGTTTGCTCATTTATACCTTGATGGTAAGTTTAAGACTGCCTGTACTAGTCAAAACAGATTAGAACTTGAACTGGAAATTACTCACTGTTAAATAGGCCAGAACCTTAGATCCAAGCATTTCACCTGAAAATAACAAAAGCCGGTTGTAGGTCACTCGAGGAGGAGGGAAAATTAATCACTAGGAAAAAAAAAATTAATCCCGGCAAAGTTGGAATTCTTTTCCCCTCTTCCTAACAGACACAGTGGAGGAAAAAAATAAATAAATGTCTGGCTTCTTATCTGAACATCTAGAACTACTTTTAACTTCAAGGCAGAAAGGAACTGTTGTCATATCTAAAATTTAATAAGCTTGTTCCGTCTGTCTAACTAGATTTTTATCGACCAACCCAAACAGGATCTGATACTGTTTCTGAGCTCCCTCTAGCCTCAGACACTAAGATCTTCTCACCAGAAGGAACCGAGCTACAAAAACATACAATGAAACTGGATAAGTAAATTTTTCCTGGTATTCCTTGCTGGAGGGCAGAATTGCTACGGTGAATAGGGCCGAGAGATAGCTAAAGAGCCCAAAACGCTTTCCCGGCTGTGAATTGAAGCTGGAAGGGACTTTAGGCATGGGGGGAAACGGGTGGCAGCGGCAGGGAGCGGTAGTAGCGGGATGCCCTTCCTTCCGCTCTGTTTGCCCCAACAGGTAGATCGGACGCTCTCCACGGACTGGCGAGGYGAGGCCGGGAGCACAACTAGCACTTCTCTGCATTTAAGTACAAAGCATTTCGAGTATAAAATACATTTCAGCTTCTGTGTGGGAAACCGTGAAACCAATTGATTTTTTTTATTTCAATCCAGGTGACAAATTTGACACATGTAAACACACAACAAAAATACGAGATGTCACAGTTGTTTTGTCCTGTTTCTTTCTCCATCTTCATTTTCTCTTTGCAACTTGAAGTAATAGAAAATGTTGTCTGGATTTCCTCTTTAGTATCCCTAGTCTCCTTTAAAACCATGCAAAACTTCCTAAACTTCTGGAGCCTTGCAGAACAGCAATGTGCCAGTGCTTGCATCTTAACTCACTTTTATAAAATAAAAATATTTTAATGATCTCCCTTCTTCCAGCCCTGCCATCTTTTCAGTGTCTTCCCAGTTAATTACCTCCACAACGAGAAACGATATCGCAAACCATCAGGCTTTGTATGACATTGCAGCTCCTAATTCTGTTGTGTGTACTCCTCTGCAGGCAGGCTGAGTTTGTTTTAAGTTCTTTTTTTTTTTCCAATTAATCTCCCAGCAGAAGAAATAGAAATCTCATGAACAGCTGGGCTGTAGCAAGCCCCTTATCCAGGCTCATAAAAGTGGCAGATAAACCACAGAAATACCTTTCCAAAGGCACAGAATAGCAGTCACTGTGCTTCTCTCCAGCTCTGTACTGAAGGTAACAGATGCCTTTTTTGAAGCCGGTCTGTTGGAATTTCACAAGGGGACCAAAAAAAAAAGAAAAGAAATAAGAAAGAAAGAAAAAAAAATCAGCTGCATGTTTGATGCTCTCAACTAAAAATGKGGCCTCTCAAAGACAGGTCACCCACCTGCTTAACAGGATAACCCAAGGTCACCAGGCCGACTCTGGAACAAATTCCACCAAAGCGATGGCCCAGGACTTACTGAACACAAGCCCTGCTCTCCACCCGGCAATTATTAGATTAACCACAATAAACTGTCTCTTTAAAAGACCAAATTTTGGCAGATAGGATGGCCTGGAATACTTAGTTTCTACTTGTTTTTCATTAAAGAAAAAGAGCTAGTAACCAGACTTTATGTTCTATATGGCTGGGATAAAACAAGACAGAGCACCGACACCATTCCAGGCAAAGAGAAAGAGCGCTTAATATAGCATTTCTGCAGAAACCATCATCTTTGATAAAAAAAGCTGCCCAGGTTTAAAGGCTTCTGCTCTCACAGAACATAACAGGTTTTCAGACAGTAGGGAAAAATGCTAAAAATCCTCTCCAAGCAAATCACGCGCTGAAGAATACGGTGGAGGAAATGGAGGAATCGCATGGGAAGTTCTGCAGCAACCCGGCTGAGATGACGAAGACCAAGCTTTGACTCGAGTCAAAGTTTCAGAAGGCCCCAAGACACTAACAACAGGCTCCTTTTCCACTGGTTTCCTCCTGGAGACTTGGACTATTCTGGCTACGCAAGAGGAGGGCKTAACATGCTCAAATGGTGGCAGCCAAACACGTTTTTACGTAACGGTAAAGAGGGAAGAAGTGGATGGTCACGACCTTGCCGCCTTCTTGCTTCCGACCAGGAGCACATACACAATCACACAGACAGTGGCTGTATTCAGCTCATGCCCAGCCCCTCAACCTCTGACTCGCTGTGAAGTGAACAACCTTTCCCTGTCAATGTTGCCTTGCCCTTGGAGATTCCTACAAACCTCATTTGACATAGTAGTGTCATTAGAGCCCTTTTATACCACGAGATTGTATGACAATCTCAGCTTTCATCTCTGGAAGAAATGTTCCTATTTGATTCCTCATGGCTGCAGAGAAAGCTGGGGGAAGAAAATGAAAAAAAGGGATGCTAACAAAAAGACCCAAAACGTGTTATCTGGACTGTGTTCCAGTCTCATGGTTTGGGAGAGAACCTACAAATCCAGTGTCCCTCTGTACCAGGGAGACTACATTATCAAACCGCATCCCCCAAATCAGAACAAATTAGGAGGTCTGCAGGTGAGATATTTGTTACTTCTTGATAAAGTTGGCTTACCAACAGAACATTAACTTTGCATAAAGATTTGCAGTTCCAATTACCATTTTTCTGGGATGGAAAAACAGGGAGCTTCTTAAAATAAAAAAAGAACTTTTAAAAATCCTCTTTCAAAATTTTTCATGTTACACTTTGGATTCAACAGTACTGCCAAGTGCAATGCTTCAATGAGATGACTAGTATCTGAAAACATCTGATTGGGAAATACATTCTCAGTACGAATCAGCAACCATGGCGCCTCTAGCAAAGTTGGAAGAACTTTGAGCCAGTAAACTACTAATTGCCTTTTTTTACAGCATTAGTTTGCAAAGCAGAAATTTGAAACGGAATTCAAAGTTTTTGGCAGAGTAGAAATCCAGAAGGAAAGTTTGGTTGTTAAGAGAGAGGCCTTTTGAACGTACAGATTTATGTTTATATCAAATCAAGTGAAGACAAACTGTGCCACTTTTCATTGTTTTTGAAAAGTTTTATAAAGGTGCTCTCAGTCATGGAGTGCAACGCATGGAAAACATCTGACAACACGTGAGGACACGAAACGGTTTAAACCTGAGCTGAAGTAGAGAATTTAGAAAGTGCAAAACACTGAAGAAATTTTTTTTTTTAAAAAAAAAAAACAGAACACTGATTTTGATTCATTCTGTTTTTCACAAATTCCCAAACATTTCCAGTTTCTACAAAAATCATACCTTATAAAGGGAAAAGGAAATCCCCACTTCTTTACTTGTACTAGCTTTACTACTTTTGCCAATATAAATTTTACCCTTGGAATTTTGTCTGACCTTGCATCTAATTTCAGCCATGATTTTTTGCGGGGTGGGTGAACTACTTTGTCTCTCCTCTCCCAAATATTTTCAAACGACGGGAAAGACATAACACAAGCGTTAGTGGAGTACTTTGTCTCCGCGTTAGTGGAACGAGTTCGTACCGCCACTTGTTTGATCTGCCTGTCAATTCTCCCCTGAGAAAATAAACAAAGAAAGTGTTGGACTGCCCAGGCGTCCGATGGGTTTATTTGTGTAACAGAGAAGCGTGCAAAGCATGACTTTTGCCACTTCCAGACACTGCCAAAGCACACTGCAGTGAAGCTTTACCAAGGAGGACAACAGGGCTTTAATATTAATCCTTCCTGCAATCAGTGCAGTGCACTGGTCTGGACTTTCCAGGTGTCTGGCGGTCCAGTTGGAGCAGGAATGGTAGAAATCTAGGACCAAAAGGCACTGAGCACAAGCAGTCTGACTGCATGGGGTGTGTGGTGAAATCCAGCACGTTGGAATATGCTGGATTACTCCGGTCCTGGCCATTTCAGCAATCATAGGCAACAGGTCCTGAGCATCCTTAACGCATCAGATGCATGCTTTGATAATACAGACTTCCATACCAGGTGGTGCCCAATCTGGCCAGTTCATACTGACCAACTCCCAGTAGAAAAGGGGGATGATTTCCCACAGAGAAACCAGAGGTGAGGGGCCACAGCAGTGCTCTCCTGGCCTGGGACCAGAAAGATCTGCTAAATCTATTCCCAGTGCATGAATCAGAGCTTCATCAACAGAGAGATGGAAGTCCTAAGCAGGTGCTTCCCCTTCACAGCCTGTAGCTACCCTTTTAATCTCCCTAGATCAGGGTTGCATCTACCTATCGGACTAAAGCACTGGCAATGGTTTGGCAACATCATGGACAGAAAGGAGACATGCAAGAAATGAAGAGATGTGGAATGCATAGTCCTCACTGAAAGTCCTCAGCACTCTGAAACAGCCCCACAAGCTACCCCTGCATTCGGCTACAAACCTGAGAACAGCTCTGTGGAGTCCAGTGGCTTCTGATTTTAATGTCGGAAGGAAAAGAAAAAGCAAAAGAGGAGTTTTTTCTCCCTATCTCAACCCATTGCTTGTTAGCTGTCATCAGTTAACAGTACAGAAGAGACAGAGAAAGAAAGAGTTTTTCCTCATCATTTCTTGACTGTCCCTTACAACCATGTACATTTTGTGGGAGATCTAAAAAGTATCTGCAGAGTTATTTCTATTATAATGACTTGTACCTAGGATAGGGGCCTAGTGGTACCCAGGACTGGACAACATGTCAGAAAAAGAATGATCTCCTCTAATTTGTTTACGGTACAAGGCAGATAGCAGGCAGATAACAGACTGATGGGGGAACACAAGGAAACAGTGAGACAATATTAGCATAAGTAGGGCAGCTCAGCTTACCAGCTACTTAATTATTGCCAGATTCGTTCATGGGCATCATGATAAGGGAAAGCTTTGGGAAGGCAGTAGGAGGAAGGCATCAATGTTGACATTTTCTTGGGAGGCCAATGTCTCCCAAGTATTATGGATCAGCATGGGAGAAAACATCAAAGCAATTGCTTGGAATTGTCCTTAGCTTTGAACAGTGGCTGGCATTGCTGTACAGTTTTGTGAGTAAGCGAGGCTCAAATACCCTCTGTTTTTCAGCTGGAGGGCATAGACTGGTTTCCAAGTCCCCAATACATTCTGTCTCTGAAAAGCACACAACATAAAAAGTACACGAAGGAATAATGGTTCCTTCTTACAGAGCTGATATAGAAGCAAAGCAAAGATCTATAAAAGGTCTCAGTATCTGCAAATATCAAGAAACACCCAACAAAATGGCAAATCACAGCCTATTTTATCCAGTTCAACTTCAGCTATGCGTCCCCATCCAAATGCTACAATTTATAGGATGACATTACTTCCTCTTTAGATGAGATGCCGAGAAGTGCAAGTCTCTTCTATACTAGCCTGCTTGCTGCTTGAAACGCCTTGAAACTCATCTTTCACTTGTAGGTGTCTCCTGGCTTACCAAAACATAATCAGAAGAATAGTCTCTAATAGGGTAAGACCCTCCTGCTTCCCTAAGATCTGTGATTTATCTTCAGTTATTTCAAAGAACTGCTTTTTTCCCAGCAGCAGATGAATGCCTTTTGGATCTGCCCTGGATTCACAAGCCAGTCGCTCCTTAATGATCTTATTCAACAAAAACCACCCTAAATTTTTTTCCACTGCTGCCAAAGTTTCCGAAAGAGCTATTCTTTAGTGTTTTGCAGTTCTACCTCCTAGGGTAAATTTGATTTTTCCAGCCAAGAATTCTTGTTTTCTGAAACTGGGAGACAGACCCTAAAAGTTCTTTAAACATCAATCTTCAGAGGAGAATTAATTTAATTTGATTCAAACCACCTCCTAGACTTCATATGTTGATTCTCTCGCTAGGCAAGGATAAGAATGGCAAAATCAAGTAGTTTGATTACCAGAGAGCTGAAGACACAGATAACTTGCTCTGATTTTCTGGATTAGAACGTGGTTAATATGACTGTCTAAAGCTCTACTTCTGAAACGAGTAACGTGCAAACACTGACCTTTGAGTAGTTTGCAGGATCAGTGCTTAAGCTGACGAAGTCTTGAGATCTGTCTCAAGCTGGGATCTTCTGTTTTCTCTTTTTTGTTCCCTTGAACCCTGTCCAATGCCTTGACACAGGCTGAATGCAAGAGCTTTGTGGAGGTGACTGCAAATTCTTTACAATCAGCCCATCAAACACAGCCCCCTTCCTCTTCGTGAGCAAAAACAAGCAAATCGGTGGCAGGAAGGACAAGGGTAGTAGGGTTGGGATAAACCCTGTAAAACAAGTGACAAGGCAAATTTAAAGTTTTACTTTCTGCGCAGAACTCCTCGCTAAGCTGTAAAGGTGACATTATCTGTTTAGCTTCTCAAAGCCATTCAATAAAGTAAACACAATTAAATTGCCTCCAGAACAGGGTCGTAGGCGAGTGGAACAGGAAAAAAGAAATATGAGAGGGAGCCAACGAGCTGCCAATGGAGCTTTCRCATCAGTCCCGCTGAGCCCACCATTACGGCCTTCAGCGCTCAGAAACGCTCGGGCTGCCTCGAGATGCGTACATCAGCCTTCTTCATTAAATGGATCGCCTTTTTCTCGCTATGCGGCTCTGGCTTTCCTCTAAGGGGAGGAAGAGGTAACCAGAGACACTAATGGACAGATCGGCTCTRTGCAGCCGTTCCTGTAGGCTGGTGCAGCAACATTTCAATGGGAGAGGTTGTCATGCGCTCGCGGAAACCAGCAGCGTTGTTTAAGAGCAAAGGTACTAGTATGGACAGAAAAGCTTAACGGCAAAAGGAATGAACAGAGAAGATCAAAGCACATGCAGAAATTGGATTTTATTTGAAAGAGATCTTTTACCTAAGTATATTTTTATTTGAAATCCACTATTTCCATAACCATCTGAAATTAAAATAGGAGCAATGATTCTGTGAAAGCCCAAGAACAATCTAACGATTTGTATTTCACTAAAATAATGTTTAAGGCCACAATACCTATTTGCTGACATAGGTTTTTAAGGTCAAAGCACCAAACAATTAGAAACCACTTGCTAAGCACAGGAACCAAAGCTTGCCGAAATGCCAAGCCACCTTTGTATAGCAGCTTCACAGAGAAGTTTATTCGAATAAGTTGGACTGATGAATAATTCATTCTGTGATGAGAAACTGGTTGGGATCTTATAACTACAGGGCAGGTCGTTATCCTCTCTAGTTTTTGAATAAACATGGTATTTGAGAGGATGAGATCTCTTAGCTCCATGGTCTTGAAGGTCACAGCGACCAGAGGAAAAAAAAAAAATCACTTAATTTAACTAACTACAGATAATACTCCTGTGCTCAGTGCATCAATTACCGTAAATGGAAATTCACAAGAAAAAAAGGAAAAAAAGAAAAAAAAACCACTGAGTAGATAAGAAGTGCAACCATTCACTACTTCCAAACATGAAGTACAAAAAAAAGCAGGATTTTGAATAGGTATAGTAGCATGCTGTATAACTATTCCTGCAAGTCTGAACTGGAAGGGCTGCCTCTTCCACGAAAAAGAAGTCTCTCACTGCATCAATCAGCCTGAACAGCGGCACAGCAAGGCTGACCTGGATCCTGCTTCTAGGATTGAAACAGGAACCTCTCCTCAGCCAGTCACTGCTTCTGGACCCCATGTGGGCATCATGGTATCTGGGCTCACTGAGCCATGAATTCTAGCAAACCTCTATCACTGACACCTTTCTTGAGGAAAATGTGCACCCATGCAAGAAAATGTTAGACGTCATTACTAAAAACTCAAAACTTCTTAGTTCATCAAATGACTAAAATCCGTCATTTAAAGTATTTTGATCCCCATCTGCCCATCCTGATTATTGGAAGCAGTATGAGCCTCTGAGAAACACCTCTTAGTTCCATATTTACTTCAAATGGAATTTAAATACTTCCTAATCTAGCTGCTCACTAAAGCCTAAATCCAAAATCCACTCGCCTCAAGTGGATTTTTTCCATTGACTTTCTCCAGCTTTGCAGGAGGTTCTTTCAGAGTTATTAGCAAAACCTGCTGGGTGGATTTCATTAGAGAAACCTCTTCATACATAGTACACCTGAAGAAACACAAATGTGACCAACAGAATCTGCGAAATGCATGAGAATTTGGGCTGAGACGTGCTGAACACAGTAGACCAATTCTCATTTTGGCAGCAGTCTTACAAGATACTCCTGTTTCCCATCCTATGGTAATAAGTAATTTTCATGGAGGGAGAACCGTCAAGGTATATGAAGGTGTTAGAGTGCATTTGTTGCTTTATAACCGGTAAAGTGTACACAAGCATCTGAAAGYTGCTGGTAGGAGCACAGCATTCTATTGATGATTCTATTGATTATAAATGTATAATAAATATTTACCTAATGGGATTTGTTTTTAATAGACGAGTTTATAAAAAGGCTATCCAGACAAATGATTTGCCAGGACAGTGAAAGATCAAGGATATTGCTCAGACTGCATCCTAGGGCACCAGGAAACCTTCTGTATCATGGTTTATGCAGCCTGCTTAAAACTTTCCAGGTAGCTAAATGTCTGGCTTTCATTTAAAAGCCCAGTGGTGGGAAAGATGCTGTGCAAACAGCTACAGGCACAAATGGGTTCATACATCACCATGATTTTGCTATAAGGAAACAAAGAAAAAGATGAGGCTGAGAGCAGTGCAGACCTGCAACAAGGCCCAGGGAGGCAGTGGTATCTCCATCCCAGGGGATCTTCAGCACTCGACTGGTCAATGCCCTCAGTGGCCTAATCTAACACTGAAGTTAGTCTGGTTTGGAGTAGGAGGGCTGGACCAGAGACCTTCAGGGGTCCCTTCTCACCTAAATCATTTTATTAGATATGCAAATTCCCCACCATCATCCAGCTTCTTATGGTGGGATGTCACCGCGAGCTGTCTTCTGCAGTGCTCGAGGGAGAAAGCGCATGAGAGGTACTGCTTTGCCTTGGCTGCTTCTCACTGCAAGAGCAAAAGCAGCTCCGAGGGAGAGACCTTGTTTCTTTTCTTTCCGCAAATGCGGCCAGGCTCCCCCCACCCTTTCCCCAAATAAGCAGGGCAGCACACCAAAGCCACTGTCCCGAGCACGCTGCCTTAGCCAAACTCACAGGTGAGGGCTCACGCAGGTCCCAAAACCGCCACGGCAATACCGCCCGTTGTGCCGCCTCCGTTAGGAGGAAGCGTTACTCCCAGGGCGGAAAGCTGGCAGCAATAACCTCTTCAGCTGACGCAGGGAGACGCTCCGGAGCTGCTCTGGAGGCATCCTTCACTTAGCTGCCCCACTGGATGCTGGTGGCCAAGGACAAGGTCGGTTTAGCTCCCACTCGGAGCAAGAGGGAAATTCCAGCTCAAAAGCTATTATCACATTAGTTCTTGAGAGTACAGGTATGCATTTGCCTTTTACTTCAGAGAAAACTCTACTTGAGTCCTATATCGGCAATTCACGCTACACACACCTTAAAAACAGCCAACAGAAAGGGAGGAGGGGAGACTCCGATCAGAGAAGAGAAATCCCATTTCCCAAAGATCCCTAAGATTTTGAACCTATCTTCATGCCTTTCATTTAGGGAATGAAGCGTCACACATTTCTAAATGCTCTGTGAAAGAAAATTAGCGTAGCTATCTCATCACAAACCAATTAGATAAACAAATAGCTAACACTTTCAGAACTGCTGAAAATCTCTCTACGAAGAAATCATTCAGTGTGTCTATACCATGCGTTACTAGCTATTACAATAAGTAAGATAACACAAAATAAATACGCGAGTGCAACATCCCTCTTTTCTGACTTTAACACCGCCAATTTTAGTACTGTACAGTGCAAAATATGAAGGGTCTAAGGACAAATCAATTTAAGAAGGCAAGCAGTTTCGGCTGGTTTACAGAGTGGGTTGGCACGAAACACTAAGTATTTGACAGAAAATCACTGAAGTGGAAACGCTAAAGCATAACTACTCTTAAAATGGCATAATCCAAAGTGAAACGTGAAGAAGGCAGACTGAGATTGTACTGTTCACATTTTTCTTATAAAACCAAAATACTGAAAGTAAATAAATACAGTCTCCAGTGCAGGAAAGAGAATCCCTGTTTTCCGAAGGCGGTGCAATGAGACATAATGGCTGTATAACCTTTATAAGGTTACGCAACTAAACATAGTTTAGCGATGCAGCCTTGCTATGCCAGAATTCAACAGCAAAATGAGTCAACACCGAAACCTGCCCTGTAATTTATGAGGGACTCTCTTCTGGCTCCCTCCTTACGCAAATCAAATTTGGAGGCAGAACAATGTTTTCTGATAGCAAGGTAGCATTTGCGGAATGTGCCGGGTGGCGGTTTGCAATATGCCCTCATCTGAAATCACATTTATAAAAGAAATGTTCAGTCCCAAACCATTTTTAGCCCATTTACTGACACCTAATACATAATTCTCACTACCCTGTGTATTTCTGCATGTAAGACCTTGCGCCACGCAGACAGCAATGAAAAATGGGGGCAACGGAGAAAGCTCCTGCGAGTGAAAAAAAGCGCAGCTCTGTCCCTCCTGCTTCCCACCAAGAAACGTGGCTTCCACCTCCCTGGAAAAGCAGGCAGGTGCCGTGAAGGAGTCTCTGTTGGATCTTCCCCAGGTGTAAAAGGGATGAACAAGGCTAAGGAGCAGTCACCTCCCAGTACGCGAGCCCCACCTGAAGCACCAGGGGGACCAGGGGCATGACGGCTCCATCTCTGCCTCTCTCCTCGCCCCACTCTTGTTGGGGCAGAAGCACCAAGGTACCAGCACCAAGGCTTTGCTCTCCCAGCAGGTCTGCGCAGGAGCTGCATGGAGGCTCCTCACAGCTTATGTACCTTCTTCACCATCCAGAAGCACAGCTCATCTGCTCTTCAGCTGCTAACATCTTACTTGCATCCCCAGTAATTACACTGGATCAAGTGGTGCAGTGCAAACCCAGCATCAGCAGCAGATAAACTGAATTTGCATATGAAATTAAGTAACCTGAGGAACACTGCTCTTACCGGGTTATCCATTTGCACATTTCATTCAATTCAAAACCTCCCGCTTCTTCAGTTAGCTGACGCTGCCACAGAGTCTCCAGTTGGATTCTCTGGAATCACGCAGAAACCACAAGTCTTCCAGCCAAATTCAGGCTCATCTGCAGCTGGAATGAACAACCYTCCACTGGGTCACCATCCTATCTATAGGCCTTTTGCCATTTTCACCTGCCCTGCATTTTTTWTTTTTTTTTTTGATGGAGATAATTTCACTAAGTCTAATCACAAGATGGAAGCACAAGCTCACAAAGGAATGACTTCATCTATCTTGCCAGGGGTGACAGTGCTTTGTTGCGGTGATGCCAACACAGTTAGAAGTTCATTTTGAAGACAGCGGCTATTTAACAGTGAGTACTGCAAAATCCAAATCTGTCGGCCTCTGGAGATTAGCTAGTGAAAGACTGGAAGAATTTGCCAATAAAGAAAAAAAAAGATGACTTGGATTTTGATGATACATATTGGTAGTGGGGGAGGACAAAAATAGTGTCAATCACTTGATTCAAATAAAGTTTTCCCATGGAGGGGGGAAGAAGAAAAAACAAAACAAAAAAAACAAAACAAAAAAACCCCAACCAACCACAATCAGAAACACCCATTTGCCCTTCTCTCCAGTAAATACACATTGCTGACCTTGTAACGGGCGCCCGACAGTCGCACAGAAGATGTGCTCACTCTTGCAGAGCTTCCTTCGAACAGATGACAGGAGTCAGTAAGTTAATATTCTAACTTGGCTCTCCTCTATGGCTTAGTTCAGGTGACAGCGCTCACGGGAGAGACTGCGGAACAGTTTATCGGTTGAAAACATTCAGTATTTAGAAGTGAATTGAGCTGTTCCTGTAATCCTGCTTTGAAGAGAGGCAGCTGGACAACAGTCCAAGGAGTATTATCATTTCCTTTAATACTAACGAAGGCCTTTGAGGTGTGACAAAGAGCTATAGCCGACCCCAGCTTAGTACTGTTGGGCGAGCTATTAACCATCCAAGAGGTGTGGCTGTGAAAGCCTTCAGGAAGGATCACTACTTTTATTCCTGGAAAATCTGTTTTTCACTTTAGCACAATGACTGCAATTAATGGACAAAAAGTGATGTGAAGGGCCAGCCTCTTTCTAACCATTCACGTAGCCTCATACCTTCCCTGGAGTAAAGAATTCCTTGGGGCTGCACTTTAAAAAATGAGAAGACCAGCCTGGATCTCCATGCACTCCTCAAACTAGGTTAACTTTAGAAACATGAATCACTAAAACTGTCCCAAAATAACTGGTTTCATGTTACTTCAGATAAACAATTCTTTCTACTATTCCAGTGGGTACAACCTTCGCTCTGTGACCTTCCAGGAAGAGCCCTGGGGTCTTCCTTGCTGGAGTCTTCTTGCTTTTGGGCCCAGCTATGCTGGGCCTAGTATTAAATCCTTAATTCCCAGATGTCACTATGGAACAAGAAAAGATGAGACAGTGGCTAAGAATGGTTCTGGGCTTCTCCTAGACACTGATTTTGCTTCTGCCTAAAAGCCTGGATCAAATCATAGTGAAGGATGTGGAAAGATCTGAAGTCAACAGCTACTTACTCAGGCCCTACAAGAAGATTAAATCAGTCAGTCAGTCAGTGGCAGAGAGCTGAGACCAGAGCCCAGGTTTCTTAACCCCTTCAACTGCTCCATCCATCTGTCTGCACTGCCTTCCACAGTTGATTTTTTAAGAACTGCAAAGTTATAATGAAATCATTTACATGCTTGAAAGAAAACTAGTTGTTTGCTGGATGCCTTCAATGTAGCTTAAATTGTGCCCCTACAGTTGCATTGCAGAAAAATGTCTTGGACAATTTGGAGAGTTGACACTTTATAACTACAGTTATTATATTTAGATTTTTTTTTATTATTCCAAACTCTGTGTGTGTCGGAACAGTAATACCAAGTAATGGTTAGTTACTGAGAACAACACTTCAAGGACAGCTGGATTATTACCTTTGCAAAAAAGTACTCACATTTCTGCTGAGCAACCTTCTTCATTTCCTTTTATTACTAAAACTTAATGAGATAGTAATGTAAGACATAATTAATTTTATAATCATTTTAAAATTAACGTGATAACCAAAAGGGAATTCTATCTACAGAGCCCGTTTGGATCTTTGGTCTCTCTGCTGAAAGAGACAAAAAATGTCCACCAATTAGTGCCAAGAGTGATGATGAATTTGGGGATTTAATTCCTGAGCAACAGAGTGAGAAGGATGCTGCTTTCAGTAGGGTATCAAACAGTTATCAGATGGTAGAAACCAACCAGGCTCTTATGACCAACAGCAGAGAAGGGAAGGGTGGTTTTGCATGTAAGGAGGTAGAATAGAAACCTGGAGCCCACAATTCATTTTGCCCTTGCAATGTCCTCATCATCTAACAACGCATTATCGCTTAGAGCACGGTCCTGTGATCACCCACAGTCCAACAGCAACGGCTTATAGAAGCGCAGGGGGCTAATGCATTTCACCTCGCAGCTCAGTGGGCACACACAGGAGCTGCCGCTCGGCTCCGGAGACGAGTGAGAACGTGTTAAAATGCCATAACTTGGTCGCATTCAGTGAGGGCCCACAAGCTCAGGCCTGGCGCCTTGACTTCACTAACCGTGGGAGCTGGGTCTTAGGCCTGGATGCCAGAAAGCCACCAGTGCCTATTCAGAACCATGCACTTGGGTGCATAGAAGAGGGCTGGAAGTGTTCTCTGCCTCAGTTTCCCGGCTATCAAACAGAATCGGGAACACGGATCGCTTTATCTCGTGAACCCTTTTCCTATTTCATCTTTGCAAGCTCCGAGGCTGCAACATTCGCCCCCGCCACTTATCACTGTGACAGCACTGCTGTCAGTAGAGCCACTTGAGGAATAAGGTTAGCAAGTTCATGCTCACAAGGCCACGGACCGAAAAATTTGGGGGATGAGACTTACTCCCCAGCAAGGGCCTGAACAGTGCCCAGCACAACAGATTCTTCAATGTGTTTGTGGCTTCCCCACTAAAAAAAGTGCATAATAATAAAGTGAAAAGTTCTATCTGTTCTTTATCGTTTCACAGCACTGCCATATTTCACATCTCGTACTACATTTGACTTTTATTACCAGCCCTGTTAATACACAGTATATCCATAAGACTGCAGACTCAGAAGATTGATTGGCCATTTCTAATAAATATTAAGCTCTAGTGTTATACAATTACTAATCAAGAGAAAGGAAAATATACCTGCTTTGCGGAGCTCTGAATTTCTAACGTGCAGTTGGCCAGATGAAACATGCTGGTGATTTTCAATCACAACCAGATCTATTTACATGGATTGATGTGCTTCAGACRGGAAAAAATAAGCATGAAAGACTAAGTAGCTAAGGACTGTTGTTCTGTTTTTATTTCAGTTTCTTTCTGCAAGACTGCACAGCACAATTATCAGGTGGGGGGCGTAAAGCAGCATTTCATGTATTATTTAGGAGAAACCTCAGCTGTTTGAGATGGTAAAAGGGTGCAATGTAAAGTGAGTATTATCCATTATTCTCACTCRAGCTGAGAAATGTTTTAGCCCAGTTTCCTCTCTACAGGGAAACCTAGCTAGTGGGTCACTTCTCACTCCTATTACTGAGGCCTCCAGAGCTGCCTTAATGAATCCAGTGCCAGCTCCCGCTGCTTATTGATTCCATCTGGCTCAATGAACAGAACTAAGTAGCTCCTAATTTGTTGTGACACTGCAGAGATGTGTTTATTTATTAAAGGAGGGAGCGGTGGCAGCATGCTCCCCATTCAGCACTGGTGCCACCAGCTCCGTAGGGGCAGACCTGGGGAGAGGAAGCAGGGCCCTGCCCGGAGAGGCAGCTTTCCAAAGCAGGAATTGGGATTCAGGAAACCTGGATTCACCTTCCAGCTTGGGGTATTACCTGAGGCAAGAATCTCAGTACTGTAGTTAACCTAGCCGTAAAATGGGATCTTAATTGTTCTTTTTTCCCCTATCGTTGCCTGCTTTATCCACTTGCATTCAACTTTCTGGGGCCAAGAACGCATCTCACTACCTGTTTGAGCRAGATGGTTTTTTTTTTACAATGGCAACACCATCTCCACCAGGGCCTTTAGGCATGTCTGTTTTAGAAATAACAACAACAAATTTTATCCAGGAGAAAAAAAAGATAAGGAATTAGGTGCATTTTTTCCTGAAAGCACTGTGTGCTGTGAAGACATTTTTTGCCCTTCAGTAATGAAACAAAAAAATGGTGCAGCTGTAAATCCCAAATGTGCTCTTCCTTCAGTAACATAATTTTATAGAACTCTAGCAAGACAACTGAAGTTTCTTTCATTTATTTTCTCTAAATATAGTTACTCAGCCCTGTTGGAATTAGATGTTCTGCGCTGATGATTAAATAACGCAATTAGCCMCAGAGTTTAATCACTAAATATTCTGGTTCAGCGTATATTTGGAATATAGTCTTAGAATTCTATTTGCAATTTTGCAGGCAATGAAAAGAAATCAGTTGGGGTTGAGCTTCTGCTCGCAACCTAGACCTGATAGTCCTGCATTTTTTGACAACCTCGGGCCCTTCGTTCTCTGCTTCCTCACGCTTAGCCCAGAGAGGGAGAAGCTGTGCCAGAAACGGCAGCATGAAGCTGGGCACTCCAGCGCAAAGAGCAATCCCTTGTTCAGCTGGGAATTCTGCACCGAACGAGTGATTATCAAACCTCTGCGCTTCACCGGTTGGCGACGTGGATGAGCAACAACAGACTCAACTCCAGGGAAAGGGATGATTTACCTCTTGAACCTCACCGAGAGCATATACAGTAAAGGTCCTCATCAGACCCTCTGCTTTCAGATACGGGAGTAAACTACTCTCAGTGGCCTTGTTCAGAAAACCTTGTGAGAAGAGGTTTGCTCGAGAGAGAGTTCTGATACGCTTCTGCAACAGTTTCTGATGGTACCAACTCTATCAACCTCATCTCCAAGCTAAGGCAAAGCACAGCATGGAAACATGAAAGCCCCCAGACGTGCTGGGATTCAGAAACACTCCTCTTCTTGCCTGTTGCCAGTCGATGCCCTTGCCAGGTTATTTGAGTCAGAAAGAAAAAGCACTCTCCTGTTCTACCCCTGTTCCCACCTCCGCGCCCTAAGAAAGGAAGGAGAGCAGCCAAATCTAATAGCGGTGTTTTACATATAACCCTGGGGCAGCCTGAGACATTGGCAGGGGAGGTTTCTTCTCCAGCCGTGCAGGCTGCATTCCTGGCTCCACACTGAGACCCATCGCTCAGCCTGTTTGGAGAGTTATGCCAGCTCATGGAGGCCAGCGCACGAATGAAGTTGGACTCCCGAGCTGAGGATGGACTCAGCTAACTCGTCGCTGCAGCATGGGGACTGTACTTGTACTTACGGCATAAGGCAAATAAAGATAACTGAGTTAAAGCAAAGTCAGCGGGAGGTTAAAATAGTTCCTTGATTAAAGTTTGTGGGTTTTTAAATAAAAATATTCAGTGCATTAAAAGGATAACAAGTAAAATAAGACAAAAATTCATTAAAGCGCATAGGGAATCTCACAGTAATGCCTTCCAACTCAGGCAATAAATCAGAATTTACATTTAATAAAGTCACTGTCACATTGTTTCTCATTTGATTAGGATCACAGTGCTTCAGGAAAGCTACTAGTTGTTTCTTAGTCACTTGTGTTTCTAGCTACCAGCCACTGTATTTCTCCTTTTCTTCTCCGATGTCTCTGCTGCTTTGCTATTATTCTCCGATGACTACATCTGGCTGAAAAAGGGAATTGCTATCTGAGATTCCGAGATTTAAAAATTGTGCATTGTCTTAAGTTCAGGTAAAAACCAAGACATCTCAGAATCTCTTGTAAAGAAAATATGCAGAAATGTTTTCTACTTACCCTATGCAGCATCTCATTTCAACAAGGTCAGAGCTGGTAATGGGATAGTCTTATTACGTTATATGGTCAAAATACAGAATAGAAAATATATGGTTGGACCTTTCTGAACTGAAACATTTCAGCTTTTTGTTAATATGACTTAATAATAATTACCCACTGAGAGTTTGGATAAAGATAACGTTTATCTACAAGATATTTTCATTCTGAAGCATCAGCATTTTCTAATTCAAACAGAATTAGAAAGTTTTCAGCTAGCTTTACTTGATACATCTTAGGCTGTACTGTCATTTTTTATTTTTATAGGCAGCAGTACTTGCACAGTTTATCTTTGAATTTAGAGGACAATATTGTACATCACAGTATGAAGTATTCATGAAAGTGGAAGAGAACCAACCAGGAAAAGAAACATCCACCCTTGGAGCACATCTAAGTACAACGCCACAGAAGCGGAGGGCAATGGAACATGGAATAAGCTGCATATACGAAAATAAACCATATGTTGCCCCCACCCCAACACCTTTCAAAATTTTCCTTAGCACTACTCTTTTCAGCGGTTTTTAGATCTTTCTTTACATTCCTACTATGAAAGATTCAAATCATGTTGGCGATATTATCTTTAGAGATGTAGCCCCAAGCTCCTTCAGTACGCTACGTGGGAGCCAGCAGCAGCAAAGGGCTTGAACCCTGAACCCCAGGTTATCTCCACTACCAAGAAGAAACGATGCAATGCTTGCAGGGCAAATTCCCCTGCATCTCCTGTGCTGTAAGTTGCCAGGTCTCAAGTTCGTTGTGATTTATACAACAACGCATACAGAATGGGAAACTTTAAAAGCCTTTTTTGCTGGAAGATGAGGTACTGCAAAGAGAAAATGTATTTACCATTCTAAGCATAGGGAATACTTAGATTCTAGCAATCCAAAGATTAAATGCATAAGACAAAACTTTAAGGATACTAATTTTGCTGGGCTTTATGAGTTTGATTCACACTTGTGTTTTTCTAGTTTTATGCCATTCAAATCAAAATACACTTAAAAGTACAAATAAAATGTTGCTGTTAGTGAGGTATAAACACACACATCCAAGGAGCATACGTATTTTTAATGACTTGCTTATACGGTGCCGTGTTTACTGTATTCAGGATCAAAATGCACTCCTGCCCGATTTGCAAAAACACATGCTACGCTGCTCTTCGCTTCGCTCCTGCTGAAGAGGGGCATCACTCAGTCACAGCACCCCTGATGATCCCCATTCCAACATCCCTCCCGTTGCCCGGGCAGATAAGGACTCAGCTCGTTAGGGAAGCGTGCGGTTGCTTGCTATAGCGCATGGCGTACGGCCAGCGGCACAAGCGCCGCGCTCGCCCCCCACCAGCTCACTTCTCATACGACAGCTGCAGAGAGGATACGGTGGAGCACCGGAGTCCAGCAGCTCACGAGACAGGGATGAAGCTGCGAATGCACACGCACCAGTCGGCGAGCGGTGCCGGCGTTTGAACCGGGAGCCTTTTCCCCCCGGCCCTGTCAGACTGCGTTGAAGGAGCCGTTGGGACGCAAGCTGGGCTTCCCTCCTGCCAGGAGGCGCCTCGGGGGGAGACCCAAGCTCGCAGCTTGGCGAGCCGAGCAGCCAGCAGGCTGCTGAGGATTTTCGGTTGCCCTCCGTCCACGCTGAGCAGGGTTATCCTCCGTAAAAGCTTCTCTCAGCTTCAGTGGAAGTCCCTGGGACTTCTCTCTGAATAGGGATATCAGAATCTGACCTCGAATCCTCTCTCTACCACGGGGTGCGAGTTCCCCCATCATTTACATTTCAATAGGTTCCACTGTGCTACATGCTGGCAAGATTATACATGCTGTCAATGCTTTTCTCCCCCCCGCCCTTTTTATCCTTGTGCAGTTATCTTCAGAGGTAAATACCGTCTTTTCGGACCACCTCCATATAACGCTGAACACAGCGACTCCTACTTGTATATACGTAACAATAGGAACGATGAGGATAATAATGTTAGCATTGTTGCTAGTTACATAGCGTTAAGCGTGGTTTTCCAAATTTCAAGCCTGTAACAAGACTTGCCTGCGTACATGGAGGTAGCGCTGATCCCCCTTTGACCCCCCTCAAAAAAATAATAATAAAAAATTAACTGTGCTTGTGTCATGCATGGGTTTATCTTAGCTAGTTATTTTCAAGGACAAGGCTGTAATTACCTGGTTCTTTTAAAGGCCCCTTTTAAAATAATGCTGACTGAATACGCCAGCGCTAAGGTCAATTAGTCTTCAATTTGATTAGGTCAGGCCGCAGGCTGTAGTGGTTTCTCCTGCAAACCACCCCCACCCCAACCATGCCGAGTGACCCAGCGCTTAGAGCTATAACTCTTTAGTGTTACATGGCCAACGGGCTCCCTCCACAAACCCCACCACGCTTACCAGGGAGGACAGGGGCAGTCAACGTGCACCAGAACAACCAGCGCCAAGGCGGGTCTCAGGTCTACTCTGCAATCCCTGGTAGTGCCGCAGCCAGCTGGCAAAGGGGTTGCTTCAGTTATCTGCAGGATCCTCCAGACAAGGCAAAAGAAACCCCCACACCAACCGAAGTCCTCATCCCAAGCTGAGGGAAACGTGCTTCTGGTTTTGGGGGGGGATCTTCACCAGCAAGCAACAGGTCAAAGCCTTACAACCCCAAAATCCATACAGAGAGGGCAGAAAAGGGAACACAGGTGTCACACAGCCACAGGGAACCGTGTTTATGTTGGGGCAGCCCCCTACTCCCAGCACACTGTGGGCATCACCAGTTTATAATATCCTTCCAACCAGAACAGAACTGCATCTTAACTATAATGGCACCAAATGGCTTAAAATGAGGTTTGGCCTCCAGAAGCAGCTCTTTCTCCAGCCAAGGTGAACAAGGAGCTCTCAACTGTCCCTTCAGGGTATATAGCTTGTAGCAGTCCCTTGCCAGGTGAAAGAGAAGTACTCTGCAGAGCTGTGCTTCATTCAAGAATTAAATAAATACCTCTGCTATTTTTAATGGTGCAAATGCAGAGCAAATAGATATGTCATGAGAAGGACCAGGAAGGAAGCCTTGAACGCATCTAGATGGAAGGCAGAGAATGGGAAAACAGTCCGAGAGACTCTTGCCTCAACTTAGTACAGCCAATTCACACAATACCATCCGGAAAGAACAAGGTATGAAAATGCTTCCTTCACTCTACAGAGGCCAAACTGCTGAAGGGAGCGCTCCTAAAGGAAGTTAGCTGACACCCTTTCTCTGAGATGCAGGAATCTTTGCAATTGCAGATAGAAGCTAAGCCATGTTAAGCACAAATATGTTCTACCAGCAATTTGTATCTTGGCAGCCTTTGATTCATGGCCATTGCATGTTTGTATTTAGGGTCGGTGGGACATGAGTGACCGATTATTTTTGCTGAGTATGCCCAAGAAATCCCCCTAAAATCATGTAGACTCAAGTCAAAGGTCTACAAGCACATGCATGGAAGAGGTGCTCCCCAACATGGATAAATGCTATCAGAATGAAATCCTTGTTTAAGATAAGATTACTTTCAGAAAGTAAAGAAATACTAGTGGTAAAATAGTATTTGTAACTTTAACTCTGCCTGCTTTCTTTTGCTTTTCTTGCCTGAACTTTGGCCTGTCCTTATCTGTCCTCTCAGTGACTTCTGTTGCATTCTCATAAAAGGGGAGAGAAGAAAACATCTGGGGGTGGAAGGGGATTTTGAGGGTAGGAAAGAATAAACCTTTGTTGTCTAAGCAGCTGTTAGCTGTTCTGAAGTGACAGGCTAAATATAAGCCATGTATAGCAGTGTACTGTGAATGCAATAAATAGCCTGGTGAAGAAAGCCGAGAGTATACACAGTTTTAATTTGGAAAACATATGCTACATGTGTCAATTTGTGACTTCCAACAATTGTCAGAAAACAGTGACAAATTCTTGCCTTTCCCAATTCAGCTTTGCAAAAAGTATTTTAATGTAAAAATAGCTAGGGATGAGTCAGAAATAAGTAACTATGTTTCTTCTGAAGGAAGAAATTCTGTGTCTTCTGAAAAAAAGTTATAATCTTTTAAATGTGATTCTGATGTCTTCTATATCCCTATCATCATCTCTCTGATAGCTCTACCCAAGTTTTCATTTCTGTTGTGTGCAATGTACATAAATTTGCCTTTTTATACACTTTTCTCCATTTCTGGTGTTGTTTGGTCTCTTTTATGCAACTCCTCTTTGTCTTCCCTTTTGTATTGGCTGTTTGAAGATCCGAACACTAATGAATTCTAGCAGTAATCAAGACCCTGGAACATTTGTTATCGACATTCTTTAAATGTCAATATTTCTCAAAAATCCATTTATTTTGGATTGTGCCACAAACACATTTTTACGTGAAAATTAATCCAATCCATATGCGAATTAACATCCTTGCAAACTCTGCATGGCTTTTTCAGTTGCCATAACAGTAAGCGATCAAAATTTTCAATATAAATTGTCCACTTACGTATGTCAACTTGCAGAGAGAGCCCTTTGCAGAGAGCCTCAGTGCCTGTTGCTTACTGATAAAGCCATGCAGGAATTTGCTAGCCTGAGTTTATAAGGGAGCGTGCGTGAGATGATCTTTCCCCCTCCTCTGACAAAGCCATGTGGTTCAGAGTCCGTCCCCAGACCCAGCAGAAGCCCAACGCAGTGACTTAGAGACCCCTCAGCACACTCTTCTTTCCTAGGGCTCAGCTGATTCCTAGCAGACCTGCGCCCTGAGCAGGCTTCATGGATGTGTTTCTGATCCCCAGCCTGTTCCAGAGCTCCCCATGCTTTCTGGTAGCAAGTCAGGGAGCTAAGGAGCTGAACCTGGGAATTAAGAAGGATACATGTCTCCTTGCAACTGCTACGTTGGCTTGTGTCTCCTTCAGGCTCCCTTGCTAGCTGGCAAACTACATCCTTCTGAGTCCTGCCACCACCGGATATGAGACCCACGAGATCTCCCAACAGAGTCCCTGCTGAACCCTCACCCAGCCTGCTGCCTGGCAAAGGTACAAGCAGAATCCTGATCTCCAGATTCACCCATTGGCCCCCAGCCTCTTGCCTCAGTGCACAGGAAATCTTTGTGCATACTCCTAGCTCATCCTCCAAAAGATCGCTGTACCTCCCAATGATTTTTCAGCAAAGCAGTGCTGCTTTGCTTTTTCACAGCCAGCGCAATCACACCAACACTGAGAACAAACTTGATGGCAATCCACCATTTTCCTTTGTCACAAAGCTCAGCAGTACCAACACGTACCTAACTGCCACCGTGGTGGCTGAGTGAAGGGCGTTCAGTTGCTCTTGCAGGTTAGAGCTGGAGTGGTGAAGCGAGACATGTTTGATGGCTGAGAAAGATAAAGCTAGATAATCCTAAAAGCAGGATTAGCACACTAGAAGCATTTGCAGGAATAGCAGGTCAGTCACCTGCTAACACTGCTAATAGGTTTCTGCATATTGTAAAATTAGATCTCATACAGCACAGCTGCTTGAGCCACTCCTGCTTGTCCAAGGAGTCTGTTCTGATTAGAGGAAACGCAGGATTTAGCTAATGAACAAGCAATCCCACTCAAACGCTGCTCTTGGTACCTTTGGCTTTTCAAGGTGAAGACCATTACCCTCGCAGTCTCAGGGAGGACCTCCTCTGTCGTCGGTATTTCAGGAGCAATTAACTTGGGAGGACAGTCAAAGGCTTGCAGTGAACATTAGATGAAGTTTCTCAGCTCATGCATTAAGGAAATGCTACACCGCTTTAATTCAAAACACACCAATTGCAGAAGGAGGCAAGGGTCCAACTGCGATACCATCAGGTGTCAAACTTTTAACCCCGCTAACTAGAGATGTATCCCCAATCAAAAGCTTGTTTAAGAAGTGTTTTAAATTCTACGGAGTTCTCTAGGTGAACAAATTAAACCCATTCAGCCCTGGCACAATTTGGTACAGCACAAAACCCCCTCCCCTCCAAGTAATGGATACATTCTCTTATTTACTTATATAAATCTGCAGTATCATAAACTAAAAATATTTGAGATTAATTGACCTACTTTTCATTTTTAAGAAAGAAATCATCACTCATGGACAGTGTGGGGCTATACCCAATCAGGCCTTTGTATTTTTTCCTTGCACTGTTATATCTTGTTATGGTCACATTCTTTAAAACAGTCTCATTTTATTTTTCAGTTAGGCTTAAACGATAAGAATTGCTCCTTGTGGCCTTAAAAATGTATATATCATTTGAAGCTGCTTCTTTTTTTTGTCTTTAATTCTACATAATTGGTTGTCTAATCAAATTACTAGCTGTGTTTAATTTAGTCAACAGATCCCAGCCTCTTTATTTCTGGTGGCAAACAGGCTGATTTTTAATGAATTGGTTGATTATCCAGCAGTTTATGAACGGGCTCTGCTGAATATATCAATTATCATCGTGTAATCAGATCTGCCCATCGCATGACATCAGGTTGGTTCCCCAAGCAAATCTGGTCTAGCTAGACAAAGTCTGAAAGAAGAAGTGTGACAGAGGCTTGCAGAAGACAATGCCGAGCTCTGCCCGAACGTCCAGCCTCTCTGGACTGCTTCCCACTGGTTCCTCTTACATTCAGACCTCCAAAGCCAACGCGGCTGCAGTTCAGGTCCTGGGAAACAGGTCTTCACGTCAGATTTGGCGTCGTTGGTTCATTCACTCTGACCGTCTCCTAAGAAGGGGCAGAAACCCAACTGCTGAACTCTTTTCACACACCTAGGTGTGACTCCTCCGAGCCCTCAGGCAATATGTGGCAGGTTGATGCACCTCTGCCATTCACTCCTTAGGCTGCGCTTTTTGCAGAGAAGCTGTCAAAACCATCAGTCTGTCATGAGTGTGAAGCTTCAAATATACATACTGAAGGCAAAAAATATTTTAATTCCTGGACAAACATTTTAAGTCCTGGACAAACCACAGAAGTCTAACCTGGTGCCTCCTTAATTTGAAGCATTATGAGACAGAGCTAAGGCACAAAACCCAGGTTAAGAGCAAATACCAGCCTTAATTTCACATCGTCTTCTATTACCCTGCCACTACACAGTGATTTAACCTTCTCCATTTTATAAATTCTGTGAAAGTTTATACTTCTAAATTATTTACACATTATACATATCCACAAAGAAAAAGATTTTCACTTTTTCATGAATCCCATGTTTGGCCCTGATGAAATAAACTTTATAAGCCGCACCTGGTTCCAATTATTTCTGTGAGACTACTCTTCCAGGTTAAAGCTACACATGCATACAGGTCTCTGTAGGATGTGTCACCTTCATTTCTAGCATTATTTATCTAGTTAGCCCAAAGATACTACACTGCAGTAAAGAAAAGTCATTCTATAAATATATATTACATATTTCACCAAACACATATGCATCTGGAGGTCCATGAAGTGTTCTAGATCACAGGATRGAAATCAACAGACTTTGCACTTTCTAAATAAGAGGGAAAGTGAAAAAAGTGGGTCTGGTATAACTGTAACAAGGCCAAACTCACCTTTGAGTGCAGAAATCATGTTTCACGTACTGTCTACCACAGTATAAAACATGGTCTCGTAACCAGAAACCAGCAGAGGACAGTTTCCTGCAACAAATGAGTTGGAAACATAACTCCCCTACCATCCACCGCGGTGCATGTCATGGGTTGAAAAGCAGCTCCCTTAATCTTCGTGTGCATCTTCCCTATCAGTGAACTGTTTTAACAGCCCACTCGATGTCTCGATTTAAAACAAACAAATAAACAAAACCCAACAGTGCAGGCTGCAGTACAAAATAATTCACCTGAAGCCCAAGCCCAAGAGCTGTAAGCAGGCTTGCAGCTGAGGCCAAGCCAAGCACCGGATCCAGGTGTCCATAGGCAGCCTATTTTCTGCCTGCACACCTGGCATTTCTTGCCCTGACGTCCAAACCTGTAGCAAGAAGCTGTGATTTTCTGATAGAGCACAGGCTGGCGCCCAGCTGAGCAGACTGCTCTGAGAGGCCCCCAAACACTTTTGTAACACCCCTTAATAGTTTTGAGAAGAAACAGAGATTGATGCCACGGCGGTAGGAAGAAAGTACACCAATATGCAGACTACAAACGAACATCACTTGATTTCTGCGCTTCAAAGAACTTGTCTTACGGGTTTTCAACCGACACAAACTCAGCAAGGCTATTATAAACCGCGTTTCTTTACAGAAAAGTTTCACTCACAACAGTCTTCCCAGCCCAGGCATGGAGCTCACAGCTTTCAGCTGTGAAACCTCAGCTGCACTTGCATGATTTGGACCTTTCAGAATTTTTCAGSAAATACTTAATTCTGCTGCAAAACTGCATTTCAGGGAGATCAGAACCAGTCATGAATTCAAACAGAATTCACTGAATTCCAGTACACAAAAACCAGCAGGGAAAGGGTCAGAAATTAAAGCAAATAAACATCTAAACGTTCATACACTTCTGCTAGTAAAACATGCACCTCAGAAATGCCAAAATGTTCTTATGACATTTGCTGAAAGAACAGTTTGCACTGGCATTTTTTTTTCTCCTTTAAAATTAACAAACTTAGGAGGGAAAAAGACTAAACAAAAGGCATTTGGAAACTCCAAATGAAAACTTCAAAGTACTTTGAGTCAAATGGAACATGCTGGTTGCTCCCAACTGAGAAATCAAAGATTGGGGGGCATGAAGAGGAAGGAAGAGAGAAAGTAGGAGTTGGGGGTGCGCTCAGGTTTGGTTAAAAACCACAGCACCAGCACTAAAAACTTTTAGAAATCCCCTTCAGTAGAACCAAGCTGCTTCTCTCCAGCCAGGGGCTTTCTGCAACCAAACTGAAAACCACACACAAGCTATACAGCTCTACAAATAACCAGTACCTTACTGCTGGGAGAGGGTCCTCTCCTCCATCATGGCTTCTTGAGGAACGAGTCCACCAAATTCACCACACCTGGTTCTTGAGAATGTGACTAAGACTCCGCCTAGACTCAGCTCCTCATCAGAGCTGCCCTGTGCACCTGCCTGCCTGCACACAACATACCATGTCACACATGCCACACCAAGCAGATCCAGTGCAGTGGAGCTAAACAAGCAGTTTTGGTCCTTGTGTGTTTCTTTTAGGGAGGCTCAACATGACGAGATGTAGGCAGGCAAATCCGGACCGGTGGTGTTTCTTTTAATTACAATGGTTGGTGTGCAATTATTGAAAAGGGGATGGGTTTAAGGGCTGATTAAAGTTTGCTTGGAGGAATAAGCTAGAGGGTGTTTTTGGTGCTTGCACTTCATCCGCCCGCCCTGAAAAAGTTGCTGCAAACCTTTTTCCTCCACATCTAGGCTGCTTATCATACGGGAGAACTGGCATGCCACAAAGGGCCTGCTGGGGAGACAGCGTCTATCAGAGGCGCTGGTGAGACACCGTGCGGCAACTGGGAGCCCCACAAAGCTCCGCCATGCATGGCAGTGACTGTTGCCAAGCACAGAACCTCGTGGTGTCTTCCAGGGCTTCTCCTAGGAGACGCAGAGATGTCTGCCTGGGATTGTTGAGGGGATTCAACCTGTAAATTCTCCTGGCTCAAGCAAATCCCTGGGGAATGAACCTACATGGATTTTTTCTTGGAGGTGCACCCTGGTTTTCCCTTGCAGCCCCATTCCCCTTGCCTCAGACAGCAATGTTGGAGGAAAGCCAGACAGATGAGTAGCCTAAGTCCACTTTCTTTGCCAGGAAGTCGAGTAAAAAAAGATCTCTTTATGACAGTGTTGATCCCTCAGTGACCTTTTACTGAGCTCCTGTCCTTTCCCTGAGACAGAGAATTAGTCTCCCTTCTATTCTTGGTTTGAAGTGATGAGCTTGTTCCTTTGCCCTGGGACTGGACAATGGACAAAATCAATTCTCATTTAAGAAGCTACAGCAGTTTGCCTCTTCCCTTTCCTGCTGCCTTTATCGATTCCCTGAGCTCTCAGAGACACTATCAATTCTGCTGCAGCCCAGCTTTATTTGAAAAGGAACTGCGATGATGGCTACAGTTCCTGAGTAAAGTGTCCTCTGTCTCCTCCTCGCTCTTCCTGGAGACAAACCAAGGCCATTTATTCCATCCGTGATGGTGTGCAAAGAGACTCTGGAGGAGTTCAGAGCCTTATGCCGTGACTCTAGTGAGCTCTTGTCATTGCAGCTCTCCTCTATCTGGACCAGCAGAAGGAAAAGGAAACTCACTGTGGAGAAGAAACAGAAATACAACAGCTTTTTCCTGGTGGTGTTTTCAGCCTTCAAGCCCTTGACTGTCAGTGGCTTTGAAAGAGTCAACATGTTTGTACCATCCTGTCCAGACACTGCCCGTGCATCTGCCCTGCCTCCTAATGTGCTTCTGATTTACCTAAGGGATTGGCGCATCAGTTAGCTCGTACTAAAACCCCCATGGAAATGATACCTGAAACGTGTTATTCTCCACAGACTTTACACTAATGTAAATGACGATACAGGGTATGATACAGTGGAAAGTCAGGTCCCCATGATTTCAAATGTTTAAGCTCTTACATATCACAAGCATCATCTTTTTACTCCACAACTTTACACTACCTGCTCTACCTAGCACAACAGGGATTAGATCAAGCGTCTGAATTAAACTGGAATCTGGATGACCTGGTTGAGATCTGCCCAGGAAAGTTGAAGCTAGTGAGAACAGACGAGACAAAACAAGCACAGACACCAGAGGAAATGATGCTGGCCCCATCGAAAGGAGATGTTTGCCTGCTCAAGGGGGTGACACCCCCAGCAGCAGTACCTCAATCAGCTACTACTGCCTGTGGCCAAGAGAATTCTTTTGCTAGGAAAGCAGATTCACATCTTTTTGGGTTGCAATGCAAGCATTTCCAGGACAACCTGGATTATTATGCCCCAAGCATGCAATGCTGATGTTCCCACAAAGAAAGCACCGTAGCCTACATCCTGCCACAGCCATGTCCACAGCAGGCTTGCTGTTCCCTATTGAAGAGGGAAAAGCTAATGGACCAACTAGGGGCATGCCTGCCTTGCTGTCATCTCTGCCTGAAAACCTCTAGTATGCCCTGCTGGTATCCACTAATATCTAGACTCAGGAGTCCTTCCTCTCCTTCTACTGGCCCTTCATCGCCTGCCAGTGGGGATTTACTGGGAGGGAGTATTAAACCTGTTAGCGTTAGCTGATGAAATGTGTCACCCACGTCCTGGGATGCAGCTGTGGCTGCACAGCTCACCCAGACAGGTCCAGGCCGTCTGTACCGAACTCCTGCCCTGGTTCCATGACCGACAGGTTTCCTATCCGAACTGGATTGAGCATCATCCTTTGCCAGTCTCCCTACATTCATGCAAAAAGCTCTCTCTTTCATTTTCCCACATCGCTCTGCAAGCAACGAGGTCAGAAAAAGAAAAAAACAAAACTCAGTGGGGAAATCGCAGCGGGTGCTTGAAGCACCTGCCATCATGCAGGATTTATTTATAGATACTTCCGTAAAAAATCACCCAGTGCATGCATCTTCCGGATATGCTTCCAGCTTTAAAAACCTGAGACCATGTTGTGCCATGACACTTGCAATGAGAATTCCCTGCTCATTCTCCCTGGGGCTTCTGGATAGAAGCTCCAACATTGGCAGCAAACACCGGACAGGTACCAAGGGCTCATTACATCACTGCTCAATACCAAAGCAGTCAGGAACATTTTTTTGTCCATAAGCACTTAAGAGGATCTCTCTGCCCTCCTTGCAGATTCTTCTCCACACTTTCTAGCTCTTCCTAGACTGTACTTGGAAAAGCTCATGTTCTGCATGGGTAGATGCGTGACAGATTGTGATGACCACTTTCAGCTGTTGCTGTGTCAGGACAAGCTCAATTAAGCTGTTTTGGGGGACTCCAGCGGACACTGGATCTGTCCTTTATTTCCTGAGGAGGAAAAAATGAAAGAGCTGATAGCAGTCCAAGACTGCTATAAAACCCAGACTTCTGGCAGGGGAGGCAGGACACTCCTGCAAATGAAGGTGCTGTCACTAGCTGAATCCACCCTGCTTTCAAACTATCCACAACTGCATCTTAGGCGAGGGTGGGAGCACGGCTTCTACCCATCCGATTTGACGATGGGAGCTCGGCTTCTACAAAATAATCATTAGTGCTTGTAGCATAAGCAAATATAAACAGTGCCCTTGATTTCCTGCCCAGCTGTGCAAGGTTCACTAAGCAGATATTGGTAATTAGCTCTGATTTTTACTACAGTTAAAACACGGTAATTATTTAATGAGCTTTGAAGTGCCTAACTGTGCTACCTTCTCAATGAAAAATTTATGCTATAGGGCAAGCAACAGTTTTTCTCTGTCCAGTCAATAAGAAGGTTTATTGATATACGAACATAATGTTAAGCCATGGAGGGGTATTAAGGGACAATAATGTGTATGTCAGGGATGTCTCTCATTTTCTCTTGCTTGAAATTTGCAAAACTGCATTTGGGAACTGCTGAAATGAAGAATTCAGAGATGAGAGCTAAGGAATGTGCTGAGAACCTGGGAGCAGATATTGGGCAAAGTTTTTTTTAAAGATTTTCACTTTCTCTTTAGATGCATTGCCTATGTAGAACCATGCAGAAATATGCTTAAATGTGCTAGGAGCTAACAGTGATAAAGAATGAACTCATAAATAAAACAGGACTATCCCTGCACTTTCTTCTCCATAACATAACTAACAAACTATGCACCCAAACTTATTTTTCCAGGCAGCAGGAAGCTTAAGCTTCTCATTCACCCAACAGGGTCTGTGTGGACTTTCATGCTCTCACTAGAGTGTTTTGAGAGGACTATTCATACTCTCAGCATCCAGAAGGATGGATCCTGGGCTCTGTCCCAGGCTTAGGGCAACCAGCCGATACTCCCCGTGGGAACTCCAGTGTTTCTCCTGCCCTTGGGAGGGCACCCCAGCTCACGCTCACCTGCGGCGGGTGCCTCGCGGCAATGTCACGAGACTGATGCCCGGCAGACAGGCCACCTGGCATCCTTCCTAGACAGGCCCTGCCACCCGCTTCCGCAAGGGCAGGCGGGATGGGAAGGCAGCCTGTGTTGAGTCAGGTATTTCACGACCTTGCTAAAAGAAGATGTGGGTGGGCTGGATGTCTATGCTGGTTCAAGGGTAAACAGACAAATTCCTGCTAGTAGAATCCATCAAGGCTATAAAATGCAAAGACACCACACCTGGCTCCGAAGTCCCCTGGCAGGGAGACTGTACCAGGGACATACCGTGATACTATCTTTTTATTCTTCTACTCTTTCTCGGGTATCTGCATTTAGCAACAGTTGGAGAGAGTGTGCTGAAGGAGACGGAGCTGACCCAGCACGGCCATTATCACGTTCTAACATGTTGCTGGAAAGAAGCCTATGCATTCAAATGCAAATCCGATCCAAGGTACTGCCATTAAAACACCTTCTGATTACCAAAATTTTAAAGACTTTCAAGCAGTGAACAGTTCAGACTCCTAAATCCACATTAAGAAACTCAAGTTTAGTAAGGAACCTGAAGTATCTCACCGAAAATGTTATCCTATTTTTTATAGTGCTTATCTCTAGAGGTAACGTAGTGAACATACCTCTTGAGTCTAATTTTGACACATGCACACACACAGTTTTTTGTTAAATAGCCCTGATTCAGTGCACTTCTTCCATTCTAAATTTCACTCATACTGGAAGCAGAGAATCAGTTCTGAGTTTCTTTTCGAAATTGAGTTTTATTAACCTGGAACTTCTACCAGAAAGACCTGCGCAGTAAAAATGAAGACACAAATAGATGGCTCATTTACTCAAAGCTAAAATTGTTTATCCTGCTGTTTCCCGTACGCAATCATCTTTGTTAGGTGGAAAACACAGATGCGTTAACCAGCCAAGCTCTTCTGAAACCTTTTGCAGAAAGGTTTCCAACTTAAAAAATACAAAATACAAAAGATTGTATATGTGTGTGTATATATATATATATAAAAAATATACATATCTATATATAAATCAGTGCTAAACATAACAGATGAAGAAGGGTTCCAGCATCACGTACGGCAAGGAGAGAGGGGAACTGGGGAAAGCTGGAGCTCAGAGCTGCCATGCTGAGATGTGGATGAGCAGAATGAAGATTGAGGCACCCTGTCTTTGTCGATGTGGATGCACAAAGTCCAGTAAAGGTAGTACACAGTGTTTTAGTTTGTGCCTTCCTCTGTGCTCTTAAACCATCTTTTTTTGATCTAGCCAGTGAAACGCAGTATACAGGTGCAGGGAAAATGCTTTTCAGTGGGCCATTTTTTCCACAGGTGATCTCAAAATTGCAGTCCTGTCTCTATTTAATCTAAACTTACAGCTGTCTCCATGGGGAGGAAAAAAAAAAAATAAAAATAAGTATCAGTCCCTTGGGCTGCAGAATACTCCCGGAGGTCCCGACAACAGCACTGGCCACCCCCCTCTCATTCGCACTCCTAGCCAGCCGCCTGAGCAGTCTTGTCAACGTGGGACGAAGTGGGACTGCACTTCTGAAAATCATATACGCTTTACCCAAAGTGGACTGGTAAAGATTTCCTGTTCTGCAACAATCTAATTAGGTCGAGAGAGAAGAGGCGGCAGCAGCAAAGACGATCTAGGGAGATCTTTCCAGGCCAAACAAAAATCCCTAGGAGAATTGAAGCATCATCACCGAACGCTGCATCCCTAATTGTTATGTAAGCTTGCTATAAAAGTCAACAATGTTGTAATTACGCTTTCAGTAGAGTGGTAGCTACGCTCTGGCGGAAAAAAAGCACTGCTTCGTATTGTCATAAATTCATCTGGGGGCAGTAACAGGTTTTGCTTACTATAAAATAAGCCTTAATGCTGAAAATCTTATTTCCATTAAATGAAAACAGGTGAGCGGAAGAAAGACCCCACGAAGAACTATTCCAGCCCTCCTGATCCTTGCCTGACAGCTGCCCAGTCCAAGGACAGAAGTGGCGCTCACCTGAAGGAATAAGTAACAGCTCTAAAATAAGCCACTATAAACGGCAGCCTTGATGCTTTATGCCATTTTGCAAGGACTGCGCTGCAGATTTACAGTAATTAGCTCTGACTTGACTGTCACTGAAAGGTGTTAATTATTTAATGAGTTCTGAAGAGCTTAACTGCGTTTTCTTCCTTTTCAAAAACCAACCCCCCTTTGGTAAGTGGCAGTCTCGGCTTTGTCTAGAAAAGAACCATGAAACATAAACTGTATTTAAAAAAAAAAAAGGGTTGGATTTTTTTAGTTGGCTATGAAGACGCAAGCTGCTTGCAAGGTCATTCAGGGGACAGTCATCACTTCCTCTGAACCAGAAAAATGAAAGAGCCGTACCCGCACGAAAAGCGGTGATCTGCCAGAAAGGATAGGCAGCAAACGGGATGTTCTGAACATCCGGCATTCCCAACCCTCTGCCCCAGACCACAAGCTGCAACACAACTGAGCAGACGCAAGGAAGAGCCTTGTAACGAAGCAGCAGCAGGAGACAGAGGGGGAAAATACCTTGGAAATAATAGCTGAGGCCATGTGAACGCACTTAAATGTCAGGGACCACATTGAAAGCTGAAAGGTGACAAGAATTTARGAGTAAAGGCTCAAAAATCTGACACGTAAATTACTAAGGATCTAAAAATAAGTCCAGCATTGCTTAGACTTCACTGGATTTCAGAGTTTACTAAAAAGTAGTTATCTCGAAATGTAGTGGTTCTTCAAATGTAAAGCAATCATTATAAGCTACTTATTAAGAACTAGGGAAGAACTACTTTTAATGGAATTGGATGGGTATGCCAAAGAAATCACTACGGGAAATAGAAATTACTTCTCTTGAAAGAGTAAGAACACATAGCTTACGTGGAAGTAACACTTAGAAAGAGAGCCTTTGTGAGAAAGCATGGCGTAAGGTTCACAAGCCTATCCCTTAGGATAACAGCAGCAGGTATTTGTGGGGAAAGGGGGTTAATGCTCAAAAAATTGTTAGTGTCTTCCGATGGAAAATATTTCTGAAGCTTTAACGCTGAATTTTTCATCCGTCATTCTCAAACTGATTGACTGGGGATGCCAAATCCTCACTTCAGGAGGTGAAGGGCTGAAGTGGCTTCCCCGAGCCGGCTCTTTTCTCTCAGCTCTTTTCCCCACCCACCAGTTTACGCTAATTCTCCATTTGCCCCCAAAAAGAGACTCAGTGGTTTGCTCTGTCCATTTCCTTGCCTTTGCTGACTACTGTTATTGCAGTATTTTTAAAGACTCTCCTTAATCTGAGGACAAACCGCACTATTAACAACTGCTTATAGCAAGCTCCCCCTCCAGAACTGCTTCTCCTGAAGGATGGTCAACAGCCTGAAAGAGTGCAGGAACTTTGTGATCTGAGTTGTGCAACTGTCTGACAGCAGGACCGCCTGTCCGCTAGGGATTTGCTTGAAGCAGGACTCATCAATTTAAGCAAATTCCCCAGCTGCCCATGCTAAAGACAAAAGGGTAGCCAACGTAATTAACCACAGCCTCAAGGAGAATAATTCATTATCAGTTTTACCAATATCAACGTCCTGATTGTAAGTGAGCTTGGAACACAGATGTCTAATTAGGAAAGCAGCCCTGTAAATCTCACTGTTTCCCTTGCTCTTTAACTGATGGCAAGAAAAAGACAAAAACCGAAGGAGCTGATCACTGTAGCAGAGAAACACGTCCAAAGAAGTCAGTACAGAATGCTTCCCTGAATCTTTGGAACTGCTTCTGGCTTCACATACAAACTCTTCTTCCCTTTTAACCTGATTTTGTTGTGCAACACTTGTGGCAGTGCCCATGGTTAGTCACGGAAAAGAAGAACTGCAAAGGACTTCAGGAGGTCACCTAGACTGTCCCTTTCACTCTAGGACAGAATTAACTCTACTTGGATTCACAGACATGTTTGTTCAAAACCATTTTAGAAACTCCCATCATCAGAGATTCCACTGCTTCCCTGCATGTCAGCTAGCAGTACCAGGAAGAAGATTTTCCTAATATTTAACCTCACTTTCTGTGCTGGAAATTAAGCCAATTACTACTTATCCTACCTTTGAAGAAGCAGAACTAATTGGGAAGTGACATTTCCACTCTGCAGGAAATTCCAGCCTCCAAAATCCATTGTTATCCCAACCTAGAGCAAAAAGCCAAAATGTCAGCATTTTCTTCAAAGTGAAAATGTCTAATCTTGGATTAGGACGACCAAATTATTTTCAAGAACATCAAGCCATTTTTCTAATTACCCTTTCATATAATCGTCTAAACAAAGAACCTACACGTAATCATTTCAAACAAAATCTTTTAACGTTATCAAAGTGGAACAAGAAAGCTGAAATGATGTGTTCCTTGTTTCCTGCTGAAATTGCTAGTGAAACTTTTACATGCCTGTGGCTTGTTTGTATTTCAAAGAAATTGCATTCTCTGTTGGAAGACTTTTTCTATCTAACTCTTTTGTAGGTTCCAGTCAATAACTTGCTTGATAATTTGGTTGTTTGCAAGGGCAGTGATAGTAGCTGATAGCTCTCCTGTTACGTGCAATGAAAACCTGTGTTAAAATACGATATGAAAACCATCCCAGAATAGGCTTTTCATTAATTTTTATTCACATTCTTTTACTAATATCAGAGATCTCTGCCATTTTCCTTAGTTTCAGGCAAAACTTAGACACAGGGGTAGGAAAGTGCTGGAGGTGAGGTTGGGGCTGGGCACCAGAGATTTCTAAGTAACACTCTCAGAGTCATTTATGTTACATTCTTTGCTGAGCTGCTTGAATTAAACATTGGTGGGGAGCAGGGGGAATAGCAGATCCACTCTCTTCCCTTTGAATTGTGAGCTGAGCGCTCCCTGCTCCTTCCGGGTATGCCTATCATTGCACATAGCGGCGCATTGCTAGTAAGGGATGGGACATAGCCTTTTCCCAGGAATGCACGTAGACATCAGGAGAAACCTCTGCAAATGAAACTTATGGAAGACCCAAACACTTCTTAGTGAACTTTCTTAGGTCGGTGCAGACAACTGATGAAAATATTTTGCAGTGTATAAAAGAGAATAGTATCTATTTTCAGGCTGTATTTTTCATGTGCAGCAGGATTTAACAGACTCTGATCTTACAAACGTCGTCCTTGGAGCGGACTCTGACAGTCCTAATCAACAGACACGACTAAGTCAAGCTTGCTGCTTYTCTTTTACCAAGAAGGACGTTGCACCTCGAGGCAGACAGAAATAATGCCCCATTGGCTCTGCTGCTCCTTGGTGGATCTGCATCTCCAAGGCCTAATCTACCGCTTACTTGCTGCCACTAGAGCTGGGAACAATCTCTTTGTCCCCAAAATAACATCAGCATAACAGGAGAGGAACGGAGCAACCAATGTTTATCCCAGACCAGGATCTCAAGCAGCTGAGGAGGCTAAATGGCTTCCTCTGTTCGAAGTACAGAGTTTGCACAAAGTCCCTCAGCGAAAAACAAATTCCAGCCTGACAGCTTTTTGGTTCAGAAACACACGCCTGTGCTTACAGATGGTCCCTGCTAAATCAAGCGCTCTCCACCTCTCACGCGTGTTCGCCCAGACTTCTGAGGAAATTTCCTGCTCTTCCAAGCACCGCATCCCGTCACAACACACCATTGCTGGTCCGGAGGAGACACAGGACCACCGCTTTACCGCCTGACCAGGAGAAACAAAACTACCCCTTCTCCTAATATTCAGAGAGATTTCTGACGGCATCATACACGGCATCTACTTGCACTGAGTTTTACTGCATCTTTCCATATGCCACTGAAATATGTGCCATTTGCTACCGCTCCCAAACCTTCCTTTGCACAGCTGCTTCTCTAATTAGGAAGGCTGGTGATAGTATAAGCGAACGCACAATGTGTTAAGCGTAGTAGATAACTGAATTACTGCCTAGGAGGTGTCAGTAGCCTTCCCAGCTAACAGAAGTCTGTCATCCCAATCTCTGGAGAAGAGAGTTACACGAGAAAAGTAAGCCCCAACCAGGGCTGCAAGAACTGTTTGACCCAGTCCCAGCACCCACCCCAAATTATCACCACTCAGGTGCCTTTAACTGCAGCCTATTAATGACGGGAGCTCTGAGCTTGCCTGGACCAGCGGGGACACTTGTTGTCGCTGGGACTTGCCACTCAGTATTATTAGAAAAAAAGAAAATAGCCCAACTCACTGACAGCTAAAACACATAGTTGAGGGGAGCCTTCAGAGCACCTGAGAAGCAGCCAAGCACCTAACTCCACTGACTTCCAGTGGCAGCAACCATCAAGTTCTCAGCAGGGCCTTCAAAACAGTCTCCTATGGTTGACTTTCAATCCATGGTTCTGGAAAGCTTGGCCTGAGCAATTATTTTATTGAAAGCAGCCAGAATACAGTTGCTTAAAATGGATTCTTTTCCTTTTTCTGGACAGGTTTTGTTCCCTTTAGCGCAGCTGAAAGCATGTGTGATGATTTAGGATATACTAAGTCCATACACTCATTTTTCACAGTTGTGTAGAGGGGCTCACTTCTCCTTCCAGGGAAATGCTAAATTATGTGTGAAATGAAATACTAAACTATTATGTGTACAAAGAAAATGAATCCCTCCTGGCCTTGKGTTCCTTTCTTGCACTATATTCACTGTAATGTAGAGTGAACACACATATAACTTCCTCTGGAGCTAGACAATTTCATCCTCTACTTAAATTCTCCCTATTAAATGAAATGACTGGGAATTTACCCCCCCCTTACAAAAAATATTTTGCCAGGCTGATACGTTCTTTACCTTGCATCCATGAGAAAAAAGCAGGAAAATGATAAAATTTGCCTTTTCTCTTCATATTGAGCTTATTTTTGATATTCCTTTCCTAATTTCTCCTTTTACATTGACACAGGACATTAATTTTTGTTTTACCTGCCTAAATTCTGTCATCTTCTGCACTTTTATCACAAGGGACAACATTTGGCATCTTCTCAAAGACTAGGATCTTATGAATCCCACCGTGATGTGAACTTTCTTTTGAGAAAAAACAACTTCTGACCAATTCTTTAAGTCTTAGAAGTTTAGTTGTAACTGAAGAATGGATGTGTATGTCAAGAAATCAAACTCTTTTAGTTTCAAAACTCAGAAATGCCCTCAAACTCAAGTGTATATGTATGCATGTGTGTGTATACATATATAACAAGTATACAAACACACATAAACATATATATGTGTATATATAGAAACATTTACTCAATCTTGGGATTTTTTAAACATTTGTAGCAGGCATAACAAAAAGTATACCTGCATCTTTGTAAGTCTCTAAGGTAACAGAACATATGTATTTCCAGACTGAAAACTAGAAGACCAATAGTTTACAACAGGGAGCAAAAAAATTAGGAAGACCTGAAAAACAAAGGGACTATAATGACTTATTCTTGGACTTAACAACTCTAAACCGCCTTAAAAATAGGAAGTGAATTTTGATAATGGTATAATGATGCCTGAGTGCAGAAATGTCACTGATGTAAAGAATTAATGAAAGCCATACAGGTGTTTGGGAAAGATAACTGTTCCTCCAGAAAAGCCTTGGGGAGGGGGGGAATGGGGACGGGGACAGTTTAGACCTATTTTCCCAAATAGAGAATGGCCACCCATGCTGGTGAGGCACCATGCCCAGAGCTGCACCRAAAGGAAAAGGGACAAGGCATTGATTTCCTTGAGGTATAAATATCCACTGATTACAGCAGTGTGCTTGTGTAAAGTATTTTCCCACCCCCCAAAAGTCCATTTAATTATATCTAACCTGTGAATTCTGCTCTAAGACGTTTAATGGGTGGATTCTAATGGCTTCAAACTGCTTAACTTTTTTGATCTTCTGGTTTAACAGCTGAACTGTCTTTGGCAGATTTACTTGAAAAAAGTAAACTAATATGCTGTAACCTCACTGGCAAATGTTTATTTATTAAAGGCTGTAGATGCTACTCATGCCTCCTCTCTGCATAAGTAATTTTCCATAAAAATCAGCCTTGTGAGAGACAGGGGAAGAAAAAGCCTTTGGCTTTTTATCGTAAGAAAAAAATGTTTTTAATTTCTTATTCAAATATTGTCAAGAATGAAAAAGAAAAATGTTCTGCAACCTGTATTTCTCTCTTCTCCCTCCAGCTTCTATAATTCGGTGCTCTGATGTATTCTTTTCCTGCATCTTTTTATATACCTATTATGTTAATTACAATAGATCCACTAGTCACATCCTTTGTCTCTAAGCCATTCCGCACCTAGTTTAATGACTATGAGATATGTTATTTCAACTAAATGTGCTCTGTATTTTACGCTACCAAAGATCTCCGAGCACCAAAATGGCAAAGGACTTCTGCTGCTGCAGTGGAGGAAATAAATAGCCTAATGATTTCTGATAGCCGGTGCCCAAACAGATCTGCCAAGCTCACATAACGCACTGAGCAAAACTTCGTGCGACCGTATGTTTCCATCTTTTCCTGAATAGTAGCGCCATTCAGTGATTTGCTTAGCTCTTTCAACACACTCCATTTAGGCGGCCCTTGGCCACCCCGCAGATCACTCCTCTGACTTCCGTTTCTCAAGCCTTCCAGCCCAACGGCAGGAGCACACTCCTCCGGCAGAGGAGACACGGGACAGAGACGCAGCAGTACCCAACGACCGTCACACAACGGGCAAAGGGAGCAGCAGAGTCACTGCTGTTCTGCCACCTCCTACCTGTTCATTGCCATAGGCAATCATCTGCATCGTTCGGGCCTAAACCCAGCAGCAGGCATATACCTTAAGGACACCGAGGAATTTTGGCAATAGAAACTGGAAGAAGATAGGAGAAATCTGTATTACAGCTGCTGGATCCCATGGCAAATCAGGTATCTGCTTGGAGCCCATATGTAGGGGCGCTACATGACGCACAGCCTCGGTTGCCTGGGCAAAACCCTTCAGATTGCAAAATCCCCATTTATCCTCGGTAGCCTCTGGAGCTCCCACAGACAGTCCTGCCGACTGCCAGGGCGTGCACCGCTTTCAGGGGAAAAGCTCCGCACCGCCGTGGCCCACCATGCAGGCCGAGATGCCCACTGTCCTACCCCTCCACCACGGAGTCTGTGGCTGCGGGTACGGCAGAAAAATCCCGGAGAGCCAGAGGGGCAACGAGACCTTCGCTGCTTTTGAAAGGCCACACGTTTACGAGAGGGTTGTGGGCATTCACCCCCCCCCCCCCCACACACACACCCTATCTATTTTTCTGCCCTGACACAATCCATCCTTTCTTATACTGCTACAGAAGTTCAGGCGTTCAGGGCTCCTCAAGGGACGTAGCTTCCTCCTCCTCCATGAACAAGCTTTCTAACCTTTTTCTTGTCAGTGGAAGCTGAGCTCCTTCCTCCTTCCTCTTTGGGTAGCATTACCTCACTCTGCTTTCTCCGCTGTCCTTATCTTTCTCTCGCAAGCCTCCCTGACTCGGTATCTACCACCTAGCATAACATCTGCAGGCAGTTCTGCATACCAGGGACGCACCGAGAGTCTCACTCTGCTTATGTGCCACTCGGCTATATTTGCTCTCTGCATGTAATTAAATCCAATAATTATCTGCTGACATTCAAATTCACAGCACTACGGAGACCTTTTAAGCAGTAGCGGGGCAATATTTCAAAAGATTTTTGGGGGCGAAGGTGAACAGAGAGAGAAGAGGGGGCGTCTTCATGTTCTCCATTGGGCTATAGCCCACATTTCCAGTAAGTACCTACTCCCGAGACAGAATAGAAGGAACTTCCATGCAAGCTGTTCAGCAATCTCTTAAACTATCATTATTCTTAAACAAATCCTGTAGGAAAGAAGAGAATTCAAACCTTTTTGATGTAACAGTTGTTCCTGAACTTTAAAAATATTCCCAATTTCAGCTCTTGGCAGCTGTGGGCTTTTAATGAAGGGTCTGCTGCTGATATTTTCTTACCATCTCACATACTTAAGTCTGACGCGTCCAGAGGCCAGAGATTTCTGGGAAGATATGGCTAGACTTCTGCATGCCTCTGCTCTGAACCTCTCCGACGTTGAAGGGTACCAAGCCTCCACTGCAAATGGTTACACTTAGCATGGTTGACTTGTACTGGTACGTACGTTGTGCTGACTCCACTGAGCACAGGCCTGGTGATTTTTTGGATGTGTGAAACAGCACTTGCCGAGTGCTATAGGATTGTAGCAAATAACACGGAGTTCTTGGCAGGATTGGGACCAGCGGCTATAACTACGTGCCCTCCACTGTGGTGGTGGCCAGGGATGGTCTGTGAAGGCATCGTTCTTTCCAAGGCAGCAGGCCTAAGTGCAGTTCTCGGTATGGCTATGCTGCATTTGGAGACGTGGGCAAATTCTCTTTCAAGCGGCTTGTTCAGGCCCTTGTAAAGGAACAGGAAGAATTGCAAAAGCCACTCCGCTCACTGGGTAAAACCCCAAGCACGCCGAACTCTCCGCGGTTGCAGGGATGCTGCAGGCGATAAGTGAGTACGTCCAGACGAGCAGTAGTCTCTGCTCCCTTGTTTGAGAAGGGCAGGGGCTGCTCCTATCACGGCAGTGGCCATAACTGGCCAAGCAAGGGCCTGAACCCACTTTCTGTTTTCTGTTTTTTTTTTTTTAATAAGGCTGTTTTGATTGTGAGGAATTCTTGTGGTTTCCCGTTACAACAATCCACAGTGTTTTACTGACTCCTTGTTAGTGATTAACAGACCTGTTGACAGTACAAATTATTTTCTTACAAAAGCACTATAACGGGAGGCCCTAGATAAAGAGATTTTCATGCATGAAGGATTGTAAGTTCATTGCTTTTTTATAGGGAGATGAAGTGGCTGATTGCAACAAAATGTTTCCATGGCTATTATGTGAAATTGTATTTACAAGGCAGGTGCAGTCTCCTCTACAACAGTTATTACCGGCTCTATTTGGAGCTTTTGTAGACTACTGGAACCAAATTTGAATTCTAAATAGCAAAAAGTTGAAGAAAGATGTTGGCTTTGGTTCCAGAAATCTCTCTATAGAAAAAAAGTCATCTTTAGAGCAGATCAGATCAGATCCGGCCACTGGATGTAAGTTGTGCTGAAGTTTGGGGTTTTCCAAATCTACAGTTGAATTGAGGAATGGGGCCGCACCACTGGTTCTTCTCTCACTATTATGAATTTGGCCAGGCTGAAGGTATGCTGTTGGCTTGGTGTATAATATCCCTATCAGACACATGAGATTTTACAAACAGTGGAGAATTATCTCATCAATATTCTATCCTGAAGCACCTTCACTCAATCCCTTTCCTTCACTCTTCCTCTCTCTTTTGGTAAAAGAGACCTAAGCCCAAAAGCATGGATTTTGACATATTGAAAATGGAAGCAGCATAAAAAAATTGCTTAGGTAATAAAAGTAAATATCACAGGTCTTACATTCATCCCAAACTTCTGCAGTGTTCTCGTAAAGAGAAGTTTATAGAATTAAGCCCAAGCTGCCCTAAAGTACAAGAATCTTAAAGTTGAAAACAGTTCATATCCATCCATGTTTAGGGTAGGATTTAGGTCACCAAATTTCAGGTTTCTCAATGCTATGGAGCAGGACCTTCCTAGTCAGTAAAGTGAGACAGGACCTCCAGGGGTGATGAACCCCATCTATTTTACGTGCTTACTCAAGCACAGAATTAACCACTCTCTGGAAGCCTCTCTCAATATAGAGGGAGTCTAGACTACTGGTTTAGCCTACATGCGTAACTTTTAGAAAGCCAAAACTGGCTGGGATGAGTGTCACCATTAGTTTGTAGCTCAAGCCCTTGGACACAATTACAGCATCAAAGAACTTGAATAAGAAGCAGACATTTATGTAGGGCTTGTCATCTCTCTACCTGTCTCTAGCAGATGATGTGTGTATTGTTTTTTGGATCTCCTTGGGGGAACCCTGACCTTAGACAACTGGGTGAAGAGGGTGTGATTTCATTACAAAGATGAACTTCAGATTTGATACCTACTGCCTTAACGAGACATAATAGCCCTAGATTTCGCTGTCAGGATTACCCTTTCTGCAGTAATGTTAGTGTTGGCAGCTAGCGTTCAGGGCTACGTTTGCTATGAATGGTAGCAAACCATTCATACCCAGTGGACCTTGTACTCAGTTCTACGATTGCAACTTCTGACGGTAAAAAGCAGTTTTGTGTATCAAGTACTGAGCCATAATATAGTTCTGTCATTACTGCCAAGGGCTCCCTTCAAGTATAAGAAGCTACCTTCTACTGATAAAACGGTTGCACCATAAGTCTTGTTTCCCTATGACAAGCCAAAGTAAATGCTCTTGGCCTAATAAAGGGAAGTGCCAAGTGGTCACTATTGCCGTAGCTCTCAGTAATATTCTGAGACAGCAAGACAAGTCATCATCTAGGGAAGTTTATCTGTTGTCAAAAGTGTTAATGGACCTGGAAAGAAATTTTTCAGGGAGATTACTTGTGAGGTAAACAGCAAAACAGTGCACTGAACAGTAACTTAAGTTCCTGACTAATAAAAAAAAGTATTGTGCATCTGGCAAAGTAGTCAGGGGTTGTAAGTCTTTACTGCTGAAAAGCAGTCTTTACTAATGGGGTTGGGTTCACCTAATCTAACTTCAGAACCATAGAAGTTGTCCAAGTTAGTTGTCCAGCCTCCCTTTATATTTAATTGAGAGAGACAGGCACTTACATAGGGTGATGAGTCTCAACAGTCTTAGTTGTTTATCTTACGATGGGATGAATCTGGAGATGCTTCCATCTCTGACTACAGAAGGAGCCTGCACGACTACCTTAGGCTTAGATAACTAAGAGTAAGATGTCTAAAGCTAAGTGAAATGAATCCAACTCTGTGCATCTAGGCAGACATCCAAAATCTGACCACCTCTCTACCATGGGAGTACTGCAGATGTAGTTACAGAGCATATGGAGATAATTTTCATTCTCATATTTAAGTCTCAAGTACATTTGCTGATGCAACATTTACACCACTTTAAGGGAGGGCAGAAGTCAGAGCACAGATCACCAAACTTCACTGTCACCATCAACTCTGGAGTCCTTCTGCTGTGTTTACGGTTCTTGTTTGACAGCAGACAAAAATTTGCGCAGTCCATCTACCAAAGCCTTCCCATTTGTGCTGGGATTCAGCTGCACTGTGGGTGTGAAATTAATGCCCCTTATGCTCATTCAGAAACACTGAGAGTGGCTGACATAATTAATAAGGGCAGAGCAATTTGATTCCATCACGCAGGTAGCTGTGCAACACCATTAAAGTATATGAGGCCTTACAAGCACTACTGAGAGAAAACTGCAAAGCACTTTGCGGATAGGAAGCAAAATCAGAGAAAGACTAAGTGTAGGATACATCTCCTGTAAATTAAAGGAGAGGGAGGCAGTTCAGTAAGGTGAGTCATCCTGGATTAACTCAGGAGATGAATATGGTCGGGATGAACCATTCTCAGAAGACTCATAACTTTCTCTATTGTCTGAAGAGGGTGTCTAACACCTAATTTAAGGTTTTTCACCTAATGTAAAATGAGACGCTTAACTTTTTCCTGGTTAAAGCAAAGAAGAATCCCTTGCCCAGTAACTCAGCTCGAGATCACACAGGAGGGCGAGGGCAGGGAGTGGAATTAAGCAGACCTTTCTCATGTCTTGCTCTAGCTCTGTGAGCACCAGACCATCCTGCCTTCCTGAGCCGGGCGAGAAGCTGGAGCTCCCGACCACCCTGGAAACGGCATTACAAAGCAGGCACAAAAAGAGTGCCAGTCACTCGCTCAGCCGCTGAGCGAGCCCAGCCGGGAGCACTCCAAAGAGAGGCCTTGCCATAGACGCAGATGTCAGAGCTGAAAAACGAACGAGTGCCTGAATTTTTCAGCTCCTGTCAAGCAGCAGGAGTAGCTGTAGTTGATAATGGAGAGGAAGATGACAATGTGTCACTCAAGATTTTCTATAGTCCCCAGTAGAGGAGCTGGAGAAATAACAACTGAAATGAAGGGCAAATGCAAGTTTTTTACTTTAAAGGTATTTTTGCCCAATGAGCCAATTTTGATGGAGCTTAATAACCCAAATGTGGACCATATATGGGCAGACAGCTATTTGCTCTAATATTTTTTTATTATTTTCTGTGACCGCTCAATGAAAACTGCACATGCTTGCTCTCTGTCACTGGCACCTGCTGCTGCTTTTAGAGTAGTTCTGTAAAATACAGCAAGATCAATAACGCACAGTCTCCCCTCTGATGCAGGCAGCCCTGACCCTCTCCCATGCATCTGTGGATGGAAACGTACCTATATTGGACTGTATATATGCTTCAAGACCACGATGCTATCAGAAGCAGAGGCTTTAGGCTCCTACCTTCTTTTGTATTTGATCTAGGGTTAAGAGCTGCTTCCTCAGAACTGCTGCAATGCAAAAACTGGGACTGATGAATGTGTGTGTAGGAAACTTTTTTTCCCACCAAACTACATTTCTCTTTGCCTCTTCCTGTATTACAAGGCTGCTGTTAAAGCTGTTACACATGGGAAATCTCTGCCAAAGTTTTACAGACTGAATAGGCGACTCACTCAAGTTCTGATGAAGCAGCTGCTCTCCAAGTGTGAGGTGTAGCTGTTGTGAGAATGCAAATAACTTCTGATTCATGACATAGCCCAGACTGACAGCTATTCTGCTGGTTCCTGTATAATGCATAACTGGGGGGGCCTCCCACTATGCTTTTGCTTAGTTCTCTTCTTCAGCCCTGCTGCTGCCTGGCTCAGCAGTCAAAATAGGGGTTTTGGTGTTGTTGAGTGAACGCAGTCTGCAGCAATTTGCTTTCAGCATTGCGTGCCAGCAGCGGCATCATGATCCTGCTAATTGGATTCCTCTTAGCACTTTAAGAGGATTGCACTAAAACCTGACACCACCGTAAATATTGCTGCCRTGTTTGCTTACGCTTTAGCGGAGGGAAAGGCGGAGCCGAAGAGAAGTGGCTGCGCGTAGGAATCTAACCGTGGGGTACACGGAGAGATGTACAAGCTCAAAGGGTCAGCTGCCCWTGCAGACATTACCGTTTTGTGCCGGGCTTGCACACCAGCCAGCGCTTTCAACGCAACTGCACACGACGGACAGGCATCCCTACCTCGGGTATCTCGACTGACAGCACACGGGGATGAAACGGTCCCTGGAGTATTCCAGAAGGTTGCCAGTCTGTAATGAAAGAGACACTTTAAAGTAGTTTTATCTAGTGTTTTATGTTCGACTGTTTTAATTCTCTTTTTTTGTGAATTATGGAAAAGCCTGCAGGTGGGCTGGGTGTATTTGATGTAAACTGCACCACTTAACAGCAAGCAGTGATTCATGATTGTATTTGCCTTGCTAATGGTGGGGGATGTACGACCAGCTCAGCGCTTGCAGCCTTCCCTCTCTTGGTCCCTTAACTGGGGCAACTTCTACCACGTGCAGGAAGACTTTGCAAACAGGATAAATAAAAATGAAGAGCGCACAAAATGATTTATTGGCTAATACACAGCAGCTAGCTGGGACTAATGAGCTCACCGCCCTAATGGGACGCCAAACGCAAGCTTTTAGCCTCCAKCTCGACAACTCGACTGCCAAGTTTCCACCTGGGTCAAAGGGACAAACCAGGTCACTCTGCACTCCTGGTACGCTGCAAAAAGCCCAGTCTGTTTAACTCGGAGACCAAAATTCCCGTTCATCCATTCTAACTTATAGACTGCACACTGTGCCTTTAGTCTGATGCCACGAGGCTTTCTAGCACTGCACAAACATTTAGTCCCTTGTAGTCACAGGCTTAACTTGGAGCACTAAAATAGATTCATTGATTTAATCCTGGAAGTCACTTCCGTGCAYGCACGTTTTTACCTTCTCTGTCTGAAAGCAGGAGATTCACAAGCTCGCCGGCCACGAGCACCTAACACACCAAACTGTGGCTGTAACATCTGGATGCAAGGGTAGATTTCAAGGCTCACAACGATTTCTAGCTTAAGCCAAATAAGAAGTAATACAAGYAAAGATTTCACTGTTACGTGCTATTCCTTTTTTTTCCTCCCAGGCTCTAAGCACTCTGGGATAAGGCCTGTCTTTAACGCAATTTTTCACCCAGCACACTGAAGGAATCAGGTTCCCTCTTGAATTTGGACTATCACAATAAAAGAATCATTTTGCAAAATTCAGTAAATCAAGAAAGGCAGGTGTGTTTAACCTTCCCCCTTTTCCAAATCATTTCATTTCAACCAGTGTCCTGATTCAGTAAAACGAAGGTAAACCTCACAGGCCTTACTTGTGGTACATTCAATCCTAAGACTAATATTTCTGCAAAATAGACGTAATAATGGTTCGCTACTGAATGCAGTCAAACAATATTTATAAGTCACCTTGAATATTTAAATGGTAAATATTCTTTCCATTCCATTGTACATAAACGTATTTATCCTCCTGGATTTGGTGACTGTGAGTCATGGTATTTTTTTGTGGAAAAGAGAAAACTATATATGCATCATTAAAGTAAAAATTCCCTTAAATATGTGCTTAAGTCACACTGTCACCATATTCTTGGGCGCTGTTTAGGAATAGACTTGAGGGCATACTTTCTTGCATTGGGGACTTTGTACCATTTCTTTTTATAAATTGTTCATCAAGACAAAAATTTTGCTTTTACTTGAAAGAAGAAATTGCTTAGGCAGAGGAGGAGGTCTGTGGGGTGCTCTACTGTCAACTGCCATTACTTGGAAGATTTAGGATTATCTTGAATGCATCTGCTAAAAGTATTTAYGTGGAAGGACCATAATTACAAAGGAATTAGGAAAAGAAAAGAATAATTCATAAATCCATGAGAGGAAGATGCCTCAAGAATTTTTTCTGTTCAACGATTTGCTGGGACCATCTAYTACACATGGCACTCCTGGCCCATAAGGAGCCTACCATCTCTCTGGAACATTTCAGGTGGCTTCTTCCTCATTTGTCACGCACTGAGCAAACAGCCAGAAGCTGACAGCTATTCCGCGAAAAATGAAAGAGGTAGAAAGAACGCACAGACCTTGCAAGAGTAATATCAGCCATCCTCACGTTGCCTGCAAAAGACACGCTGTCTAATTGTGAGATTGTCTTTTTCATGAACATTGAGGAAGGCTGTCCTTGAAAGACATTTCAGTTCGCTAACCATTGATGGTTTTGTCACATGCATCTACACTGTCATTTAAAAATGAGCAACATTCAGTCATTTTTCGGAGCCTTCCTAATAAATGTACTGTTTTTCTCACATAGAGCTGCGATCCGAGTATGTAGCGACAGGCTGGGTTGAGGAAAGATGGGGTCATTTGTTTGGCTTGTGTTGTAAAGGATTCTAAAAAGTGAAGGAAAAAAGAAGGAATATCACACGTACAGCTCTTCTATAATCAGCCAAAGTATTTTTATAGGTGTATAAAACAAGGAGATTGCTGAATCAGACCTGTCTTGGAAGACAGAAGATTAATCTCAAACTGATCACAGATATTTGGGATTGGCTTTTACGCTCCAGCTGGTTTTGGCTATTCTTCGTCTTTACAGAAGAGAAAAATTATCAAGAGTGACTATAAAAGCTACCCCTGCCCCAGCTACAATAAAGCCAGCTTTTGATCTTGGACACCCCCCCCCCCCCAATGACAACTGATTTGCCTGKGACAGGTCTCAAAGCTGAGGACCAGGAGAGTTAGAGACAGCACTTTCTTAGGCAGGGGAATCTGATGCAAGGACGCGTACCAAGAGGATATGGGGATGACGGGCGAGTGAAGAGTTAACAGGACTGAAGTTTGTCAATTGATATGCAGAAGAACTGATAGCAC
>NW_020448163.1:317987-524480 GCF_003343035.1 Apteryx rowi
TTATTTTAATGGATGTTACTAATCCAAGAACTTGTGTGAGGAAATAAACATCTTTTTTATTATTATTATATTACTGTCTCAGTCGTTGCTATCGAACCTTCATAGCATGACAGCATGACAGGGGAACGCTCAGGAAATATCAATTCTCTGCCAGAGAGAGGGCTATCAGTGACTCTCCTATTGGTCCATCAGGGACTACGCTATTGATTTCATCAGAAAAGCCCTCATTTACTTTGGAGAYAGGAGACAGGCAGGACCTTCAGATAGTTGCCACGTTGGGCTCTGCTAGGAGCTTCAGAAGAGGAAGAAACTGTTAGCCTCTGCCATGCATAGCTAGCATCAAGTTGCGTCATACACAGAGTGGAATTCGTTTCACCTAACTTGGGCCGCCTACGGTGTAAACATCCAGCTCTAAGCTATTCTTAATCCAGGCTCTGGCCAGCAGACACAAACGGGCACCTCTGAGGGCAATGCTCCCAGTCTGGCAGGAGGTCTGAGAGATGAGATGAGCCCACTGCAATGAAACGAAAGGGGCAGTGCTCTTGCTTCATGCTCCCTGCAGACTCAAACCAACGTCAGTGCATGGCCAGTGACAGGATGAGAAGCAGTGGGCACAAACTGAAACACGGGAAATTCCAGTTAAACACAAGAAAACACGTCTTTACTCTGAGGATGGTTAACACGGGAGCAGGTTGCCCAGAGAGACTGTGGAGTCTTCATCCTTGGGAGATATTCAAAACCCGACTGGACATGGTCCTGCTCTAGGTGACCCTGCTTGAGCAGGGCGGTTGAACCAGGTGATCTCCAGAAGTGCCTTCTAACTTCAACTATTCTGTGATTCTGTTTCTGGTAAATCCACATTGTGACCACAGCAACCATCACAGCTAGAAACCTACTTTAGGATTTTACTTTAGGATGTAGGATCAGGCCGCAGAAATCTGTCCACTTGCAGTCATTTGATGTCACAGAACTTYTGTTGCCTGAGTAAAGTTCAAAATGAAAATACAATTATAAAACATCCATAAAACCCAAACTCTCTTCATTTAATTAAGAGCACTGTATAAYGATGATAGGCTTATAAACAGACCCTGTCTGTTACTGGACAAATCCTGGCATAAYCTGAGACCCTAAGCACAACCTGAATTTGAATATGTATATGATTACAGTTCTCAAGATATCAAGGGAAGGATAACTCTTGTCCAAGTGACAAAGAAATGTAAGGCTTATGACCAGAAAAGATACAGCTAACAACAGCCTCCAGGAAAAGGAGATACTTCCAAAACTGAAGACACTCATAAATATATTGCTCTGAAATGCACTGTGTGTTTTCTGACTGCATGCCCTCTCTCAGATTGCAGCACCATTTCGTTTTATGCGTTTGTCATATTCCTCTTGATCTGCATTAACTGATCATATATTAACACTTCTCCTGTATGGATTTTTTAAAATCAAAATTATGGGACACAGTAGAAAAAACAAGTCCTAGTTTAAAAAGACTAAGTCATTAGGAGTGCCCATGAAACTGTAACAGCATCCTGTCTTATAGGTTACTATACCAATCTGCCAATTTTGAGTGCAAATATACTGTAGAAAACTGCTTCATTTATCATATTCCAAAGGAAAAAAAAAATAGGTCAGTCATCTCAAGACACAGTTGAGTTGTCATAATAAGCATTCATAATCTTGTGGTGGTAAAGGACACATACTGTGTGGATCTTCATCACAACTACTTGACTTAAAGAAAAGTGATACAGACTGCTAGAAAAAACAACTTGCATATTTGCTTTCAGAGCAGACCTTGGAGTAGCACGTTCCCTGAATACCTATCAAGAAGCTGCTGTGCATGTGACAAAAGTACATAATAGCAAATCATTTATCGCCTCAGCACTCAAAGCGTTTCCATAATGCAAATATTAAAGAGTACACCTTGGATCCTGTCCTTAATCTACCAGACTTCTGTCAGCCTGCTCTCATTAGCATAAAATGTGGACCAAAGAGAGGAATCCRAGCATACCTGGCCAGCGATTCCAGCTCTCCGTGTAACAGCCAGTTTTCATTTAGTGATAATGTGCCACCACCCCTGGATTCAGAACTCAAAAATGATACACATCTGCTTTGACATCTGCTGTAACGTTCATCTGCCAAAYTAGGGACACTTGGTAGTTCAGCAACTAGAAAAGGACCCAGCCCAAACTGTACAAATGATTAGCGGCTGAGGTTGGCACATCACTTTCCACAGAACAATCCTACAGAAGAGTAAATGAGTTTGGTGGCACGTGGCCCRTTTTCACCCACCGCATAGAGTGAAGCTGAGCTCACATCACCCTATAGTAGGAATTCAGCTAGCACAAAGGTATTTCTACCCCAACACTACCCTGGATCAGGAGCTCAGACGGCTTGGCCTACAGCAGGAGTCTCCAAAAACACCAAATGAGTGTCCCCCACCTGCACCACAGTTAAAGACAGAACTTCCTTTACCGTAGCTGGAAGCATYCGTGGCATGTTAGCATTACTGCTGACAGCATTTAGTGGGCTGACGTGACAACTCTGCATCTGCTCTGATTCACAGATTGCAATCTACAGCAGAAATCCAGCAGGGCACATTACAGTCCTCCTCCACGGCCTTTTTCAGATAYATATACAGCCCCCATTGCCTAGTATCTGTGCCCTGTCATAACRACGCTGTTTAGCTTCATGTTGTGCAAAGCAAAGGAGGTTTTATTGCCCTCCTTTGTAGCTTGAGGAACTTCAGTTCAGAAAGGCTAAGTGACATGGTTACAGTCCCAGAAGGAGCCTGGGGCAGAGCATGGAAATCAATGTGAATGCTGCACAGGTGTGAATGCTTCACACCAGGAGACACTTGGCTGCCTGRCTCCAAGGCTTGCAGACTCCAACATCTCCACCTTTTCTGAATTGCTGCCTCCTCACCATGTTCCTTGCCCTCATCAGAGCCTCTGGCAACTAGAGGGGAAGGTGACCAGCCCTCCCACTCCTCCTCTGCTTGCAGGATTGGGAAAAGCCTGTCATCCCAGGTGCTGTAAAGAATAAAAGTGTCTCTAAGGCAGTGTTAGAGCTGGACAGAATCTKGTCCTGAGAAGAACATTATCAGGAAGAAGAAAAGCACATTGAGTGGTACTGAAAGGGAAATTCACGGGCCTAACAGGACACTAAAGTAGTTTAATGGTTTTGTTCCCATCCTCTACCCTTCTTCCTTTCCCCCATACTATTTCCTCTCCAGTTTATTTTGTCCACAAGCCATCAGTATGTCCCTAATGCAAGCACCACAGAAAACATTTTGGGGAAGAATCCTTCTTTGACACAACTGAATAGCCCATAGGATACAAGAAGCTACTGTTCATATTTAAGCATAAGGATTTAGAAGATCATGTTAACACTTTTCAAGTGTAATCCCACCACCTTCAACCTTCTACAGAAATATAAGTCCATATCTTTTGATCATTTCCTGGTTTTAGTTGATAGTTTTCATGTCCCTGCTTTCTCTGCATTGAAAGAAAGATAGGAGAAACGTAAAGGGAAAAGGCAAGTAGATTTGAATATTAAAATACGGAAGTCAAAACTTTTCACAGAAACACAATTCAGGGACATTCATTCCACCGACCTTGAGTGCTGTGATGGCCTCTCTGGACATGGGGGCTGATGCTCACTGCCTGTGCTTGCCTATCCTTCCACAACAGGGGCAGGCCTGTGTCTCCAGGCACCACCCTGCTTTGGAGAAGGTCCAAACCTCCCTTTCCCCTGCAAGAGCTCAGAGATGGACCGGGCCTCAGGGAGCAGAGGGGCTCAGTCTTGAAAACCTTATTCACAGCAAGGAGAACAGGAGAACTGGGCTCATTATGTCCTTGCCAAAAGTTGTGCTGGACATGGGTCAGCTGTTACACGAGTACAGAAAACATCCTGTTCCAGGGACGTACCTTCACTCTTGAAATCACTGCAATGTGAAAACAACAAGCCCACCTCTTCTGTTTTCTTTTTCAGTATGTTAGCCTCTTAGATGGTAGTGAGGAGAAATCAAAGCCTGGTGAAGTCAACAGCAAAATACTTACTGACTTCTGCAGCTTATGGATGCAGGGCTTTGCCTTCCCTGACCTAAGTGCAAATCCCGTGGGAAGAACAACTTGCTTGTACCTTATAACGTAGGTCCCTATTACTAAGGAGTGCTCCTCTCACGAATCGACCCTTGGGCCCACTGCAGCAATATCCTCCCGGTGGACCAGCCTTGTTGGGAGTTGGGAAGCAGGTACTAAACAGGAGGGGCTCTTCCTCGTGGTGCTCAGTACAACAGAAAGGGAGACAGTCTCAGATGGCAGCTTCTTCTCTTCACCTAACCCCAATTTACATATTTAAGTTCCCCTTCAGAGCTCTGATTTCCAATAAGGCTCAGCACATGCTTCTGGGGTTGTTTTATCAAGAGCACAACATGCAGCTGAATGCCTAAATGAATAAATGACAGATTCAGATATGGACTCAGTACCTAATAGAATCCTAACCTTTTTCTGGGAACAACGGGAGTTTTTAAACTCATCAGTTCTTCCACAGTCAGGCCCTGCCTAAATTCAGAGTCCAATGTTTGGACATGATGTTATCTTTGTACCAGGACAGGTCTGGGTTTACAGTTCCYGAGTTAAATATTTGATGAAAACAAAACAACACAACACAAAACAAAACATAAAACTCAAGCCTTCTCCGGTCTCGGTGTTCTACGATTTCTGTAGCCATATCTGTGTACAGCACTGCACTTGTAAGACTGCAAATAATGAACTTCTGAAGGTTCATTTCCTCTTGGACAGATGCCTTCAGGCAAAATCAGGCTGATTTGTGCATATTTTAGCATACTAAGTCGCTTTATAAAATATGCATGTTGTAATTTGTGAGAGGAGTTTTTCAAAGTGCTGTAAAAAGAAAGAAAAGAAACTAATGCTGGATCAGAAGGGAAACAGGCTGCAATAGGAAATTATCAAGGCATCTGCCACAATAATTTTATCATAGTCAAATTCAGAGGGCARGCAAACATTAAGGAAGGAAAAAGACTGGAGCTGTTAAAATCTRTTTGTTCTAGCAGCATCTGCAGCAGCTTAGGCATGAACGTTTTACTGTCTATAAGGCTTTGACGAAGGCTCAGAGGAAGAAAGCGAAAGCTTTTGGAATTGAGAACTAATAATGACTCCAAGTACCTGAAGCATGAAGAAGGGCCCCCAAATCCCTCAAATCTACAAGCTCAACGCAGGAAAGAAGTTCTGACTCAGCCCGTAGCTGGACAGTTTGATTATGATTAAGCAAAGTCCCTAAGCAGCTATACCTGTTATGGATAGTTCCTGCATAGCTGACCTTAATATCTGTGATAGCACCTGCAGTACCTAGAGCTCARTTCTCCAGGTGAGTGGCCTCTTCTTGTGTACATCAGCAAGGCTCTAATGCAATTGCTACAGGTATGCTCATCTACACCAGCCTTATCTACTGTAACTCTYGAGACTTGCCTGACTGTGTTCATATTAAAGTGCTTCTGTATTTTTTTCTGCAATGATTTGTACTATGCAACAGGAAACTACGCTGGCCTGCACCTGTGCACAAGGGTGGCACGATATAAGTAACTGTAGCATCTCTTCACTTCGTAAATCAGATTAAAATAATTTCATTTTTTATTGGGGCTTCTTACTGTTTGCTTAAGCCTAGATGTACAAGRCATTTTAAGCAACGGCTGTATCAGTTTCTGTTCCATTTAACCTGCCAGATCTTTTATCTGTCAATTAGGTCAACGCTTTCTGCTCAGTGCTGGGGGAGGGAGTCTCTTTCTCCGACTCATTGSCATTTGCTCTTGGGAGGTAGATAGTCCATATGGCTCCAATTGAGCCAAATAACCAGAAGGCTTCTTTTTTTTTGAGTCATAAACAGCTTGTTGGCTGACTTTAGCAAGGACATGGTTTTGATCATTTGTGCTGTTAACAACAGGTAACTCACCAGCCAGCACACAAAGCAAAGAAAAAAAGAAGAGAGGAGGTCATGAAAGACGGAAAGCAGCACGCGTAGCCAGGAGAAGGAAGACCAATTCTGCCCTCTATACTAGTGAAATTAGTGAGCATTTAGCAGTAGCTCATGGTGAGAAAAATTCACCCAAAAGGACGGTAAACAGAAATCATCTAGCAATAATGATCAAAAAGCGGTTTTCCTCCCAAATTCCCCCCGTGTCTGATTTTTCCTGCTTACGCCTCTTAAACTACAAATTCCTTGGGGTGATGACTGTTTTCAGCAGATGCCTCTTACGTGGTGGTTAATCAACTAATAGATGGTTAATTGGAATTATGTTGGTTGACAGTTAAGAAAACTCAGCAGTGTTTACTTGTATCAGAGCGATCATTCAGCCATTGTATTACCCAAATATTATGAGAAAGTTGAGAGTAGAAGAGATGCTAAAGGAGGTCTTTTCTGGAGAACWCAGTCAAACACTGGTTTTGCAGCCTTGACTTTGACTAGCTTTACCCGCTGCTAGGAGCCTTCATCTCTCATCAACCAAGCTAGAGATCCAAGATACTATGGAAAAAATCTTAACCTTCATCTATTCATCCAATTCCACTTACTTGCCACTAAATCCCGTAATCCCAGCAACTACCATCCTGGCAAAGAGGGCAATGCAGAGGTGCACAGCTCTGAGGTCAGGATCTCTACATCCTTTGCTCACGTGCAACTGTTTTCTGGTGAAAAGACTGGCYTTAAGTGGTCTCAGCAGCCAGCCTGCCTCCAGCTTCCGCAGATCTTATGGAGCTGCGGGATGTTTTTGCTTTTTGGTTAAATCTTGTTGTTCATAAACACAAGTTAATCCRTGTCACACTTCCAGACAAGAATGCCAGGGCTCTGCATAGACACTGCATTAAATAGATTTTAAGTCTATTTAATATGAATATCAATTTAGGCTTGCTACTTAATTTACTACCCTTGCTTTTTAAAAGAGTGTCTGAATTACAGAAGTGTTAAGAAGAGGAGACAACAGCTGTGTTTTAGTTTGGGGTAGCTGTGACATTTCAGTATTAAAAAGACCATTTTGCTGGTTAGGACTCAAAGTATTATCCAGTGCTCACACAATGGATTTAAGATTAAGATCAGATTTTCAAACACACTCAGCAGAATAATTTTGGCGAGACTTTCAAGATTTTAGCAACTCCCCAAAAAGCAGCTGTCGCTTGCTGGACATTTCATTTATATTCCTAAACAGGAGGTGTCAGAAGATGAATTCTTTTGAAAATCTGGACCGCAAAAAAACCAAAATTCACAGAAGTAGATCTACTTTCAGCAAAGTACTTCAGCATGTGCCCAGCTTTAAACCAGAGCATTTTCTTGTTAACTTCACTGAGACTATTCATATGTTTGAAGTTGAGCATCTGCTGATTTAAGTGTTYTTCTGGATTATGGCCATTAAAGAGCAGGTCTTTGGGAAAGTTTGATTAGTATTTTCCCTACTATAAACATATGTGTGTGAAAAACAGAAGAAAGCAGAGTATCCAGCAATTTAAACTTAAAAAGAAAATATCTTTAAACTTATGGCAGTATTTGAAGTGGTGGACAGACAAAAGATGCAAAACTTACATTCATGCTATTTAGCTGGAGAGCAGATACATAATTTAATGAAATCCCTTCTTCAAGTATCAAAACCAAGAATAAACTATCTTTTTGACAAATAGAAAAATGCTTTCTGCAAGATCTATGACACAGGAGAACACTTAACCCTGTGCTTAAATTTAAGCACAACCCCAGAGTTAAGCATTATGTAAATTCTCTGCTGAATCAGGGGCTATATATGTAATTCATGGGTATATTTATGAAGTGCAGCAATGCCTGAGCAGAAGAAACAAAGCCTGGTTTCTTGAGGTAGATATTATAGAGAGATCCTGCAAAATTCACCCGGTACTTTTTTGGTTTTTGCACAGAGCCGCGTGAGGATGCTTTGCACCATTATGCCATCAGGGTTTCTACAACGCTTAACTACCYCGACATTACTGCTTGTTAGCAAGGCAATCGCTCTTATTCAGCTGCCAGCCTTTTAACACGTAAACTTGCACAACTTCACTTTCAGCAGTGACAGTCAGTGTTTCTCCTACCTGCTGCAGAAAAGCTGAAATGATCCATTTAAAGTTCACTTCCACAATGCACTTCACCCCCAAACTGGGCCAGTGTGACAATTCAGGCCAAGTTCTSTTTCTACCCCAGCAGGCCCACCACCCTTCTCCAGCAGTCAGTGCTGTTCCAGGTCAGCAGAGATATCACACTAGGTCCTTTCTATCTACCCCCGTCGTTGCTTAACTTTTTCCAGGCCAGGCTCAAGGTTAACAGCCTTCCCTGACCAGGTGTTCTTGTGGGGAGGGAAGCAGCATATACATAGCTGTCTCTCCTGCACTTTCACTCCAGGTTGGTTCTCCGACCTTCAACAGAGAAGAAGCTGCTCTTCTCCACCTTACCATCACTATTTCCTGAGACTTGTTTCCTTCTCCTGTCGCATTCCTCTTTTCTTCCCAGGTCTCCATTTGTTCCAGCCTACCAGAAATCTTAAAGGGTCACACCATAAACAGGGATGGCACGGTCAGGATTCTCACCACCCATATTAAATGAGCTTTTCTGAAATAATCAGAGAGGGCTGGGGACGAGCGATAACCTTGTAGGGTATGGCCAAGCCCAGGACAGCAAGGACACTTGCTTTCAGCACGAGTTGCAGGGGTAGGTATCTGCCCCTGACAGTCACGAAGCCTTTCTAGAGGCTCCAGCAAACACTAGGGCAGGTCCTGTTGCCAGTGACGGCTGGCTTAAATCAAAGCAGCTGCAGAGTAACCACTGGAGCTGCACCTTGCTTTCACCATATTTATCACCTTGTATTTGCCCTATTTTCACCAAGCAAGTTCTTATCCTAACATGGTCAAAGTCAACACAACTCCTTAGTCTCTCYCTTTGCTCAGCGCTCCTGCCTGATCTTCCATCTCCTTGCGAGATTTCTTTGGAGAGAAGTCTTGTCTCTTGTCTCCTGAATTCTCTTACTCTGTGCCTGAAGTTAATTTATACTTATTGACAGAGGATCTGCCTTTCCAAGTAACCCCAGAAAATCAATAAACTCAGCAGCCCTCTGACCTGTTTTTCCGCTGCTGATTGTTAATCACTCTTTTGTCCCCCTTGGCCTCGTACAGACCAAAAATGAACTGAACAGGGTGAAGACTTCCGCTCTGTTTTGCAGCAAGAGTTGATCACACAAAGAGGTCCTTAAATGTCTCTGGAAAAAAAAAAGCCAAGGTATTCTAATATTTCCCGCCACATGCTCTTTCAAGGCAGGTAAAAAGTGAGGTCTGCTGTGCATTAAATACGTTTTTCCGCATGAAGGATGTGGAATCAGTCATCCAGCTGGYTGCCAAAGTGAGGATGAAATGCAGGCAGGAGAGATATACTGAAGAGTATATTTGCTGGGAATTTGCCACCACAGAAAAAGCTACCAGACTATGTGGAAGGTAGCATATTATCTTATTGAAAAACTCTGAAGTAGGCTTTTGCCAGAATTTAACAGTAACACCTCTTTGTATTCATCTATTGCTCCAGGCTTGGAAATACTTTAGTGCAACATTTTTTTTTCCTTCTCTCACGTTCCTGCTGAGCTGAACGCCTGAGCAGATGGTTTCTCATATTCCTCTGGGAATTGTTTTGCCACATTGTTACCTAAGTTAATTTCAACTTTTACGGCAATGGCACAATGCTTTTATCAGAATTTTGGGTTAGGACACTCTTTTAGCTGCAGAAATGAATGAAGCGTATGGGAAGATAAAATGCATCTCAAGTGTTTGCATTTGAAGTATTAGCATTTTGCTAACACACGGATACGCTAGAGCTATAAACATTAATTCTGACAGCACCACATTAACATAAAATACAATAATCACTTGCCTGACCGAGATGCAGAAACAGAAATCTTTTTTTAAATTGCCCCGTGCCCTTTACGCCACCTTGTATTTTCCTTTTGTTTAATGCATGACGTCAGATCAAATTACAAATTCCTCGCCACAAACACTCGAATTATTTTTTCCCGTACAAACAGCTGCATAGTTTAACTAACATTTGTYTCCATGCCTGGCCATGAAGAAGTGGCTTCTCCAACGAGATGGGCCTTAGCYTGGCCTCTCCCACTGCTTCCACCCATCCTGGAACTTCTCCTGGCAATGGAAAACGTTGCTGCTACACCAGACCTTTCCGTTCTTGCCTCAGGCAGAGCTTTAGCTTTGCTAGTCTGGCAACTGTGCATCTTCCTTTGGGAAAAATGCTCAGGTAAAGAGGCCAAATCACTGTCATGGGAACTTTGGCCACCTCTGAGATGAAGTTCACCATTTATGGACCACAGCAAGACACGAGTGGCAGGAAGAGAAGGAACGGGGAATGGAACAGGAAACTCCACGTCTGCTAGATCTCAAGAGTATCTTTCACTTCCCATCACCCTTTTAGACACACTTTGTGGCAAGAACAAGTTTCTGTGTCAGGAGGGAAATTTYCCTCTGTTCCACTGCTTCACCCACAGGAGAGCGACACCCTGGGCACAGCCTGTGACACAGTTCAGCAGACCCTGCTCAGCCATGTATCTACCCTTGAAATGTGCTCTCTGCCCCTAAGACGGGCCACCAGACAGCCTGCCTTTTGCCCACCGTTCAACCTCCTGAACTTCTGATACCCGAAGTCCTCTGCCGGCTCTCTGAGTTCATGGTAAGGGGCATTTCCAGAAGGATAACGCCTGTCAGGAATGAGAGAGCAACTGAGTATGATCTTATGATGTGCACCACCAGGCCTTCTGAGGGTGCTTTATCCTTGGACTAGAAGATGGGGAAACTAAGCAGATTTTCCAAACACAGATTGAAAAGACAGGCTTACTCTACTCAGTGGAGCTGTGATTCTTGCTGCAGTGATAAGATACCTACAGCTAAGTACCTTACAACTTCTYAGCTCTAAGAACCCAGTGAAATTTAAGATATCATTCTCACACACATAAAACCCTCCAAAATCCTTACATCGTCCCCCCCCCCTCCAATTCATTCTCATGATTTTTTTATTAACATTTCAAATTGAACAGTTAGTTGACTAGTTCCATTGCCAGTAAGAAAAGGATAACATTTCCCCCAAATATTTTCACGGACGGCTTCAACCTATTTTTCACAGAAATTCAGATGTTGGATGACAGGTTAATTCCAAYTGCAAAATCACGTTAAGTGTTTCTAACTGAGACCCTAATGTGCTCCAAGAAAGAACTGAAGCGCGGGGTGTTAGTTTTTCATTTCTAAATCTCCCTAACAATTTTTCAAGCACTTAAAAAAAATCTCACTCGCAGAAAAAATGTTTACGCCATTTTCTGATTCAGGAAATTGATTGTTGTTCTCAAAGAAGCTGAAATAATGACAAAATCAACAGCTCCAGCAAACTTGTGCACCGCAGACACTATAAACCATTCCAATTCCTAATTAATCTTTTGTCTGATACATGAATCTGAGTTGTGCTGGTTTCACTCAAGCAGAATAATAATTCTTTGGGCTAAAAATCAGTACTGTTTTTCCTTGAGGAATATTGACCAATTATTATTTTATTTGTTCCTATGACACTGTGTACGGGTGTAATAAATTACGCCCCTCCTCACCTCCCAGTTTCCAAATAGTAAAAAACTCTGATAGAAGAGACTATTTTTCTTGKTTTTTTTTCTTCTCCGCATGCAAGGAGGATGTTTTCCCTTCCCCCTGAGAAACCCTGCCAAGCAATTTCTTGTTCAGAAGAAAAACTACCTAACAAAAGAGATGCATCTATTACAGAGGTAAACTTCTTTCACCTCACTGGTAGGTGACTGCCAATTTAAGACTGAAATAAATGTCACAGATCAGCTTATAAATCTGAAACATATTTCAGGAACCGTCCTGAGCAGCAGCTTGTCCTTGTTTATCATGCAGAAAAGGCGTTCGCTATGCAATTTCTGCAGCGTGGAACTAGCACGGTATTGCACTCCTGCAGGAGAAATGGGAAGAAGGGCTGCGGGGCGCAGAGTGGCCRTTCTGCGTGCAAGGCATGGTCCAGGTCACGGTGTCCCGCGGGTGAACAAGCTCTGTGCTTTTACCAGCTGGTCGCTGCAGAGGGGGAGGCTGCTTTGCAGTGCCACATTTAGAGGACGGCTTATTCCAGTCCACCTGCGCTGGCACTTCCAATGGATGTGGGCCAGGAACTTGTGTGGGTCCAGAGGAGAGATCAGCTGCTGGGAAAAGTGAAGGATTTGGGAAGAAAAAAAGAATATGTGAGTGTGCCAGGTTGAAACGTGAGTTTAGCTGGTAGGACATCCTAGTACAGACAGGCCTGACCAAACCAGAGCTTTTGCTGTAGCCAAGAAAGCTGGGGGCAGCTGAGAAGGGAAGAACTTGCAGAAATGCTGCTTTGGGCTCCGGAAAACATGGAAGAGGGGCTGGCTAGTGCCCTGTTCAGCCAAAATGCCTTCCTTGTTGCCCTCTTTATAAGGAGGTGGATGACTAAAGCATTTGCCCATGCTAATCTCCTCCACGGTTACTGCTGTACTGGGCTACAGGCCTCAGGATCAACGCTGCTTTTTTGCAGAGGTGGAAGGGAGTTGCGCGGGCACATGCTTGCCTGTGTCTTGACGCACACAACTTGGCTGYGGTGGCAGCTTCCCAGCTGCCAGGATAAATAGGAGACCCCTAACCACTTTCCTAAGCAGGAGCTTAAGGTGATGTCCCGAGACCCAGGAACTCAAGTGCAAAGGATGTCCCGCTCTCCTGGCTCTTCTCAACAGCAGAGGGGTCTGTGGGAAGCAAAGGGGAGAAGGCTCAGTGGAGGGACTTGTCTGTAAGCCCACAGCATTCCCCCAAATCTGCTGGATGCAAAGCTGGCCAACAAGTCTGCTGCGGACTGTGGGCTGTACACAATCTAGATGGGATGGCCGAACACTGTTAAAAATCCCGCAAGAGACTGAGAGTTCGGGTGGGTGCGCTGCATGGGCTGAGAYGGGAACGGTTTGGGAGAAGGTAAAGTGTTTTGGGGAAGACAGACCTCAGTGGATTCGAGGTTTTGTGCTCTGTGGGTTTCTCCTCTGAACTAAAAGCAAACAGCACTGGACAGCTTCGATTACAAACCATAGTCCATACGCTTTTCCTTCAGCAGAGTTTTCTCCCTTTCACGGTCAGTGGTTACAACGTGCTACCGTGACTCCACAAAGGCTTCAAAGGAAGTTAATGAACAAGGACATTTGCAGTTGTTTTGGAGAGTCCTACAGCGTCCAAGGCCAAGACAGTCTGAAAGATAGTCACGATGTGCTCTGAGCCTGCCACAGATTTAATTTTCATTGCTAACATCGGTACATTTTTCCTAGAAGGCAATTATAAAAGAAAAAAAAAAGGGAATTATCACTCCTAAGTTAGCAATGTCTGGAGCGARGTATACTGGGTATTGCCTGCTTGCTGATTTCAGCAAGCTTTTCTCCAAGCATCTCTCTCCATTTGTTTGTGAACTAGAAAAGTGGAAAGCACTTTTGCTGTTGCTGGAATAGTCTGCAATATTCAGGCTCATTTGAGGGGTAGTTTAATTTCACCCACTTTGCTACAGGTTCCTCTCAGTTGCCGCAAGAGCTGGCCAAATGTWATTTGCTGAATAATTTATTGGGTTTTATTTTTGGAATAAAACATGTTCTTCCCGTTCAAAACCCACCTAGTAGAACCGACCTAACAATTCACAGATTTGATTCAATTATTTGACAGATTTTCACCAAAGGTTTTGAATAAAATATTCAGCCACCAGCACGTTAATATTATATCCCCAGCCCTATCCGCCAGACAGAAACCACGCTCAGTTCCCAGCTGAATCAGCAAAGRCCTGGAGCTGGTCTTGCAAACCTCTGCTGATCACTGCCAAAACTCATGGCTCACGCAGGAACAAGATCAGTCCCCGTTTCTGTAAAGCAAGACCGTCAAGCACCGTGCAACACCTAGAGAAAAGCACTGCTCTGAATCCTTCTCATCCCAGAGTGCTGAAACACGCCGCACTTGAAGGACAGCAGACCCGAGAGAGAGAAACCCTCTCCGGACAGTGAGTGTCCTTGCTGAGAGGTCCCCGTCCCTGCTGGCCGGCTCTCTGTCCCGCCGCTCCTTCTGCAGCTACGGGGCTGCTGGGGGGGGGATGCTGCCGGAGGGAGCACGGGCTCTCCCACCCACCCTGAGCGGGATGGATCCCGGCTTTGCTGCAGTCGGCAGCAGTACTGCCACCGCTCTTGACCGCGGCGCCTGGCAAGCTGTTCGGTTACTTGTTCCAAAGTCCTGCAGGGGAGCCAGGTGCCGCTAAGACAAGCTTCTTCCTACTGACAAAGCTGCAAATCCCGATGCACACGATGCAACATTGATCTTTTGGTGGTTTAGAAATGTTCCTGTAACCCCAATGCAAAGAAAGGCAAGAAGCTCTTGCTGTAAGCAATTTGGTTACAAACGAAGGCCCCGCTGGGAGGGTCAAAAGCAGACGGCAGGTGTTGGCAGGGGTTCAGACCTCACTCAGGAGTTGCCCATGCAGGTGACTGCAAGACCAGACTCCATGGCAGATTCCCTAGAATAATTCAGTTGAAGCCATAAGAAGTCATGCACAAATTTACAGCCCAAGGTCTCTGATCCTTGCTCTTCGGGCAGTTTTTTTCTGTAATTTTTACAATTTCATACAGTCTGGTAAGAATTTTGAAAGCATCTTCTCAAGCGTAACAATTTTGCTACCATTCACTCTCATGTTTCCCCCTCCTTGGGGGGAACCAAGCGTCATGATGGAAGTTTAACACCAGAGGAGAACATGGGAAAAGGATATTCACCATTAAGACTTGTGAAAGAAATAACCTGGAGAAAAAACATAAGATTAAAACAAAACTGTTTTTTCAGGACTAAGATATCCATATACAGAGACATAAGAAGCAGGGACCTTTCTACAGATACAAGTTAAAGTAAGAGATAAATGAGTAGCTGATGGGATTAACAAGGAAGACAAAGTATTTGTTTATGTACTATTGATCTGCAAGAGACACCGGCGAAGAGCTTTCTGCAAACAGTGCAGAACCAGCAAGAAGCAAAAATTAAGGCATCTCCTGTAAGCATAAGACTGGCATGACATTTTGAAACCTCTTAAAGTTGAAGGAATTTTATGAGCCAGTTTGGGGCTTAACATTTCTTTGTGCTTTTGCAATTTGTTACGGAAGGCAAAAACAAACCCGAGATTTTCTCTTGGGACTTGTAATTTTTGTTTTCCCATGCAAAAAAGCTGCTATTTGATATCTCCCGATTGCCTAGCTCAGTCCTCAAAAGACTCTCGAGAAGAGTTACAGGTAATTATAACCACGTCAGTGTGAGCAAGATTCAAAAGGTCAAAGTCATTACTTTAGGAAGAATTTGACCAGTTCCTGCAATGCTGAGTACTAATTACAAAACACATAAATACTAGCAGCTTGAATAGCTACAGCTATGTATTTACTGCCGAACACCAGCATTCTTCCTTTCTTTTTTCCCTACCGTTACTTCAGCCTTCCTTATGCCTTTACTGTGCTGACTTCCCCCCCGTTTTAGCTCTGTGCCACCAGCTGGCTATTTCGGCAAGTGCCAGTAGAAACTGAGCTCCACCAATTTTTAATTCTACCACATTGAAAAAAAAAGGGGGGGGGGAAGGGGAGGAGGTTCCTACATGCATGTTTTACAGACGGGCCGCGAAGACCCGCGCAAAGCGGGAGCTCCCTGCCCAGCACCCGCAGCAACACGTGGCTCCCGGACGGAAGAGTTCCCGGATTGAACGGGAAAGAGAGCCTAGAAGAGGAGGGCGAACGCCATCCGGGCAGGCGGAGTGGCTGGACATGCCGCCCAGTGAGCCAGGCGGCTCGCAAGGGCCACGCTCGCCTCCTCCTTCTGCTAGCCGCCTTTCCCTAAAAACCAAAGAAGAGCCAACTGCTCATCAGAGACCATCCCGGCTCATCTCTGTTTTATCAAATACCGTTTTGCCCCTTCTCATTTACTTTYGTCTTTTTTTTTTCCCCCCAATCAACCCTGCAGAGAAGATGGATCAAGCTATAATGTTGACTTTCGTCACAGAAGCAGACTTCCCACGAGGCAGAGCCTCTTCCAAGGCTAAAGTGGCCGGGAAATGCAGCGAGCCGCAAGGCTGGGCCGGGCTGCAGAGCCAGCGGGGCGAGCGGGGCGCAGCGGCCCGGCGCGTTACAGCAGCGAGCTCCCGGCTCAACACCTCGTTCCACTCGGCGACATGAAAATCCCCTTCAATGTAGCAGGGAATAATTATCTCAAAGTTGTTGTTGTTGTTTTTTTTTTTTAAATTCTAGCCATCCTGCAGAATTTTATCACTTATACTATCTGTGCGGTAGAATTATGTAGTAGCTGTGGGATAAAAAAACCCAAAAAGCCCAAAACCAACTTACAGAAAATCCTTCAGCTTCTATCGCAATCTTAGAGGCTTTTATTTTGTTTGAGCAATAAGGGTGATGGATCTCTATTAGCATCCTACTGCTCCCTTTGGTTTCTCTTCTCCCCTGTTAAATTGGAGAAAACTTTCCGTACGATTCAGAGAAATATTGCATCTGGATCCAAATGGATCTTTTTGCTTCTAACTGCATTTCTGCGGAAAAGTTTCAACACCGAGAGACTTATCAGACTAGGCACCTGAAACATATTTTGTTCTCCATGTAGCCTTGTACCCCGACAAGATTTTTGAAAACAGACGCTACAGTCAAACTCCCAGGGATAAAAYGGAGAGGCTTCTGGTTCGCTCTTACTGGAGAATTCCCACACGGCTTCATAAAGAAATGAATGTGATAMATAAGTGCCCTGATTTTGAAGGGCTGAGCACACAACAGCCCTTACACTTTGGGCCAAAATATGAACCGCGAAACTTAACCTTAAGCTCTCACCTTTGCAAATGCCGGCTCCCCATTCCCAAACGCCTCCCTGTACTAAAGCCTACTGGTCACACCGAAATGGCCAGAACACAATAATCGGCTAATTTTGTCATCAATCCTGCCCTCATTCTGCAATGTTCAAAACTGTGGGAAAGGACAGACGAAGCAAACAAGACAGCACCCTCGGTGGGAAGGACCCGTGGGCACTGGGAACAAGTCCACACCGAAACTTAACAGAGCTTCTCTGCCATTTGTGTTTCTATCATGTCCTTTATTTTTATAAAGCCTCGGGATTCACGTTCCCGTGAGTAAATACTTTTGCCCAGAAACCTTTCCATTTCCTCACTGACTTACCACTTCCGCCTTTATAGCTGTACTGACACTGTATAAATATTTGTGGCTAGCAAGAGCTTACTTTCACCAAATGTCTGTCAAAAATATGTTATTTGAGGAGGGATTAGTGAAGAAACTTTTGCATAAATCACTTCTGATTTTTTAAAGGGCTCCATATTATGTCCCAGTTTTCTACCGCAGTTGTGCAATTCTCTGACAGGCAAAAGGCTTTAGTTCTAAAAAAGAGCCTTGACGGCGTGAAGCCTAGAGGATGTTTGTATTTCTACAGGACTGTTGAATTAACACCTATGGGTGTATTTGATGAGAGATTCAAGACTAGAATGACAGGAATAAAACTTACTTGAAGCATACAGACACATTTTGTAGAAGAACACGAAGAGCTCAGGAAGTGGACGCTGCTTCATCAATAACCAACTCTGCAAGCAGGAGCGAAGGAAGGATTAGCATCCCCGAAGATGGCTTTCTAGAGAACTGTGGGCAAAATGTCCTAGCAGACAAAACTCTTTTTAATGGGGTGGGCTGGGGTGAAGGGGGATTGTACTTCTTATTTTATTCAGCTTAGAGACCCTGCTATGCGGATAAATCAAGGATTGTTTCCACTGACACAGGAATACATTTACACAGGAGATAATTGAAGCAACATGTTTGAGCTGATTAGAAGCAGAAGCAGGAACAGAACCTGGGAGGGGATCTGTATCACCCAGCCCCAGCTGCCCAGAGTTAGCATCTCATATAAAATCTCACTTTTGTTTGCAAAAAAAAAAAAAAAAAATCAGTATATCATGAGCACGACTTAACCCACATTTCTTAGATACATATCTGGAGACAGGAAGAATCACTGCGCGAGGAACCTATCTACCCTTCACTGACTAGTGGGATCCTATATCACTGCTGTAGGTTGAGTTGAGTTAGATGAACCTGACTGCAGATATACAGAGTATAAGACAGCAAATTCTCATGCTGCCTAGTACAACCTGATAAAAAGCTCCCTTTGTTTGATAAGCGTAGATTAATGTGAGAACGGAGAATCAGGTAAGAGAGGAAATCTTTGCCAAGAAACTCTGTTAATACAACCCAGGGTGGTTTACAGCAAGGACAAGACACAGCAAACAGTTCCTTGGGACTGACACCTTTTTCCAGTGCCAATTATGCAGACCCAAAAATAAACACCTGCATCCATGGATGAAAAAATAATTGAAACGTCCCTTAAAGGCTACAGCCATAAAACACCGATCCTCCCGTGCTTACTCTAGTCTAGCACTAACGTGTGCAAGCTGGCGCACTCTCCCGTTCTCCCGAGGCAGCACGCAAAGACATCAGGGAGGAGGGCAGCAGCTTTCTGCTAGCTGAATTTTCTCGGCTTTTTGAGTAACGTTAGTACTAAGAAATTAGAAAAATCCTCTTCCATTTTATTTCCATGTATAACAGGGGAACTCTGCCTGAGAACATTTCCGCTGGCAGTTTGTTCGCTGCCTTACTGGCTAGATCAAAATGTGGAGGGATTTCATGCCTTGAAATGTTTAGATGAAAAGCTAGGACAAATTTCCTTCACGCTTGTTCATGAGAATTTGCACATTTTTCTTTTGACCAGGTCCAGTTGCCACCGGCAGCATTTGGATGGTTACAAATAGTTTCTAAATATTACAGAAGCCTTAGACTCGATTCATGGCAAATATTTTTTTGCTCTGTTAGAGACGCTTCAGACAACGGGCATGGCCAACCGAATGCTTTGCTGGCACGACTGCCCCCAGACAGGCTCCAGCTAACAAACTGCCATGGGACAGGCACTGGAGCAGGTTGCCCAGAGAGGTTGTGGAGTCTCCATCCTTGGAGATGTTCAAAAGCCGTCTGGACAGGGTCCTGGGCAATGCGCTCTAGGTGACGCTGCTTGAGCAGGGGGGTTGGACTAGAAGATCTCCAGAGGCCCCTTCCAAGCTCAACCACTGTGTGATTCTGTGACTCATAACATCAGGACATTGACCCAACTTTGTTGCAGTGAAAGGAACAGCAGATCTCCATGGGGAAACACCGTGAACCGTTTGCAAGGGGCATCTTCAGGTCAGAGCTCACTTAGATATAAACTCTTAACTAAGCTTTTGGGGAGGTTAGTGTTGCTCACAACTGGCAATCATAAAGCAAGGCCTTTTCTCTGAATGTTTGCTACAGATTTTGTAAGAATTACAAAGATTTTCCCTTTTGTGGCAGGCAGCTTGTGTCAATCTCCATCTCTCACTCCACGATCTGACGATACTGTATTTTTTACACAGTGGTAAAGTTCCAAACCAGTGTGGCTGATGCCACATGCTGCTCTGACAATGTTTCCTCCTAATATATTAAATTAGTTCTAGCACTGTGAAGGCTTTGAAAGTCAGTTATTCAAAATCTGGCAGCAGCTAAGGAGAATCAAGTGATTTTCGTAATGTATTTTAAATGAAAGTCATAAAGAAAAATCTTTTTTATTAAGTGCTTGAAGGGTGCTTGTTCCCAGTGCCAGTTCCTCTGAAAATGTACTTGCTGACTGTATAGCAATACATTTTCCTAAGGAAGCCCTGTCATATGCTATTAGGTAAATTTGTTTTCAGTGGCTGTGGAGTAGAGGTGGTCACATTATTTGTTTCAAGTAAATTATCCAATGAATCTTTTTTTATGAACACATTTTTTCTGAACAGGATCTATCATTATTTGACTGCTTCTACAGAAGGCAAAATGCTCTTTGGTGAATCATTTTTTTTCCACCTTCCTCTCTCCATTCCTCCTTCATCAGTTGTCAAACAAATTAGCTGACATATTGTATGAGGTTATTTACTTTTGTTGTTTAAGGAACTTTAAGAAACTCATCAGCTCAAAGCAGAGCTGTTCAAAAATTCCCTGCAATGTTTTTGCTTTCCAAATCAATTATCTTCCCTCAGGAATGCAGTGGTGTTGATGACACTTTCATCTGATCCCTATCAATCACAGACAGAAGGTGCAAAACAGCCTGGTGCCTGGGCCTCCAACGTCCTGGGTAAGTCCCTGGACTACGCAGTCACAGGCTGGGAGAGGAGCAGTCTGGTCTTTTTGTGTGTGTGTGCATGGTCAACAGACTGGAGCGGAGGGTAAGCACATCAGAAAATTTTTAAAATCTTGAAAAATGTCTGCAATCTGGGTAAATTTTCCTGCCTGGCTATTAGATGGGTTATATATTTTTCAATGGCAGATGTGCTGGGCTGGGATTCAGAACACATGCTTAGGTTGGAGAAAGGTACTGGGCACTTAGGGTGGCTTTCACCCCCACTAAGGGCAGTAGCTTAATAATCAGGTTTTGAGGCTAAGCCAGTCACGTGGGCTCCATTTGTAGTGGCACCTCCASAGGATGATTCATCCCATACTGCTATAGGTGTCTAAGCACAGGTAATCAACCTCAGATGCTTCTCTCTCCTGACCAGAGAGAAAGAGTCTGGGACAACTCACTTAAACTATACYGCTATCTTTTAGAAAGTTTAACCGAGGTCTCCGTAATCCTAACGTTAACATGAAAACTGCTAAGGCCTGTGGTCCCCTGTTCCCTGAATAGAGCTGGTTTCCAAGTCTGTGGCCCTTCAAAGAGCTGTGTCAGCCTTTATCCTTGCAGTGAAGAGCTTCATGGCATCAACCAAATCTAATATTGGGCCATGATCAAGAAGAAAATAAACTGCTGCTGTCATTCAAAACAGAAGAGAAAATAAGAAGCATGAAGATGTTTCTAGTCATCTAAGTTTTAAAAACTTCACATATGTCATCTCATACCCACCTCTCCTTTCCTCTCAGGCTACATAGATGACACGACCCAGGATCTGAGTGACCAGACCAAAGACGCTTTGCCAACACCATTACCACTGCCTAATGTGTTTTCACAGAGTTCAGCTACTATTTTTGCACTGCAAGTGAAGAATCAGATATTCAAAAGGCTCCACTCCCAGAAGTTTCCAGTTTTTCCCTTTTCACTCTATCGGTAATTCAGCTGTGTGATTAGACATGTAAAYAGCAGCTGATTCCTGCAGAAATTCTGGCCCACGCAGTTATTGCATCGGGACCCTGACTTGCATTGACATATGTGTTAAATGTAACAAGTGTGTACTTACAGCGTAGTTTTGGAATACACTACTGCTATCAGAACATCAGCTGATGTACTCATAGACTTACACATAAAGTCCTGGATATTTTCAAATAGACTTGTGCACTAGGATTTTCAGAAATAAATTATTCTATTTGGCCTTTAATTCTGTATTTATGTAGCTAAGAATCCAGTTTTCATTTCAATAGAAAAGCATGGATACTACTTGTATGCCTACGAGTTGGTTGAGGAGTTTTCCTTTAGATGTTTATGCTTGACCTAACATTAACAGTAATTCATCTGACCATACAAGGGTGAAGAATAAGATTAACTTTGGTCCGAAACCATGCTCTGCTGAATAAAAGAAACGCTTCAGTCTTAAACTTCCAGATTCCCCAGGTCTGCAGTAACACATGGATGCTCTGCTACAGTTATGGGGGATGCAATAAGAAGATGGGATGCGTGTATCAAGTGTCTTTTTTCTACAGAAACACTTTACTTTGCTATTCCCCAATCTCTAAGTTTTAGAAAGACAGATTAGGGAAGCAATGGCCAGTTTGTGTAGGAATCACAGGTTCAGAGGGATTAAAGATGATTAGACCACGTAGTTCAACCCACAGGTATTTTGAATACCTTGATTTTTCCCATCTCCTCTTGAGCCTCATCAGCGAGTCCAAGAATTTGCACTGGATTACACTGCACCTGAAGTACAAATCCAATCTCCTATGGGCTCCTAGCCTTGCTTTGAAAGCTCCAGTTCTTAAACCCTTTCTTCTACTTAGAGACTTTTTCCAGAGGCTAATCACCTTCCTTTACAAAAGCTGAGCCTTAATACTAATTTGAATTCATCTGATTGCAGCTGACAGCCATGGATTCTTGTTATATCTTCGACTGCTAGATTAAGAAGTCCATTAGTCGTGTCATTTCCTCCTTGTGAAAGTTCTTATATATTGTAGACAAACCACTCTCTATCTTCTTTAGCATGCCAAAGAGATTCAGCACTTTAAATCTTACTATGTGGGGCATTTTCCTTTATTTGTGTAGCTTCTTTCTTTTGTTATATACGGCTTCAAATTTCTATTCACTGCTTTCAAACCTGGATGGTCTTTCAGCCAGCAGTTACTCTTTGTCTCTGCTATGGGTCATTTAAAACATGTTTTCTTAAACAACACCCAAATTTCATTCCCTTTTTTTCTCCCAGTCAATTTTGATCCAAATTTTCCTCACCTTTGACAAATCAGATTTTTTTTAGAGCACAAAGCATACACGGTGGGTTAGGACAGTTCTTTGTTTGGCCCTAGTGAATGTAACCAGCTGTCCCCAAGCAACTACAGCCATCCACTCTGGGATACATTCATATTCACCCATCAGAAAAAAAGTCCAAATGCACAGTCCCTGTGCTGGATTGCAATACTGTTTTGTACAGAAAATTCTCACATTTGGATTTTAACATCTACAAGATATAGCAGATAATAAAAAACAGAATAAATTAATATAGAACCATAGTAGTTTTGTTTTTTTTTTAAACGCGAGCAGGTTTATTGCATTATTGGCTGCACTGACCCTCCAACCTACATTTTCCAAATCACAAACACCGAAAACCACACAGATGCAGACAGGTCCGACACCTTGCAGACATGTGTCAAAGGAATAGCCTAGAGCAAGCCTAGTAGCCAAGAACAAACAGCTACCAGAAGGTCTTCCTGGGCTGTAGCAGTTAGCACTGGATTCATTTGCTGAGACAGTTCTGCATCCTGAGCTATAAATTACCCAACCAAAAAACAAATGGGTCTTAAATATACAGCATGTCCGCGCAGCGGTGTGTTAGAGATACCAGAGCTAGCTCTGAGCAAGACAACATGTCTACACAGTGCAGTGCCTTGCAGCAACGCTAGCTTCAGTCACAGAGGCAGCATAGTAGGCCAGCAGGCCACCAAGCCAGGTCTCAGCAAGCTCTGTCACCAATGAGGTGACAGCGAGTGCCACAACTGCCTTCTAACCACTCCTCCAGCTAGGGAACCTTTCCAGGCGCCTTCTCTCCTGCAGCACCCCCATCTAAATTGGCACAGATATCTGTTGTTGCTATTATTATTATTATTATTATTATTATTATTATTACAGAGCGTAGACAACTGCTGTTCCACGTTCTTAAATAGCAGTTCAAATCCACACATCCCTTGAGTGCCAGTTACCTTCACCTACCTCTTTCCTAGATGGAGATTACAGACAGCTCAGAATGGACGATCACAACAGTCCTTTCTCGCATTAAAAACTTATACAGAAGGACCATAAAACCCCAATCTCCTCTATGCAAGGGATGCTCGTTYTTGGGAGCTTGTCTCTTCTTGTCCTGCACCCCATCCTCTGCATGCCTACTGGAAGCAAGCCTTCTGCATTCAGTAYGTCCAAAAAGGGACAGAGGGACATGTTGCAACTGGCAGCCACTGGCTGTATTCACATCCCTTTTTTCCAGCCTGTAAATCCCTCTCGTATCTCCGCCCCACCCTGCTGTCCTGGTTTTGTTTCTTTGCTGAGGAATGTCGCATCTTCGTACAGTACAAAGACGYAATCCTGCTCCCCCTTTCTGAGCAGAGCCTTCTCACTGAATATATTTAGGTAAACATCCTGACAGCTTTGCGGGTTAGCTGGAGYGTCAAGAGACTCACCTGACCGTTTTTATTTTGCTTGCCGAGACCAAACGAATTTTTAATGTTCTCCCTATAAAAAAAGCACTCAGYGAGCCTTTCTTATGTATTACATTTTGTAGCTTCCTTGCCAGTAGTTTAAAGTTATTTTCTCTGTGGTTTAGTAGAACATAAAAGCTCCAACCTGTCAAGGAGAGGAGATGCCACAGGAATTAGTGCACAACAGCCAAGGCTTCCAGGATAGTGCATGGGCCGGAACCAGAAGAAGCCACCCCTTGCCTCTCTGACCCTGCTTCCTATGGTTGTTTGATGAGACGGAGTCCTTGGGGCAGAAGCAGACATCTCCTTGTGTTAGCCGTACGCTACTCCATCTGGACTCTAAATTGGCAAGGTACAAGCCACCTGGTGCCAACCTGTGGAGGCACAGTAAACCTTGACCGGCCTACCTCTGAGGAGATGCCCTTTGCGGTAATGATTTCTGGAGGGGAGCTGGCTCACACTGGGGTTCAGAGTGTGGACAGCTGAGCGTGGATTGCGTCTCCTTGACCATGGAGACGCATCATGTTTCTGTCCATCACCGGCCCACCAGTTTCCAACCCTGAACCTGCGGAGCACTTCTTAGGGAACCACAGAAAGTAAATAAGAAAAACTAGCCTACTCTTGCTACACACAGACCTTCAAGACCACCGGAGTTCACAAGACTACAAATCTAAGTAAGTGAATGCCTGGTCTGGCTGGATGCAAGTCAGACAGACAATAAGAAAAATATCAACTATGGGGAATTTGCTTATGCTGGAAGGTATCTTTCAACAGATATATGTATTAAAATGAATATAGGTACCCTTTGAACAGTACTGTCTATATATGCAAAACTGGAATGTTTTGAACTCTTCCACTGTTGAAAACTGGACTACCTTCCTGGGCTCACACATATCACAGTTTTCCTACTATTTTCTTTGCTTTCTTCCTCCCTATATTGAGTTAATCCTGTTTCTGGGCTCCTCCATTAATTGTTTTAGACTTAACATCCCCATTTTACTATACGTTTTCATTAACTCTTTGTCTTGACGGCCCTGGTGCTTGCCTGGGATCGTGTGCTACTAAACAAGCAAGTGAACGCTGCATGAAAAGGCAAAGCTCCAGTCCAATCAAAAATACCAAGAAATCACTGTTTCCCAAGAAATCACTGTTTCCCAGGCTCACACTGCCGCTGCTATTTCTCCAGTCTGCTTGCCAAGAGCGGACATTGCCCTTATTTGCTCTTTCTTTGAGAAAAGTGATCACATTAGGCAGAGTATTTCATGTGCCTGTCCTCTCCTAAACAAAGTGCAACAGTATTAGGTGCTCCTTATGTTCTGGTTTTTATCTCTGATGTTCCCAAGTGCAGGAATATCATTTCCTATACAAAAGGATATCTGACAGGAGAGAGTCCTTTAATCTAGTAGATGAAAGTCTTAACAAGATCCAGCGGCGGGAGGTTGAAGCTAAAAAATAGCCAATCTAAAATTAAAGATACTTTTTTTTTTTTTAAAGAGGATAATTAATCATTTCAGCATCTCCTGGGGGGGATACAAATTTGCCATTGTTTTAAACCCAGAGTGAGGGAAGCAGGCATGTGTATGGGGGGGCTGGGGACGCAGACCACTTTATTTTAGGCATGTAATTCAAGTGCCTATATTAAGAGATTAGTCTCTGTAGGTCCCTCTAAAGGCAACGGAGAGGGGGGCCGTTCAAGACAAGGATGATTCAAGCAGAAACCTAATTTCGCTGATCTTAGCTGTACGTCTCCCCTCAGCGGGTGCACAGAGGATGGACTGTAACGGCGGCCCTGGCGTATGGCTTAGCACTAGGCAGCTAGTCTACATTCGGATGAGACAGATGCCACAATGAGGCATCCCAGCCGGATCCGGGTTTTGTACAAATACGCTCCCCCCACCCCTCAGCCATCCTACAAGCAGATGAAACAACTGCTGGGGAGAAGCGGAGGGCCTGCCCTACGCAGGAGGAGGGTTACACACGCATGCACCCACGCTGAGCTGAACGGCTCCATAACGTATGCACACGGACAGATGGACACAGCGCTGTCATATTGTAGACGTCAGGGAGACAGCTAGAGCTGGCACTGCAACAAGGGAGGGCAAACGCGGGCCTGCACCACACCACGGTTTGTGTTAGCGGTACCCAGGCAGTAGGGTGTCCAACACTGCCCTCCCAACCTAGCCTGATTCAACCCCAACCCTGATGTCTCAGAAGTGTCCAACTTGCTGCTGCCAGCAAGAGCCAAGCACCTAAATTTTGTGCTCCCAGGGTCTGCTAGCACTCCAGTCCCCCTTCAAAAACCATGATGGGTAATGGAGATCTCCCTCTCCTGTTCTCCATGCCTCCACACAGGATCAAACCTCTACTCTTGCTCCTGGATGGACATCTAAGCCGATGGCAAATAACGAAAATCTGTTCGGATGGACTGTAACGGCAGTAAAAGAGGGTAGGTTTTCCTTATACTTGCTGCACAAAAAATCAACCTGCTCTTCTGGATACGGTCACTCTTCCTGCCCATCCCCACTGTCACAGCACAGCTGACACTGGTCCGCCAGTGACAAACCTGCAGCTAAGCCTTCCCCAAGCATAAAGGATGTATGGGAGGAAACAGGGAACTAGGCCTTTGGCTCCTGTTATTGTTTCTTTTACAGAGTACTACACTGAAGGCAAGGTTGAATTTTCAAAACGAGAAGGAAATAATACATGAAAAATACTTTCTTCAAGAGTGAGGCAAGGTTAAGCACAATAAAAAACTGCAGTAGTCCCATGTGACAGCTTAGATGTGAGGGACAGACTTAGCTTGTGTAAAACAGCCTAGATCTCTTGCCTGCAAGGAGCTCTGCTGGCCCAGAGCAGCTGAAGACTGGCCCAGGGTTTTTCTGATGGATTTCTGATTCGCTTGGGGATTATATGCTCTAGTGTGCATTTCTGCTCTCTCAGTCAGTCTCTTGATGTCTCACTGCTCGCCTCTGCAAGAAATGAATCTGGCTTCAACAAAATCACGTAGTGGGGGGCTGTGGGAGCCAGACTGCGTCCTGTCTTTGTGGCGAGGGCAGTGGGGTGGAGGGTCAGGAAGCAAGACCCAAATACCAATCCACGTGCAGACAGCCCACCTCCCTCTGCCACTCGTGTGAAGTTTGACCCCTTTGGCCCCCCTGCATAGTCTTGGAGGCCCCAGCGACGATGCTGTGCACCTAAGAGGCCTATATGCTGCACACACAAAAAGCCTCTTGCCCTGGGCAAGCCGTTCACGGCTGACTGGAGGGCAGCAGGAATACAACTTTCTTCTTTTCTACACTTTGGAGACTGGAAAGTCAATGCCTTAACAAAACAAAACAGAAAAAAGCAGAGCAGGAGAGAGAGAAGAGTACAGAGGAGGCCCACAGGGAGAGAAAAATATTCAGATAATGGAGTGAGGACAAGGCTGGCAAACTTAGTGGCAGCGAAACACCAGATGGGCTCTCATTTTAGCGAGTCGTCCCACAGATGGTTCAGCAGATGGATTCTGCTGGGTTCATACAGCTTAGGTGGAGATTTCAGCTGCTGCTCCTGACAGGCAGGGCTGCTTCAGCGGCGACAAGATCTGTGCTCTGCCTCGCTCTGCGCCTGTGCCGCTCCGACAAAACCTGGCAGCGGAGGGCCGCTGCCGAGCACCACTATAATAGCCCGCCTTTGCACTCTTTACACGCCACTTAGACTCAGATTTTCTCTGTCAGGTTTATGAAGGGAAGGCTTGCTACAAATGGATTTACCACTTCATTTCTGCCAGCCAGTTAAGTGACAAATGCTGCTCCACGGAAAACAAAGATGTCTGCAGATGGCAATGATTTCTTTAACAAAAAGGACTGTCATTGCGGATGGAGTTGTCTTTTGAAAGAATGTCACTTCTCCAGGGGAGGAACCATCTTCCCATCCTACACTACGGGGTCTAGCTTCCCAAATGGGCCTATTAGTACTAGTGCCATAAAGAAGAATAAAACATGATGACATTTCTAAGATAGATCAAAACACTTCCACTCAAATGTTTTTCTTGTGGATGTTCATGGGTCACGTGGACATGAAGAAAAGACTTTGTGACTGTCTTTCTTCTAAAGTACATCTCGCAAGCTCACGACCAGGACTAGCACGTAACAATCTCCCTTTTTCCACGTATGGAGATTACCTTGCATGTGCTTTTCTCAGCAGACTGCACCCGGGATGCAGACCTCCTGGGGCCAGGGCTGAGAGGAGCAAGATGAGCTTTAACCACAGAGCAGGAGATGCTCATGTACTCTCCACGCTTGGTTTTAAAATATAGCTAGAGAAAATGCAAGCAGCTAAAGGACAGCAATGAATAAAGAAATGGCAAAGGGAGACGACAAAGAAAACAAAGGGAATGAAACAAAAGTGATTTGGATCAAGATCACTTTAAGGAAGGGCAGTAGAAGAGATCCTGTTAAGGGTTCGTGCTGTGTGCTGTAGGATTTGGATAGGGACATAGTCTTCAGTGTTATTAAGAGGGGACCTCTGGCATTATGAAGAGTTTAGATTATCAGATATAAAGTGAAGAAAAAATGCTATTAATGAGGTAAGACCCAGATATGCCTGGATATGACAGCTGAGAGACTTTGTTACGACACAGTCTCTGAAGCAGCAGGAGGTGAAGTCATTTTAGATTTTGCTTTGGTAAATAATAAGGCCATCGTAAAAGCACAGGCTGTAGAAGATAACCTTGGATCTAGTGATCACGAGCTGGTTTTGTTTAAACCAAACAGAAGGATAAACAGCAATAGTTCTGGAACAAGGGTTTTCAATTCCGAAAGGGCAAACTTTGACACAGGAAGAGAATTAGGGCAGTGAGGAAATTAGGGATTTGAATGTGGATGAGGCTTGGAATGTACTCATTTTTTTAAGTCAGACATGCAAAGGTATTTGGAATTTGTATTCTAAGAAGAAAATAAAAAAAAAACCAAACAAAACTCGTAAGGAAGTTTGTCAGAAGTAATTGAAAGAAGAGTCATTTCCAAAAGAAAAAGTGACTTCTTAGCAAAAAAAAGCTATATCCAGAGGCAGAGCACAGTAATAAAGGGAGAAAGGCTGAAAATCAAGCTGAACAAGGTACTGCAAAACGATTAGCAGAAGTTCTTCAGACAGATAAATGAATGGAGCAAAAGAAGAAGAAGTGGGGCCACGAGGCGGAAAGCATGATGTAAAGGTTCAGAAAACCTTTCTCTCCCAAACTGAGTATTTTTCAGTGAGATGGGTGGTATTGAAGACAAGGGACGAGACGAGATGAGAACGCTAGGTATGAAATTGAGTGCGATCAGAACAACACAAAACAAACCTGACTGAAGTAATAGATTTGGGGCAGACGGACCAGAATATCCACCCCAGAATTTCAAAGAACTGGTAGATGAAATGGCAGGTCGGCACTCAGCGAATTTATCAAGCTCACAGAAAACACAGTAGCTGTATTAAAAACAAATTAAAAAATCAGGAGAAAAAAGAATTGGGCAATGATAGTCTTGTAAGCTTGGCCTCGATGGCATGCACAGCTTTAGAACAAATGTTAGCAGAAAGAAACATTAAATACATGGAGATAAATGGAAAATGCAATGAAATGTAACATGAGATTATCAAAGGGCAATTGTATCAGAGCAACCTGATTTCTATCTCATGAATATCATTCTCTATGCACAGAAAATAGAGCAATCTAATTGATTGGGACTTCTGTGAAGCACTAAATAGGTGCCACATGGGAGACTCTTAGTTAAGCTGGAGAAGATGGGGATTAATATAAGAACAGTAAGGTGAGGAAGGCACTGTAAAACACAGTACAGCCATATATTGTGTTGAAAGGGGAAGGATCAGGCTGAAGGGAAGTTCCTAATGAGGCTCCTCAGGAACACTTTTTAGGACCAATTTCCATTAACGACGCCCCTAAAAAGTAAAAGGCCTTTAATGGAATGCGAGTTACAAAGCTAGGAGGCTAGGGGGAAGAGCGAGATATCAAGACAGAAGGACCGGGTAACCTTGAGGACAGGCAATGAAAGAAAGGATGAAATTCAACAGTGCAAAGGAACTGACGTAGAAACAGTGCTGTCACATGCCAGACCTCAGCATTTGCAAACAACAGAGGAACCGCCAAGGGATACAGCTGTGGAAAAGGGAAATGTGACCCCAGGATGGATTTTTGGTGGGGGCATTTCCAGGGGAGAGAGGAAAGTGTCTTGCAGTTGCAAGGCACAGCTGGAATACTGCACACAATTCACTTGCATTCAGCTGAACCTGCCCCCGGATGAGCGAGGTTTCGGTGCTGATCAAGGGAAAGCAAAGCTTTCTGTACGAAAGGGGACTAAAGGATGTGGGTCTGTTTGGTTCAGCAAAACAAAGGCCGAGAGAAGATAYGACTGCTGTCCTTCTGGGCGAGGAACAGCTGCCGGTGGGGAGAGGAGAGCTATGTGGGCTAAGGACAGCACTGGCAGGAGAAAAGCTGGTGCGTGCTGACAGTGGAAGTGGARAAGCAAAGATGGAGCACGTTTTTATCGGAGAGCTGCAGTTCTGGGTCTGCTCGTAGAATTAGAGTCTTGAGGGCAAATGAGCAACTGAGCCGTAAGCTGGAGAAGGGCAAGCTTAAGCAAGGGCTTGGATGGTGCAGTGGCCTGCAATAACAAATGGGCTTGTTGTGGGCACTGCTTTATAYGGCTGTGCTCTCCCTCATAAGCCAACAAGCCAGTGAATTTTCTTCCACTTCCAAGGTTTTCCTGCCCTCTGATTTCCATGGCTAGTTAAACGCAGCTGTATATGAAAATGGCCTGAAACACAGGTCATGTGAAGTGGCAACCCCACTGGCAACCCCACCTTTTAAAAAAGAGCCCAAAGCGGAGCAGAGAGCGAGCTGAATGCGACTTCCTCATCGCAGGGCACACASCTCCCTTTCCCCAGAGGGAGAAGAGTGCTGCCACAGAGGCCCCGAATCGAAGCCAGGYGGAGCGTCCTTTCAGAGCGACAGACACGGCAGTGCAAGGAGCACGAGTCTTCATCAAAATACAGCCTCAGAACCTCCAAAATCCTGGCCCAGGAGCTCCAAAGACACATAAAGTAAGTGCCCTTCCACCCTACATAGACGTTGACTCCCTCCTTCCTAACACAACCTTCAGGTCAGCGTGAACCAAGACACCATCTCATCTATTGCACAACGTTGCACAACGTTGCAGGGGCTGTTTTATGAGCCGYGTTTATACGTCTCCTGTGCAGTCACCTCCCCAGCGGAGGGGCTGGTCCGCGAGGAAGCATTCTTGAGCTAGCAGGCTGATGCGTGGGAAGTTGAAGCTCACAGGCAAAACTGGCTGCGCTGGCAACTGAATTTATAAGAAGAGAGCAGAATCAAAAAATAGCTGCCTGCTCATATGATGAAAATGTTGGCTAACCTCAAAGAAAACACATGCATCATTTTAGTCTCTTTCCGTAACTGAGAGGGGAAAAAATATTTTAAAAATTTCTTCCAGAAAAAAAGTGGGCTGAAAGCCGAGATAAATAGAACATGTCTACTAGCTAAATTAAGACGGAGGAAAAAATACCAGCTTAAAGGGCTGTTAAAAGTCATTAAAACCACATAAAAGTCAAATATTAACTTCCTGCTTTTTGGTTTTTAAAATTACATTATAAGCATATATTAGAAGGTCACTACTATAAGCAATACTATTGTTAATATGTATTCTAGTAAGTCCAGAAGTGCAATTACTAAAGGTCATTTTGGGGATAAAATTAAAAGAGCTGGCTATTTAACATCAGATGGAAAYAGAGTTGAAAGAACTCTCTTACTTGACCTCCTGCCGGACTTGGGCTCCTGTTTCCATACAAAGCACAGGTTTTGGTYGTTATTGCCAAAAAGTGGAGGTCCCTACTGCTAGTGACAACGCTACTGTCCTGCTCTGCCTGGAGTCACGGGGCCGATTCTCCAAGGGCTGTGGGTCTCAAGTGCCGTTTGGACCAGATATTGAACAGGAGTGAACTGATGGAGCTCTTTGCCTCCTGCTCCATCTTTCTGCTCCTCTTACCTTTTCAGGCTGTAAAGCTGGCCTGGAATAGGGACAAGCCCTCTGTGTTTGTTCCAGTGGTCTTGTGAGACAGATGTCGGCCCTGGTTCATCACCCTTGACTTAGTCCTTTTGGACTGAGCTGCCATACAAAGGGGGGAGTTTGGATGTGAAGCATCTGAGATGAGAGAGAATTCAGGGGGACAGGGAACATCCTTGTGACAGCCGGACATYAGTGTGGCCCTAGAGCCAGCAGGATCTCAAAGTTATGAAGGGAAGTCTTTGTGTCACAGTTGGCCTGGGGACAGTCTGCACAGCAGCAGTTGAGGAAGCAGAYCCATTCTTAACATTTGCACTTTTAGTTAAATACAGCACAAAGCCTCCAGGCATAACAGTTTTGCTTTTTTTCCCCTAGCATCATAAACATGGTGGCCATAGAACTGCTTGTGAGGGGACTATCAAGTGCCAGCTGTGGTGATCAAATGCCTAAAAGCCCAGCATCCACCTTGCCCAGTGCAGCTATTTTGCTGCAGCCWTCTCTGTAAAATGGACTATAAGTTTGGAAAGAAGCATTGCTAAATTTTGAGCCAGTGGCACTGGATGAAGGTCATCTGGAAAAGGAGCACGGTTTCAGGAGCACCTAATCTCCCTGTAATCCACCCATTTTGTCATGGAAGTGAATGTGAGAACAGCCTTGCAAAACGTATGGTGCTTTAGAGGCCAAGTGCCTCTGCGTTGCAGGAGCAGTAGGGGAAGTTGAGGGGTGAACTGCTGACAAGAGCAACTGAGATAAGATCATATGGCACAGATCCTGGAAACCAGCTGTGGGAGATGGCTCCCAAATCTCTACCAGCTGCTAGAGGAGGTAAAAGCAAGAAACCAAGCAGCTGCAAGACAGAAGATGAGGCATGGTGGGGGGGAACAACGTTAGTCCCCATGCCTTGAAAAAATATCTAAAAACATGAGAAGCACTTGGGCTGGCAGTGAGATGAAGGGAATGACTGCATCAAGCTATCGTAAGGTAAGTCTAGGAGAACTTGGATGTGACTGGCTCCAACAAGAGGAAACRCAACAGCTTCAGAGTGCATAAAGATGGGTTGGGTTAGAAGTCAGTCATGGCATAGAGAGAGTGAGTACCAAATTGATTTGGATATACATTGGTAAGGGTGAACRGGACCGTCTCACTCTGCTTTTTCAGCTGCTCTGAAGGACCAGCCCTATCGACTTTACTAAAACCTTACCTTTRTATCTTTATCACCTCACTGTCCACTTGTGGAGACATACGTGAAAAGGCTATGCAGGTAGACCCCACCAGACACTACAGGAATCACTAGCTTTAAAATAATAATAAAAAAAACCCTCAATAAACAAGCAAGCAAACACAAAGCCACACTTCTGCCTGGAATTTCAGTCTCCAACACACCTCTGTTCCCACCACTGGTYCCTGAACATCCACTGGGCACTATGGACCCTTCGAGAAGGCTTCCAGAGAAGCTGAGGCACAGTGCTACTCAGAGGTTAAGGCAGGCTAAGAGAGAATATGCAAGAACCAGGCTGGTGGTCACAACTGGGGAGGAAAAGGGATGAGATGCTTTTCCAAGCCATTATATACATCTATCTATATTTATATTAAAGCTATTATCCAGACTCTGCAGACTCTTCTCTGTAGTAGTTACACTAGACTTATGTTTCAGAAGTTCCCTCTGCAACTAAATCAGCTTTGAAGGAGAGGCCTTCAGCTGCCCAGCGGTGTCCGTATGCCATCGCRCTCTGTCCCAAGCTCCCCAGAACACCGCTTCTTGACTTCTCTCCACCTCAATCTACCTTCTTCCTCAATGACAAATCTCAGATGTACAAACCCTGCAGATAAGGAATATTAGACTGTCTCTTGCTCATCCATTCATGGACAGGATCACTATGCCAGGAGCATCAGCCGATTCTCTGACATTTTTAGGTAGCCTGTGAAGTATTTCATAAATGACTCACTATTTCCTGCAAGCAGACCTGTAGGCAGCATGCTGTGCAAACTATAAATTTTAAACTGGCACCACTAATTAGATGGAAAAGTTCCCTCAACGACATCTGTTTATTCACATTCTGGGTAAATCCATGCAGGGTGCAAAATCAAAATGTACTGCCTTTGCTAAAACATCACACTTAAATTTTGCTTTTACAGTATAGTCTGAAGTACTGGGTTGCTGGATACATTCTGCCTGCATCAGCTGCMTAACGAAATCCTCAGCTGATCCCTGCGCTTAGTACATTCCAGTCACACGCTGGTAAAAATTAGCGGCTCTGTTGACTAYAGCAGAGAAACATTAGCGTAAAACCAGTATGCAATCCCATCTCAACCACTAAATTATATWGCTGGTTTTCAGATGTGTTGAGCTACACACTGGGCTAAGACAATGGAGTCTGTAGGCACCTAAAACCTTTGAAAGCTAGCAACAGAGGGAGAGATGTTTTTTCCAAAAACGTGCTGCATTAATGCTAGCACACGTGCTTGTAGAGTGGCTAGAATCACTCAGAACCCCAATAAAATATTCAATACTTTATGAGCCATCAAACACAAAAATGAGACCCTTATGCCATTAAGGTGAGGACATAAAATCCATACAGGTATTYCTTTGTTCTCTTCCCTTGGATCTCATTTCCAATTAACACTGATCCTTCCATTAGTGGTATCTTACCTGACACTGCCCTATAATATAATTTGGCTAATCTTCAACTAAATTTGGTATGGCCCTTATTACTAGGCTGCATTTCTATTTCAAGGTTGGTTATTTTTTAGCTTTTATCTACTATTATAACACAAAAATCACAGAAAATTAAGAGCTGCTTGATTTTCCTGAAGAGTTTATTTTAATTGCCTGACAGCTGTCATCATCAATATCATAGCTATATTGAATTCATAGTCTATGAAAATGTATCTGTCACACATAAATATGGGAATGTATGTAGGAGTACATAAATATTTGAAAACATCAGTATTGTATAAAAGCAGCTGAAGAATTAGGCACCAGCAGATATACATAGCCACCAACACTACCTATGGTCTGCACCCAGTTATTTACATAAAAGTAATTTTTATATGAAGTAAAATATTCAATTATTTTAAGCATTCTCAGATTTTAAAAATACATGTATGTTAGCACAGWATTTGGAGCCTTTGGACTTAAGGATGCAACTGAGTCAGTCACCTTCTTCAGGGACAAAAACTCTTTCTGGTCTTAAAGGTGAGAGTCCCCTGTCACCTGATCAGAATAGCAGGTTTTTACCCTGAAGGTCACACCTGGCACACAGGTGCACATCAATGTGTTCTTGCCACTTGAGGGTGACAGCAAACTGTATTCTAATAAATGGCACTGATCTAATGCCAAAGCAAAAGGCACCATCATGTGCCCAAGAGATTATTAATTATTTACATAATTCCCTTCCCCCAGCATTTTCAAACCACCTCTCTCTCTCTCAAAATTCATCAGAGCTCAAGAAATCCTGCTGGGTTGAAGAGGCCATCTGGATTACACACTGCTTCTGGAAGCATTCTTCTTTAGCAGGTTACTTTAAGGAGATATAAAATAGCAAGGCTGAGTTTAGGCACCAAGAGCTAGATATTTAAGGAAGCTGGGCACTTAAGCACACAGATTGGCTCCTAACAGGGATTTCAGAGGAGACTGTGAGCCAAAACGTCATTGAAAAACTGCATTTCTGAAAATCCCATTAGGTTTCTATCTGCATCTTTAGGCACCCAAATATCTCTGAAATTCCAGCCCCTACTAATACACTGCTCCACTGTCCCATAAAAGGATACTAGTCTAGATTAACAGGCTGATTACTTTTTTATCATGCCAATGTTTCCCCTGTTTCCTTCTTCACTACATTGCCCATAGAACAGTAATCAGAATTTCCATGGCAGCCCTTGATCAATTCAGAAAGGACAGGGAAAGCATTACGGATCTCAGCTTTAACTTGGGTGCTTCGGCTCTCTGTGCCTGTTTAGAAACTCTAGCAAACAGAGACTATATTTAACCATTATTTCATCCTGGGGGATGCACTTAATCTGAATATGTTAGCTAATCTCTGCCAGGAGAAAGACTGTAACTCAAAGAATTGCCTGCTTTACAGCTTGCTTTATGAGTAAGAACCACTGTCTATTACTCCCACCCTGAGGAAGCAGTGACAAGGTTTTATGACTCCACAGTTTCCTGAAGAAACAGCCCTGTTGGGTTTTAAATCTTTACTGAGTATTGCAGCTGCCAGAGGTTGCTGCTCTACCAACTGCTGAAGCTACCTGGTCTCCTGAAGAACAAACAGGGAGGCCAGATTTGCAAAAAGACCAGCACTAAACAGTTCCCCCAGGCAGTGAGAAACCTTCCGCCGTATATTCTTCCACTGCTCAATATCCCCCCTGCAAGAACTGCAGGATAATTCTTCCTCTTCCCTGATTCAAGAGTGTCCAAACGGCAGCTGTAGCCAGAGCAGCTCTCCAAGTGCTCATCYGGTCATCAGCAAGAAATAGTTGGTCCTTTCCTGACCATAACGCATGAAGGACAAAGATCATCCACTCCCATGGCCTGGCTCTCACTGACTTGTGATGACAAGTCTCCRGCCTGGATTTATTATAAATAATGCAAACATTTATGCTGATTTTGTACAAGTCATTTTGAAGCAGAATGGAGACAAAACAGTTTAAAATGCACAATTCCACAATGTGGAATTTAAAATAAAGTACAAAAAGCAGCATGTGCCTGCTGTCAAATCAAATGACTGTGCAAGTACCCTGGCGATTCGACCTTCTCACCAGTYTTGAAGACAGGCTTTACACCTTGGTGCTGCCTTGCGTTTGCCAGGGTGGATCCAAAACCTATTTCCTTTTCCTCCGCTCCTCTCTCCTGCCCTGCTCTAAATGAGATGAAACRAAATATCTGAATGCTGCGAGCAGTTTTGTAAAGCAGAGAGTCAAGAAGAGGCTCAACTGACTTGCAGTACAGATGCTTTGCTTCCAAACTTTCTGATTTCAACCTTTCCTGCTTTTCCTGCAAAAASTTCTCCTCAGTCCCCCATCTCTAAAATGTAAATACTTGCGTTTTCCAGTTTCTCACTGAAGTCTCTTAATTATTCAGACATTCTAAAAAGATGACTGGGGAGCACAAAAGYGTCTAAGAGAAACTACCTACTTTTTGAGCAAATGTATTCCTTACTCCTAGCAGTTAGGAGCATGTGATCTAGCTCTCCCTTTGCAATTCTCACATTTCAAGAGAATTGAGCGGATATAAGGTGGGATGAGGGGGAAAGAAACATTTCTTTCCAAAATATCCACTCAGGTCAAGCTTCAGAGAAGCAAATGCGGCTCTGCGGCCAGAGATGGAGCTTTCTGAGATAGCTGAGAGGGAGCGTTGCTCCTGCTGACCCTAATTAAAGGTGCCTGATCAGCAACCTGGCAAAACATGAAATGTCTGCCTCCCCTTAACCGCACATATGTTTTAATGAAAGTGATGGCATGSGACAAAGCAAAAATGCTCTAACTAGGAGTGGAAGTTTTTCATGAACTGTTTCATCCACAACACTATTTTAGATCTTCCACGCAGAACATTTCTTTAATTCTCACTTACCCTGTACTGTGCTCTCTTCGAAGCATCTCCCCGCATAACAGCAGTGGAAACAACCTGATGCCTCACAGGAGGGAAGGTGCTCTCGTGTTTAGGGTGCAAAGAAATAGCCTTTTTCACGTCTGCCAGTCGGAAAAGGAGGGWGTCGCGTGTTCCTTTTGAAGTACAAACACCAGCACTTTCACTTTGCAAGGCAACGGCCTCAATGGCAAACGTTCGAAGGGCGACTTTTCGCAGGCAAAGCGACTTTCTCTCGGGAAGCCAGACTGCCGGCGCGCGGCCGCAGCATTTCAGCCGGCAGGTGTCAAACGCCGCTCAGAAAGGGGCACGAGCTGCCACGGTTCCGAAACGGAGCATCGCTCGGGCCTCAAAGCCTTGCACGTGAAACGCGTGCCGCTGGGAACATTTCGTTTAAAAAGAAAGCCGCTCAAAACCAAAACAACGCACAGAAACCCCACTGCCAAACCTCAGCTCTTCAAGGAAGCCTTGCTTTTGATGGCAAACCTTCAGTGTGGAAGCTGTTCGCTCCTCATCCGCCACCTGGAGGTAAACGACCCTGCACAGCAATGCAGCCCTGAGGGTGTCCCTCAAATTGCAGGCACCGTGTTTTGGCGTGTTTTGGCGCAAGGAGGGCAACGTTTTGCAGGCCTTTTGCACGCCGCCTGCCTGGGGGTCGAGGGCTCCACAGAAAGCYGGGCCCGCAAGAGCCGGGCCTTGCAGCCCTTGCACAGCTCCCTACTTAGCAAGCGAGCCAGGGCCTCGCGCTTCAACGTCTGCGGCCTGCCTGAGAGGAGGAGTCGTGTCCTGCTCCCCCCCCCCGTCTCCTCTTCATACCGAGGCCTTCGTTGAAAGAGATGAAAAGGAATCGTAAAGGGACCTCCGGGTAACAAGGGTTTTTTTAGCACAAAAGCCCCTTCATATTGCATAGCATATCCTCCAGCCAAGGCTTTGGGTGGCTTCAGTCTCCTGATGACTCGCTCAAGTGTCAAATCTGTCACTCTTCTTTCATTTTATTTTAATTTTTCCTGGTCTCAGCAATGATATTAGGGCCCCGGTTCCTGGGGAGAGCTCCGTTCCTGACAGTTGGCCATTCGCAGCTAGAGGACTTTCTGACAGTGCCAGAAACCTCCCCAAGCAGATGCCACCTCCAAGGCCGAGCCTGCTACAGTCTTACACAGAGGGGCGTCACATGTCTTACAGTGCTGTATTGTAGATAGGATTTGTCATTAACAGGATGGGGTCTAGCTCGGCACTCAGAAGTTTGGAAACCCCTGGATTAACAGTTATCCATAATCTGCCTTTCCGCTGTACGGGTTTTATGACACTGCCTAATAACACGGTGATACACCATTTGGCTCCCCGCGGATCTCCGTTTCACTCACGGAACGGCTAGTCCTTCAGCGTGTCTCTGCGTTCCTTTTCATTCCCGGTGTGGCCCGATTTACCGCACACTGGTTCTTATTTGCTGCGCGGCTTCCGAAGGCTCCCCTCAGGACAGCAGGACTAACTCGGTGACGTCCGCCGCCGCCCCGCGACACGCTGGGGAGGCGACGCGGCTTTGCTGCTCACACCGTCACCCCAGCTGCAGCGGGGGGCGTCCGCCCGCTCGCTCACTCGCCGGGGGTACTGCCGCTAAACGCGCAAGCTTGGATCTTCGTTCTTCCAGGGGAATTATCACAAGTTTGGGGTTTTTTTATTAACTGTCCAATAGTTTCAGAGGCCAAACTGGGGGCTTTTGCAGAAGCGGCATTGAAAATTAAATGTATTGTACGAATTACGATTCTTTCCAGGTCCTCAGGAAAAAAAAGGCATGAAAAAGAAAGCAAGGCAAGCAGCTCAGGAGCCCCGTATGAAGCGCAGTCGCACGTGGAGCGGCTCCGCAGCGGCTGGAAGGTGGCTGAAGGAGCCCGAGCGGGAGGAGGTGAAGAAGGGAGCCCAGGAGCTTCTTCGAGTCACTTTTCAGCAAGGCGGCTCGGCAGAAGGGTGTCAGCCTCAACTGACAGCTTTGCTTTTCAAGGCCTTTCCTGTAAATTAGCTGCCAGTGCCATTCAAGTGCCTTTCTCTTTTCCTTTCTCTTCTTTACAGCCAATTTCCTGTCCTTGTTTGCTTCTCCTTCTACACAATTTTGGCATTTTGTCATGCTTCTCAGGGCCCATTAGTGTCTCCCTTAGTTGAGTTCGAGGTGGTTTTCTCCCAGCATAGGGAGGAAGCAGGGGAGAATCCCAAGAGATGAACTGGAAAATTAAGGCTCATCTGTCAAAAGCATCACAAGCCTTCCCACAGTTTGAAGTTGTTTTTTTTTTTTCTCCACTGCCAAAAAGCAACTTGCCTTGCTTGTTTGTGTACCTGTTAACTTAGCCATGCCTTGTTATTAATATATAAATTTCCCAGTGAAACCAGCCAGTAGCCCAGCTACCGATTCCCTGTTTAACAAGCTATCTAAGAACCAATTACTGTTTTGCATTTGCTGCTGCCTTCGGCCATTAGTCCTGAGGCAGGGGAATCCTTTGCATGGTGCTGGAGACACAAAGTCTGGTATCCTCGCAAGCACAGATGGACTTCTTAGCGGCAAGATAARTGCTGGGTGCTGAGCACTTCATTTCTTTACTCTGTGCAAGCTCTTATGCAATCCCCCTCACCGTGGTATTCAGGAGGTTTGTTGTAATTTGGACAGAAGCGACTGTGAACTGATGGAGTTCAGAAATCTGGGCAGRGAAAAGCATAAGGACGACAGACTTGGCAAAAAGCATATTTCATACACAAGGAATTGGTAACTAGGTCTCTCAGGAAAAGAAGGAGCATAGGTGAGCTGGCTACTGTATTAAAAGACACAAAAGCAAGTTCCTCAACACGTAAGAAAGAGAGAAGCGTTAGCAAACACCCCTTAGGGCTGCAATGGAAGTCTTCAGTGACTTGAAAATGAGAGGACCAGCACAGAGAGCAGAAACACCTGAGCACAAGTATAAAGTGCGGGGATACAACCAGTACAGCACAAAATGAGTTCCCAGTATCACTGAGAACGAAACCCAGCAGGAAACTGGTTCTCCAAACACAACTAACAGACCCAGAGGGCAGAGACCTGTTATTTGGTGGTGAGGGAGTGCCAGTGGAGCAGGCACTGGAAGGTGAAGGCCTGGCTGTCCCTTTTTTCTTCATGCTTCATGAAAACAGCTAACTCTGATCAGATACTTAATTAAAGCAACTGAGAGTGATGCAGAGATCTGTGAATTTGGATGGTGCCCAACTCATGAACATTTACATCTTGGTCAAAACCCCACAGACTACCAACTCGGGTGATTTGCTATATAYGGTTCAGCTTTACCGTATCTTGGCCTATTTTACTAACGTAGCCTGAATAGGGGCCAGGAGACAGGATATTGGATCAGACCCACAACAGAAAGCRAATACAACGCTTTTGGGTGAGGTGTGCTCACCCAGCCACAGAGCAGGGAGGGCTTAAACCTCCAGAGGCTCCTGCYACCCTACATATTTATGCTGTTTGTTCTCTTTCTTTCTCTTCCCTGGGGGCAAAATGATACRAGCAATGTTTTTTTATGCTTTACGTTAGCCTGGCTACGTGTTTCATTACTGATAATAAGGTCTATGAAGTATACCTTTCATTTGGACTGGCCTGTTTTTTGTYTTTTTTTAAGTTTGAAATCTGGGTTCTCCTCCAGGCACCCCTTCCCAGWGTATCAAATTGTAACAGCATCTTTCTCACGAGCTATCTGCAGCATTACCTACAGCTAAGASAGCTGGGTTAGAAAGATGAATTAACTGTGCAAGTTGCTGGATGCACATCCAATGATTTTGCAGGTTTCCAGATGGAGACAGAGACTCACAGCTCAGGTTACAAGTGTTTAAAACTAGCCCAAACCCCTTGCACAGATTAAGCAGTCACTCCCCCCCCCCCCCCCCCCCCCCCCCCCCCCCCCCCCCCCCCCCCCCCCCCCCCCCCCCCATTACGCACCATATACTGCTATTAAGGATGGCTGTGTAAAATGAAAGGCATGATTATTTCTCCTTTTTGATGACRGATTCCTTAAATACTGTGGCTATTTGGCCATTTTCCTATTCAACCACTCCCAAGTGCTGGTTATTCTTCACTTTGCTGTTGCTTGTTTCCTTTCCAACTGCAAGCACTTTGGGGCAAGACTGCTGTTTTCTCTGTGTATTTTCAGCGCGTGTACTATGTTGCTCTGAATTCATTAGCCTCTGGATGCTAATGCACTGATGCCATGGCTTGCGGCCACCAATTTAAGCTCAACCAGTGGCCACAAGGCCCATGATGACTCTGCCTGCATTATGCAGAAAAGCAAAGCAGCCCCTGAGAACAGAAATTGATATATTGTACAATGCTGGGAGGAGGCAGGCTTGGAGCTGAATTGCTTTGGAGTACTATTTTAGCACAGTGCCACGTTGGCCAATACTGTCAGTAACAGCATTGCTGCAAGCACTGCAGCTCCTTGTCACGTGCATTTGAAATAATGCTTATGCCAGTGATTAATGTGCCTCTCTTCACAAAAACAGCAAGCTTAGGCCTGATTGGTATGGAAAGTGAGGCACCCAAGACCACTGAAGGAATCAAAGAGTAAGTCAGGTATGCCAAGCTCTCTGCACTATAAAAATCTCTGCTAGACAGAAGAGACTTGATCATCAAGACACCACATCTTTCCCATGCAGAAAGCAGCTCCTGGCCAGCGACACGTCCTGCGCAGTTGATTCAGTGTGAGGATGTGCCAAACATCAATCTAAGGCATCAAACCACTGAAGGTTTCCTATCTTTACTGTATCTTTGCAAAATATATTTATTTAGTAAAGACCTACAGTGTGGCCTCTGTGGCCATCCTTTGGTCTTKTAATACAGAACCAAAATCATAATACTCATAATACTCATAATAATCAGTCATAACAGTACAAGAACTGAAGGCCCATATTCAGCCCAGTGAACTTCAGGCACATCCCAAAGGCTCCTGAGTGGGAGCACAGTCATGGTAAGGTATTTCTAGAGAGACTGCCATCACTTGAGGACAATTTAGCCCATGGAAGAGCTGAACTGTCCCCTGGAGAAACACGTTACATATTTACGACGACATTTCTAACTYACGCTTTGATTTGGTAGGCTGAGGCCAGTTCTCAACTCTGTAACCCCAGAAGGGGTCATGGACGATATGAAGAATAGTCTGCAGCCCCTCAGCCGTTTCCTTCCAGAAATCRTGCTGGCCAGGTTGGACATGTCTGGCCTGCTGATTTGCACAAATACAAATGCATGCCTTCCCTAGCTTTCCTTCTGTTTCTTGCTGACGCTTGCTTTGATTAATTATCTTTGCCTATTTCTCTACTCTTATTGCTCTTTGCAAGAACTCTGCATTTAGCATGGTCAGTGCCATGAGTGCTATATTTATTATAAGAGGTCGCAGTGAACAAATAACAGAGCTTAAACAAGACCGGATCTACGACTGGACACCTGCAAATCTCTCACCAGAAAGTGCCGCACAAGAGGATATACTGCAAATTCTTTACCCTACCTTAGTGTTATGATCAATCAGCTATTTTTCAGTCCACCTGGGAGCATTGCTACAGGAATTGATTTTGAGGTGTGAATTATGTAGAAATGGCATCCATGACTTTATTAAAATCCACATATATTGGATGCTCTCTCTGCAGCCATTTATCCTGGTGCCCTCTCAGAAAAGCAACAGCATTCATCTAAAGTTTGTGGAGATAAGTACATTTTTGTCAGAGGGACATGTTGGGAGAGTATGTCTTAAAAAGGTATTTCTCCACTGGAAAACACAGACATATGAAAACACTAATTTTCTCCCCAGGAAAAGGTCAATGATTGTCATTTTGATAAAAAAAGCTCAAAGCCCAAGTTCTGATAAATTCAAAATTCTGGCATTTTCAAATTGGAAAGTTTGTTGTTTTGTTCTTAACTGTGACATGCCACATTTTTTGGAAATGTCTGTTCATTTTGAATGAAGACAAGTTCAAAACTACCATGAGACACTGCAGCGGATTTAGGAGGAAGATAAATCAAAATTTGGAGCTCTCCTGAAAAGGTTCAGGACTTCGGTGGGCCCTGGAGGAGCAAGGTGCCCAAACCCCAGCAGAAGTGGCCGGTTAATGTTCACGTATTGCCTGTTCTCTTCTATGCTGCCCCAACCTGGAAGAAACTTCTGGGCAGGAGTCTGGGTGCGGCCTTCTCATTTTTGTGGCTTCTGACCCAAGAAGAAAAYCCAATGTTTCAAACTTAAGCTTGTCCATGTGACAGCCAGGGGGGATTTTCTTTTCACCTCCCTCGCACAAATTCCTTTGCCTGTTTCAGAAATCAAAGACTATCTGTTCTGATTTCTCAGGTTTGAGCACCGGATGAGGACAACCCAAATAYCCAAACTTTTATTAATATTCCCTGATACAGAGCATATAACTGTGCTGTGCTGAGGAATACTCTCTAGCCTTACATACTTGTATATAGAGGTTTAGACTTGATTTTCTTTTATCTTGTCAAATGCCCAGCCGCATGGTGGTGGCAGGCTGTCTGGATCATATATGTCCATTAGGGATTGTCTCTGCTCCAATTTTACTAATGTACAGCTGGGAATTTGGGCTGTCTAGTCTTTATGGATAGTGATTTACGTGCCATTGCAAAGCTAGGTTTGGTTCCTGTTATGGAGCAGCACAGCACCCTCTTATCTTSGTAAAAATGATGTATGTATGCTTCTGTTTGCAATTTTGATCTCTTCAAGGTGCCTTCCAAAAGGGGGGGAAAAAATGGGCTTGTGCCTTTTTTATTTTATTTTTTTTTCTTATGATAGATAAAGAAGTATTGAAAAGTTTTTTCCTTTCCCTTCTCAGCTTTTTCCCAGAAATTTGGGCTACATGTACACAGTGATGCATGCTGACTGCGATGTGCGTGAAATGACAATTTCAGAAGAACTGTGTAAGGAAAGGAAAGCAGCAGCGTTTTATTCTGTTTGTTGTTATCAACATTATTATTATTTTTTTAATGCTTGTTTAGTATTTTGGACAAAGGCTCTCTGTTGAAGGTTAAAGGCACTCAACCTTTTCAGACAAGTTCAGGCAATTTGGCTTGGGATTCTTCTGCTTTCAACCTAATTCAGAAACACTGCAGAATGTATACATTTAGTGATTAAGAACTAGTCAAATTCAAAGGAATTACTCATAAAGCACTATTCAATGTATGAAAATCTCTTTTCATTATCATCAAAATAYAACTAAAAGGATCAGAATCTCTTCCTTAATTGTATACAATTAAGGATGTACAGTTTCAGATAAGATGCACAGACATCATGTAGTATATGTTTTTTGGAAAACATCAGTGCTGTCCTCAAATACGTTTACATGATTAATGAAAAGCAATAATAYTCTAATACTACTAGAATAAAAAAAACCCAAAATATTTACTCAGCACATCTAATTTCTTAGACAACTTTCTTTTCAGTTATCATCCTGAAAAAGGAACGTACCAGACCAGCTTTATACATCTCAAAAGATCACAGCCTATCGGGAAGGATCCCAGAAGGAACACAAGGTAGGACCACCTAYGTGCCCCCAAGTACCTACAGGGCTGACTTTCTCAAGCATACCAAGCTTCTCTGGGGACAGCACCAAGATGACAACAAGCTCTCTCAAAATCTCAGCTTAAGGGTCTAGTTTGTGGTCTTATTAGACTCCAGGGTAATATACCAACACATTGGTTTAGGTTTTTGCTTGCACAATCTTCAGAAATTGCCTTCATTTTTCTTCCCTTGGTGTTAGCTTGGTTTCCGCTAAAAAGCTGACAGCCCCTCTTTAATGCCACCAGTCTCAAACTATGCCTYATCTCCTCCAGTTCTCCTGGATGCCCATAAAAAACAGCTGTAGACACTGGCTTTAATTCCACATTACTGCAACTAATGAATATGGACTCCGTGGATTTCACCCATCAATCAGAGCACTGGGTCAGCCCGAAAGGCTACTGTAACTAACCAAGCACCAAAGGTAAAACGTTTTAAAGTGCCTACATGACTTAGGAGCTTGCACCCTATTCACAAAGGGAAGTATATTCCTACGGCACTTCGGTGCTTCCGAAATGTAATTAATCATGACTTAACTGATGCACGCAAATATACGCCAGTTGATATAAGCCCCAGAACTGCACACCTCTTTGGGTTTAGCTTTAGCTGAAGCACAGTCATACCTCCCATAATGCTGATCAAAAGAAGAAATAACGGTATGCTACAGCTGGCACATGGATTCACGCCTCTTAAAGCAGCAATTCTTGCATTACTCTGGCTGCCTCTCCYGGAAAAGCTGCACCATCACTTTTTTGTGATCATGCCTTTCCCAGTTGTTCTACTGGCTGGCTCAGAGCTTCTTTTTATCAAAGAATTCATAGAAGATAGGATTTCTCCCCAGTGCCCAAACCCCTCCTTGACTGAAAACATATGGCATCCCCTCAAACCCTCAGATTTATGTGCCAAAGAGTATTTTGAACCCAGCCAACYGGTGTGAGGGAGGTTGAATATACTGGAACAAAAAAAGGTGTATTATTTTCTGCCRGTAACTCTTTCAGGCCAATGAAATTCATTTTCATCTCCATAGTTTTCAGCTGCCCTCTGTCCCCTACAGATCTCCTGCTCTCAGACTACTGTCTCYGCAGAGATGAAAAACAACATGTAGCAAATGGCTTTATTTACTCGTGGCGCCATGAAGCTGTTCTTGCGTTATTCTCCATTTTTTAATGGCAATGAGTAGATGTTGTTGACTTTAGGCATTGAACTAAATAATTTAACTGTAATAGCGCCACTAAACTTAGTATAATTATGTCATGTTAAAAATGCAGGGTAATAGTCTGTTGTCAATGTATCGTAATTCAGGCTGTAATGATTTCTCTGCCCTGCACAYAGGAAAAGCAAAAGAAAAATAAACCAGAATTAATTTACAAACTCTTTATAGCACCGAGGGCGCGTCACTAACAGCTCTGACTCTATATCTTCTCAAAATGAGATTTTAAATGARAACCTGCTGCAGGACTAGAGATGCTGCTACAGCAGCAGGGCACCGCTGGAGTACATGGCTTCAGCGGCACGGACTCCCTGTTAACGCAGGCAGCCTCAGATACCCCACTTCAAGGAACAAAATGTTTTCTATCTTCCTGTGCAGCCCCAAGGATAAACACCCTTTACCTGATTCATAAAAAATGAAGTAGCCGGCTCTAATCTCACCAATTGACTTCCCTGCTTGGGAGCCCAGTGACATACATAACGGATGACTCAGGCGAGGGAGTGAAGCTCTACATTTTAAACGCCTCCCCCCCAACAAATATCTGCAGTCCAAATGTTTAAGAAAAAAAGCACCTTCCCGCTGCCCTTAGGGTAAYGGCAGTGACATTACTCAGTGAGAGGCAGAACTGTCTTCTGCATTAACCAAAGCCTTGCCATTCCCAAAGTACAGTAGGACAGCAGCTACCTATCTTAAACATTTTTAAATGCATTGGTTGATTATGATTAATATAAAGGAAGATACAGGAACAAAAACCTGGTCCATCTTCTGCTCTTTTGCTTAAATAGTGATGATTTTGTTCCTATATGTTTATAACTCATTTCAAATGCTGAAGCAAAGGGAAGAAAACTGGTCCCCCCCAATATTAAAAAAAAAAAAAAGATTAAAAGATATTAATGAGGAGCGGAGGGCTATAAGCTCTCTTGGTGATGCTGGGCTTCCTCACTGGTGTCATGGACACATGAAACGCAGCAAGGTCAAAGCAAGCGGGACCGTGTGTGGCAGGTTATGCCAACTCACCCCCAACCGTGCTCAGGTCCCAGAGCCCATCAGAGGCTACAAGTACCTTGGAGGATAACAGCACGTTCAGTCTCCCTTCCCCAAAAGATTCACCTCAAGACTTAGTGTGATACAAGAGACACATGAAGCAATAATCCTTCTTCATGCATGTGTAAGCCAGGCTCATAAGGTGTCTCCCAAAGAGTTCAGGCTAGCCTGTGCCTCTAAATCTTAGTTCTTACCATAAAGCGGCAAAGAAACCATGCCAACTTCAGTATGTCCCCACCCAGGCAACGTGCCTCTCATCCTCCTCCAAGTCCTCTTTCCTAACTAGTAGACTTTCTCAGCCTGTCTCATTTGTGTGGCCAAAAAACAAACATTGCCACCTTCATTTCCCTCCCTGCAACCTCCTGTGGGCCATCCAGCCTTAAGAAGGGGTGCAGGTGAGCTCGGGATGCCTGCGAGGGTCTGGGCCATTGCACCTGAAGCCTGGGTAGCCCACACAGAGATCTGAGTGGGAAAGTCTCATCTGGCCTGTCCTCTGAGACATTTGGCCTGGATAATGCTCTGAGAAGGCTGCAGAATAAAATGAGTAACAGGCAAGCTGGCTAGAGATGACTTAAACAGATGGCCCAACACAGAGAGGTGAGGATTTACCAAGAGCTACCATGTAACCCTAACAGGCCAAACGGGCACCCGACACAGTTATCACAGTATCAGAAAATTCTCTTAGTTATAAAATAACAATAGTAATAACCACAGTGATTCCCAGGGATCCCACCCATCTTTTCCCTACACCAAACTCATCTCAAATACCAGCAGATGAGCTTTACAAGATATTCCACGTCTCTCAGAGGCAGTTACTCTTAAAGACATCTTGAACTCTGACCAAGCACCTCAAACATGGGTCCCAGCACCAACTTACATCCCAAGATTAGTCGCACACAGATAGCAGTGACATTCTAGGATTAAAAGTCACTGCTCCTATTCAAGGTCTTTAAAGAAAGTGTTTGAACATTTCAAGGCAGTCTCCACTGGTGAGAATGCTTCAGCAAAAGTGTCTTAATGAGCAAATCCAAGAGGCCAATCTTGAAATCAACCTGAACTTCTACAAATTTCTGTCTCGCCACTGGGTAGATATGTGAGTGACTGTGACAGGATTTCCACTGGACAACGTCCATGCCTCGGTCTATTCTAAACAGTGTGTAATTCATCGGGTACCTCAGAGACTCCGCAGGGGCAGCAGAAGGCAATTGCAACAAGCCTGTGTGTGGCTTTCCGCACTTTGCAAGGAGACTCTTAGCACCTGGTAGGTGCAGGCTACCGGTGGGGGAAATTATACTGCTGACAGCTACAGATGGAGGTCGCGAATCAACAGAAAGTGTTACAGATTTATAGAGACACAGCTGAAGGGTTAGGCTTGTGAAGGAAGGAGGATAAATTTTTTATTGCTTCAAGGCAACACGTTCACTGAAACGAATGATCTGCAGGAGACTCAGAGTGATTTAACTAAGAATTTGAGTACCCTGCTAATGATCTTTTCTTACAGCATTAAGAATACATGCTTCATGGCCTCCAGCTCCAGAGGAGATGACTGGTGAGACAGGAGCTGCACAGGACAACGTGAAGAAGGAATACAGTGGGTTCAAGTTTGGGATGCCGTCCCTGGGTAGACACCAGCCTGTATTGATAGGACCAGCCGTGGCACTGCTAAGTCCCTGTGTCAGTGGTCCTAGGTCCCTGGACACTCTTCTAAGTGTCCGACACTTTTCCTAAGAGGATAGAGCCTGCAGCTGGGCTATTCTAATGCCAGGGCAATAACACCACTCTTCCCACCGTCCTGTAGCTGAGACATGTTCTTCCCAGAGACCAGCTGACCCCAAAGCAAGCCACCTGTCTGCACTACAGGATTGTCCTCTGCATGCTCCTGGACATCATGCCATATCCCAGAGAGAATGCACCTCAGGGATTTGGTGGGGGGGKGTGTGTGGAAGTCCATTTGCTGCTTAGCGGAACTGGTTGCAAGTTTTCCCTCCTTACACACAACTATTTTCTCACTCAGGGTGGTCTTGCCAGACCTGAAAATTCAACATGAAACTGCTGGATGCAAATTATCTAGGGCACATCTGCTCCAGATATGCCCTGGCAAGTGGAATGCTTGCCACATGTTTGCCCAGTGTTCAGCTGTGTCCTGGCTTTTGTCCCTTGTACTGCTCAAGCTGAAAAGGCCACTAACTCTCACGGATTACATGGCTGCTGCTGGAGTGAGTAATATTGTTCCACGATCTTTTATATCAGCACAGACCAACCTTTACTAATACAATTTGATGGATTCTAATAGGTTTGCTCTGCAATGCTTTTGCAGCACRGCTTGTTAGGGCTTTTTATGCTGAAGTCAAGCAGACAGTACATTAGATTCTCAATGTCACATCTGACCAAAATGTATCCAGCAACACAATAGTATCCAACTCCGAAAGGTATTATTAATGCAGACAGCATGTTTCCTCAGATGAAACGATATACTTTCCCTCCTCCTTAAATGAAATATAATCCAGAAGGTATAATTGCATTAGATGTGGAGTAAACTTGGAGCTAAGCGGGTCATAAATCAATAAGTAACTCAGCCTGCAGCCTCATGGTTTATTGATTCACAAGCTGCTTACCCCCCCCCCGCCCCCCGCCATATACTCTGCATCAAACACAATTATTGCTTAATTACCCTTTTTGAGCATGCACAAAGTCTTAGATGCCTCATCGGACCAAGCAGACAGCAGTTGGGAAACTACAACAGTCCTAACAGGAGGACTTTGTTGCCTTTTGTTCGCTTTAGAAGTGCATTTAATTCATTTGAGCCCGATTCAATCCTCCCCTAGCATAATCACCTAGTGATTCCAATCGCGCCGTTATTGTCATTGCTTTGACCAGGCGGGACAAGATAACTGACCCGGGCATAACAGATCATGCTCAATATTAGGCATTTTCCAGCCAGGAAAGTGACAGTGCGCTCTGAGCAAACCGCCGGCTAAACCAAAACCGGTGATGTTTCTGACGTCCCCCTGCGTACAGTTTTCGGAAAGGGCTCTCAATAAYGGAAATCCAGAGCATGCTACGGACGGGTACAAAGCGCTTACAATTTTTTGGACAAGCACCAGAGACCTTGTTTGTCGTTTACTGTGARTTAATGCTCTCAAACCTCGAGAACATTCAGGGGTCTGAGGAGCCGAATATCCCTGCGTAATGAGAGCCTACACGTGCACGAATACATGCTGACTCAGCTCTACCGTCTGTGGAGACAAGCGGTTTCTACAGTTGCTTATAGGAGGCTGATTTATGAACAATGTCGGCCAGAACAAAGCCGATTTTTGCGGTGTAATTCTCTTTTCTTCTAATTAATTTGTTGTAAAGGTTCATTTTATGACCAATATGGCACTATACAACTGACAAGTGGTATGACATATTTTTTTCTTTTTTCCCCCTGGGAAAAGATAAAGACCTCATTACTCATCAGAAGAAATGCCTCACAGTGCTGGCAATTACAGAAGTCTGCACTTCGTTAGGTCAGAAATACCGTCAAAACAGCCCTTCAGCTGTTTGGTATCTCGCATGCTTTACTGAAACTAAACCAGGAAATACATAATTAGGCAAAAGCCCGAATGTTTTGCAGCCTTTGCTGATCAGCGCAGAAGATTCAAGGTTTAGTCCTGATTCACGCCGGCATTATGTGCATGCTTGCGGTTGCCAGGTCAGGCTGCTTCCCGGAGAGGTGCTCTCGGTTGGCTTTGCAAAGTGAAGTGCGTGTGCAAGTTAACTTTTATTCCAGGCAAAAGTTTTCAGCTTGCCCCCTTAGCTTTTACCGCACAGCGTGTTTTGGTTTCGAGTCCACCAGCCTTCACGCTGCCAAGCCTTCAGTGGGATGGAAATTTTCAGGTTCAGAGGGGGTAACCTTTCAGGCACTTAGCATTGCATATTTAAAAACACCTGAGTAATTTAACAGCCTAAATCTTATGGACTCTCCCTGAGATTTGTGTTGCTGTATCATTTGCCCACTTCTAGAACAAGAACTACAGTTAAATTCCTATGTTGGCAGGCAAATGCATGGCCTTTTATTCAGATTTGTCACTCATATATCAATTCCCAGCACAAGACTTTGCTACCACCATACTTCTTGATCCAATGAAATCAGTCTCCTCACTGTGATACACATGACCTCCTCCAAACCTGAGCTCTCCTTGAAGGTAGTTTCTCCAGGTCTACGAAGTCCTAAACCTATTCGCACACATATAATCACACACACATAGAGGAGTCTAACAGCTTGACCTAACTTTGGAAGTTGCCCCATCTTTGAGCATGGGGCTGGACCAGAGACCTTCAGAGATCCTTTTTCCTATGAAAAACCAAGCATTCACTGCAACTGCAAGGTATTTTCTGATCTCACCCAAGCTACTAACATGAAATCGTCATTAAAGCTCTCCCCCGTGCTCAGCAGTATCACTGCCAGGCGACCGAATCAGGGTGCTCTAGCACTTCGAGTTCGGGGTTGGTCCAATAACAGGTTGCATGCGTGTAACCAAAGTGAACAAGTGGGACAGTCTCTTGCACATCCAAGGAGCCCACCATAGTGCTTCTGGGAAGTTACTCTCTACCTTCTAGCTCACAGAGGCAGGGGCAGAGTTATCACTGGTAATGCCACAATTAGAGAGAGAAACCTCACCGCTTCCTGATAAACAGGACTGTGATCGCAGGGTCGCAGGCTTATCCTGCTTACCTGTGACATTTTGCCCGAAGTACGTTGCCCGAGGCTACTTCCAGTTCGCCCTGCACAAGCTGCAGAACAGTGTTTGCATGTACTTGGGTTTATTACTTTTCCAGTTCTAATGAGGCAAGACAGCACAAGAGGAACAGAAGATGGAGGACAGCCCGGCAGGAGGCTCCCTGGCATGTTAACAGGGACACAGGGCTGTGACGGCCTCTAAATAGCTGCTCGGGCAGGTAAATGCAGAATACCTGCCTTGCGGGCATTTGCAGCCACTTCTGAAAACTACTGCTATGCTACGCCGTTAGAGCCAAACGGCGTCGCTCCCCACAGACAGCACCGTTAAATATTTAACGACACTGTCCCTCCCCTGAAAGCAGGCCACAGGCATTTGTGAGGAATAAACCAGCCACGTTGGTGTCCCTGTACGTGGGCAAACAAGCTGCACGTATGGTACCTCTGCCCAAAGCTATGGAGAATCTGTGCATGCCCCATGCGAACAGACACCAAACAAGAGCCGACAGTGAGGTTTCGGCACCGTTTGTGCTCCACCATCACAAAGGAGCTTAAAAACCAACACTTCTTCTCATGTGTTTACTGCTAGTGGGTGATGTTTTCAAATGCTCCAGAGCAATTCTGGAGCCTTAAGCGATGTCGACTTTGGATGAATACTCTGATGGTGCTTCAGAAATTCCCCACTCCAGAGGCTGGTTTCTGCTGGGGCTGATGTACCTTGATATAGGTATAGGTGCACCAGGGCTGCGCGGGAAGTGATTTGCTCCAGTCTGGTAGAAATACAGCCTGATAAACCCCCCTTCTGGTAACTCAGCTGCTGCCGGCAGCAGCCTCTCCTTTCTGAGCAGATAAGCTCTGAACTAAAGTCACCTTCTCCAGGGGAGCGCAGCCTCATCCGTCTCTGTCTCTAGCCTTATTTCCCCGTCGTCCCCACACAGTGCCGTGCTTCTCCTCCGGAGCAAGCTGATGTTCAACAGCAGCGCATGCGGGTATGCACGTACGCAACACACCTCAGGATACAACCCCTTCTTTCGGCTGTCAGAACCACCGCGAGAAAACATTTCCAAAGAGGCCTCATTCTTGAAGATCTCTAAAACTTCCCAAACACGTGAGAAGAAACATCGCAAATCGCAGACAATCCCCAGGAAAAAACGGACCATTAAAGAGGATCACAGTGGGAATGATTTTGTTCAAGATGGAAAAGGTTTTCCCTCCGCACTTGAAAACTGTGCACTTGTCCTAGTCTCTGCATTTAACAGGCACTAAATTTAACCAGTGTGTGAAAGTAGGATTTGAAGGCTGCTCCAAAGTAAACTTTCAATCCACCCGTCAATGCAGAACTGTGAGTGAGCTACTGTGAACCAGGAATACCTCTAAAAACGGTGGTATCTTCCTCTGTAATAAACTGAATCCATATTTAAACCGTCTTATCAGAAAATTTTCATATAACTTTACAGAGTTCTGGAGATATAACAAATCTAGCCAGTCAATGATTATCACAGTTCTTCACAGGAAAAAGTAAAATATTTCCCTTGCTTCCAGGCTTTCCTTAAAATCTCATTTTCAAGATGCCCATATTTGCGATCAAAATGGATGCTTTGGAGGAAAAAAATCTGTTTTGTCGATAAGCAGATTTGAAGGCAAAAAGGGATGTGTTTACAGATACTTTCCTATTGGTTCTTGCTTCCAGCAACCTGTGCTGGTTGCAAAAAAATCCAGCCCTCATCATTACTGCTGGAAGTGAAGAGGACTGCCCTTAGAACCGGTTTTACATTCTTTCATTAAAATAAATCTCTTTTTTGCTCTCCACAGATTTGGTAATTATCTCCTCTGTTTCTTGATCAATTGATGAGGAAAAAATTGACCTGCTCTCCATCAAAAAAGCCCATTTGCACTGTAGTAGATGAAGCAATAAAATCCTCTGCTCTAATGCAACTTTGATTTAAACATATACATGTTTATTCCCTCTGAAGAGCTGTTAACGCCTCTATCCTCAATCACTGCGGTAATTACAATGATTTAGGTGCCAGAATAAAATTAACACAGGTTGTGAAGAGCTACCATATGCCACATGCATACATTGGCCAATGAAAACATACCCAGCCATAACCAAATTCAGCTTTGGGGACAGACGTAGCTCATGTCACAGCTACCTTCAGGGCTTCTTCTGACAGGCAGCCTGGAGCACCGGGTCCCGACCRGTAGTTCAGCGCAAGCAGCAGGCAGGCAGGCGTAAAAGAACGGCAGTGCTCCAGCACCTCTGAAACCCAAGCTACTCATTTAAGTGGCTATATAGAAATTAAGGTGCCAGACTGTACCACAACCTCGGTGAGGCTGTTTGTCAACTAATGTAAACTGTTACAACTCCATCAACTTCAGTGCAGCTCTGGCAATTTCCACCAACTTAGCATCAACTGCAGAGTGTTTGAGGGGATCCAGGAGTCCTCTAGAAGACTATATGAAGCAAATGTGTCCTGCCTTACGTCAGCCAGGTGTTGCGAGAAAAAACTAGTTGTCTGGTTTACTAATGTTATTTTGCTATCTAACTCCCAGTGATTTCAGCACCTACATATCTAATTTGGGCCTAATATTCTTAATATAATTAGAGATCATTAGTCGAAACGCACTAGCCTGGAGCAAAGCACAAATTAATGCATCAACTGTGACTGCAGAAAGTATGCTGGTGTTTATTCTTTTAATTGTACCTTAGACCTTGACTTTTCAGCTTTACCCTAATGTTTAGACATCGAATCGGCATTTGTTCTTGTTACGGTTTGTTTTAAATGAAACCACTGCGAAGCGAGGAGGCATAAAAAATACACACATCAGAAATCCCAGTGTAATCATGCCCTTCTTCATACTTGCAGTCTCCTGTCACACCACATTTGCACAGATTTATCTACTGGGATGTGTAATAAAGCTGGTATTTTTCATTACTCTGGTATGGCAAATACTAGGGTTTGTGGAGTTTTTTACAAACAAAAACAACAAAATACAGAGTCAAAGAGAAGGGTGACAACTAATCAGTTCTCTTCAGGCTGGGGAGGAATTATTCATGGCCTTCCATGCAATCATATTATTTCCATGGCCCACTGACCTCTATAATTCATTAGGGATGCATCGAGTCCACATTAGCTATTTTCAGATATGTCAGCAGAGATCCCCAGAGTGACACTATACACCAAAGCTCACTCTAATTGGTTCTGCTCCCTCCTCACAGCTGAAAACCCATTCAACAGATGAGGGTTTTTTAAAAAGTTGAGAGGACTAATGTGAGGAATGAAGAATGAGGGTGCTCCAGCCATGGATTAGAAATGGTGACTGGTGCTGCAGTTCCCTGAGATCCCCCAAAACATCAGAACTCATGTGTCTGCACCCAGTGCTTAAACACATATATGAATACAATCCTGAACTGGAGCATCAGCAGGTATAGAAGCAGCTCTCAATACCCCAAAAGCTCCACAGGCCTGTTGTATCTGTCCTTCAAACTTTAGCAATAGTTTCAGGATACAAAGTTCATCCTGGAAAAAAGCTCGGGTCAAACAGTAGTTGAGGAACTTTGAAAGTTCTCAGGTAGTTCTTTTGCAGGTTCAGGTGGAGATTTATCTCAGTGTGACCTGAATCCTGGGTTGCAGCTTCCTACTCCAAGTGAGCAGCTAGGCAAAAACATCTTGCTCTATGCCTCCACACCATGCTAACTCCAACCCCCTGGAAGGCTACTGACTGTCAAACACAGACCCAACAATTCAACAACTCCAGGTGACGTGCTTTCCTAATAATCAGTATTGGCAACATGTAAGAATATTATCATTAAATCATTATGCACATGTATATGAGAGACACATTCCTGGGTTATTACAGGTGTTGAAAGTTTTATGATGCAATTCCTAGAGATAACTTGGCCATATCTGAGACCATCACAGCTTCCTAGATCAAAGCGGCTGGATAATGTTGAGAGAAGGCCAGAAGAACTTATCACAGGTCATGTTTTGTCTGATCTTCTAAACGGTGCATGGACAACTGTGTGCAGAACAACACAGCTAATCTGCACATCGACAAATTTGCACATACCACTGATAAACTAAAGAAATAAGTATTTTTGCCCAGCTTATATCTGAAATTTCATGCACACTGTCTGTATCCTTATATCACTTGAGTTAGGGTTTAGTCTGTATCATGCACACATCAAAACACACCCATGCACACACACACCCCAAGTGAGTGTAGATCACTGCTGATAATATCTGTCATGGTAAAAATACATACGCATTCTTCATTTTGAGTGTTGATATAAATAAGGAAAAATACAGAATGTGTATTTATCTTTTTGTAATTTATCCAGTTAAAATTAATTTATCACCATTGGAAATTGAAAAAAACCTTTGCCCCGTCCCTCCTCCAAACCCCACTTTATGAATCTGTGCACTCTTACAAACTTCTCTGCAGAAAACTTCTCCTGTGTCACAGAAAAGATACTGAAATCTAAAAAACACATAAGCCCGAGAGCTGACATCAGATCAAGCACTGAGAGCTCTCCCAGTTCTGACTGTATAAATAGGAGATTTCATTTAGTATTTGAGTGGCATGCAGTAATGATAACGAGGACTAACAGATTTACAGACAAGAGCGTGTGATAGATACTGTAACTTCTAGTTTGTCATCTTGACAATGCACGGCAATGAGAGCAGCTGTTATTGTACTATAATGCATTGCCTGCCATGTCTTATTTAATTATAAACCATGCACAAATGTCTACACTTTTACAGATACAAACATTCCCATTTATGAAAATTGCATGACAGCCCATGGCAGTGGGCCGAGCCCAAGAAGCAGCAGGTGCTATACCTGTTGCAACTTCTTTTGATGGATTTGAGATCTAAGGAATGAAAGAGCAGTTTGCAGAAGAGCCTCTTTGTGCTGCCTGCTTGGCTTTGCTGAGTAGCAGGAGCAACACGAGATGGAGGACAAAGCAGCATGTGATAAGGTGTTAACGGTTTATAACGAGGGCAGCAGAATCAACGGCCTAATGGTGGGTTCGCACAAGCAGTCCCTCCACACCTGCTCCCAGCATGGTGATCGTGATGGAGGCCTCTCTCACTACAGTCGTCCATTCACACCCCTCCGTTACAGCTGGACAGCAGGTGTAAAAGATACCTCATGGAAAGGGAAAGAAAAAAGGGGAAAATACAAGCTCAAGGACACAGCTACAGAAGAAATCAGATCAAGTGAGTGTCACCTTGAGAAGTAAAGCTGTCGGTCACGCAGCTTGAATTCTACGGAGCTGCTCCTCACCCTGCTAAATCACAGGTATAAAAGGCGGCACACTATAGACACTGCATATGCTGAGCCACGCATACGCTAAGCATGGCTGCCCAGATGGCAAGCCTCATGGATGAAGTGAGCAGAAGAAAGGAGTGACAAGTGTGCTACCACACTACTGCGTGACCCAGCAGAGCAGTTGCTTCACATTATGAAGAACTGCTGTGAAAGCATAAAATCGATAACTTGAATACATCATACTAAATCCATATTGAGGTCAATGAACTTTATTAAAAAATTGGTTATGCTCGCTACTTTCTCAATTAATTTCTATGCACTTTGCACCTTGGTTTTATATTTCTTTTTTCTTAAGGAGTAACGTTCCGTGCAACCAGATCACAACCTCCTAGGCAGATCTGTGATATTGACTTATTTTATTAACCCCCTGGACCTCAAGTATTGATTGTCATGCTTCATTCAAAGTATTGACTTCATTTACTCAATGTCATCTGTACTATGAAATAATCAAACATTCAAATAAAGGGTCACTTTATTGCTAGAACTGCAGCGTGTTCCTCTGAGCTCAAACATGAACATTTGTCAGTGGTCAGAGCCCACTTCTTCAGAAAAGCAGTCACAGCACTGAAAAAATTGCTTAGCGAGATTGTTCTCACTAAGTTTTGCATCTGTCCCCGGTGTCGGGGAGGGAAGCAAAGGGCAAGTAAGGAAGGAAAAAAAAGAACTAAATAATAAATGAACACGAGATCAATAATTCTACAATATTCAACAGTGTTCATCTGAAACTGAGATAGGTTTACACCCAATTCTGAGACAACAGGTCAAAAACTTTCTATCTAGTCAAACATGATTTTTTTTTAGTATATATTCACATTATTTAGAAAAATTGCATACGAAACATCTAGCAAAAAAAGATAATCACCACAAGCCTAAGGTCAGTCTCATCCAATCAGACTTACAGCACAGATTTTGAAATAAAAACAATTTTACTGCACTAGAACAAACAACAAAGAGGAGAGATGATTATTAAAGCTGCTGAAAACTTCAGTTCAGGACTGGGTTCCCTTTTGGAAGATATGTCCCACTAAGTCATCAGACTGTACAGAAGCAGTATGGCCAAGTCCTCAGAATCTAGTTCAGTCCTTCCTGTGTCATCCTCTCCTGCCAAAGGAAAATACCGTTCTGCCTTTACACATCATTCTCCACAGGTACACAGCTCTAAATGCTTTTAAAAACACTAAATCAAGCTTACAAACACCATGTGAAGCTTATTAGAGCCATGTTCCAGCTGTGCTATGCTGATCCATGGAGAGGGTAAAGAGGAACAACAGACCAAAACAAAACAGTGTCCAAGCTTTTAATTTTCTCTCTATGATGAATTGAGATGGCTTCCTATGGAGAAGCAGCTACTGATAAAAGCTGTTCTAGTCTTGCAGGGTCAACAGAGGCCAGCAGAGACGGTATCATTATTGCTTTCCCAGAGGGTAAAATCTCCTCCTGCAAGGCTCTAGGTGGGACAGGTTGGAAGAACAGTTCTCCAAGAGGGCAATGTTTAACCTCTCTGAAATTTCCATGCTCATAAAATAGCTGGAAAACAGAAAAGGGTGCAGGAGTGATGGGCAAAGAAATGAGACAAGGCCTTCATTTTACGGAAATAATAGGAGCACAAATAACATCTTTGTTTCACTTCGTCCTTCACATACAACCCTCGGTGGAAACAGGAGGTGTGGTCACTGATGCTCACCAGCGATCTGGCTATCCTGAGCTCGGTTCCAAGCTTCGGCACTAATTTGATCAATGACTCTCACGAAGCCGCTTTGCCTCTTCTCCCCCATCTTGTCTTACTGAGTTGTTATCACTTTGTGGTAGGGACTGTCTCTAATGTTGGGCGTATACAGTGGATTGCCAAGCTGGTTCTTTCCTCCTCTCCCACGCTAGTGACTGGGGGACTGCAGGCCAAATTTAGGACCTCAATGCCATCTCTACAACTATGCCTAGAGCAGTGGTTGTGTAATGAACTGTATGCAATGGCTTTGCAGAAATGCAACAGCTTCCATGCAAGGCTGGATGATGCATGAGGGAGAACTGCTTTGACTAAAGTCCTAATAGAAGTAAACAGCTCTGGAAATGTATGACTGCACAGACAGACAAAGGGCTGCTATTAGGCAGACAGATCTGCTTAATAAGGAAGTGGCCCTCTTGCACTTTACTAACAGCCAACAAGCCTATTGGGGCAGGAATTGCATCTTTCTTTGTGCCCACATAACATTTACTACATCTTGATAGCCACTGCAATACGGAGAAGTCATTTGTTTCCCACATGAGTTTAGAAAAGATCCCAAGAAGTTCATAACTGACTACTTCTTTAAGGTACTTAGCTGAAAGCACCATAACAGGACCCAACTTCAAGAAGAAAAGCCCTCGGCACTTTCTCGAAATCAGGTACCTTTAAGGTAGCTAAAACCAAGCTCTCAGGGAAGGGGAAAAAAACCCTAAAATCCAGGCTTCAGAGAATTCTGGAGCCTCCTGTAACCAGTAGATCCATTATGTAGAGAGTAGCCTTGGTGGACTTTATTTGGAGCCAGAGTCTTTGGAAGAATTCTATGCATGTAATTGTAGGTACGCATTTCTTTCTTTAAAGAAAAAGAAAGGTTAACTAACACCAGTCTATAGGAAAACCCACATTCATACTGCATTAACCTTGCACCCAAGCCTTGAGCTGGAAATATCAAGTCTGCTTGCCTTTCCCACGCTGAGACTGATCTCAGACTGGGATTCAAACTGTTTGACAGAGGAGTGTCTCCACCCTGCAGAAAGCCCTCTATTGAGAAACTAGACTGAGACATCAAAAGGATGTGGCCAAAGTCCCTGGAGGTGCAACGGTAGTGCACTAAATCCTAACAACACTCACGTACTTTATGTATAGCCATCCCTGTTTCAGCTAGTACTTTGTAGAGATCTTTTCCAGCCTAATTTATTGTCCTGATTTATATGAACACAGGGAAGAGAGAGGTACGAACGAGTTCCAAGATCTGACTCACTGGACTACCATGCTAGTACGGATTATCAAAGATACAAGACAAGGGAGAAAGATGTTATTGATGGAGATTGGTTTGGCTTTTTTTACTAGCTGAAGTGTCATTTTGAGTCATTGAAAGAATTTAAATAATAATTGCAAATATGAATCACAATCAAAACTCAATTTCCTATAAAGAAAAACAGCTTTATGCACTGCAATAAGATATGGGTAAGATAATCACCTAAGAACCAGTAAAACAATAACCCGTAAAGCTGTACAGCTAGAGAAACATAAAGATTGAATACCATTTTATGAGCTTTAGCAGAGGGTGATTCAATGTCTGGCACGCGGCACGTGATTAAAAAAAAGCCCAAAGTGCTACAGAGAATTTGTGGGTGCCATCCAAAAAGTGCTGCGTGTGTTATGGGGAAAGTCATCATAAGTTATTTCACAGACATAGCCCTGGGAAATCTGCAGACATTCGCATAGTCCTGCAGCTCCAAGTCATGGCAAGTAACTATTCTGAAACCCATCTTCCTCCTGTCATCATCATTTACTCTTCCATTAGCTCCATAAAAGCAAGAAATGAAGTAAGATCCCAAGAAGATGTCCAAACCTGTGCTTTCGAACTGTTATTGCTATAAATAATAAACATAGGATGTACAAATATTACGTGGAACCTTCCTTCCGATGGATGCAAAGCCTCATTTTTATATGAGTAACAACAAATTTACAGACATGACCTGAAGCTAGCAAAAAAAAAAAAAAAAAAAAAGACAGGTTTTCATATACCACCACACCAGGCTGTGCTGAGGCAGCACCTGAGTCCGTCCTTGCTGGAGAGCCTATCCTAAAGCCTGTCCTATTCCATGGTGAGCACAATGTCATGCTTTCTCATGGTACATGAGTCTGTGAGCAGACTCAAACATTTATCAAAAGTTAGGCACCTACCAACAGTGTCTTTCCAAATCACTAGCACCATCATATGGCAATGCTTTCTTCAGATTCCCGCAGGGTAGACACAGTCCCGGTCAATGGGAGGGTTGAACACTCATGTGGCCAAACAGATTTCTTAGCCTCAAAAGCACATGGCCAAGGCAATGGGGATGAGAGAGGGAGTGAGAGGCCTTTTAGCCCATGGTAAATCTGAGTCTTTCTCTCTGGCATAATACACTGGAATTAAAAATAAAATGATGCAACTATCACCATTGGTTCCTACCACAAACCTTTGAACAACAAAACAAATACAGCTGGCTGTTCCTCTCCCACGCATGCACAAGGATTACACTCTATTTGACTCCTCCACATAAAATGTAAGTGGCACTGATGATGTACTTGGACTTCGGGCTGCACATCTAGACAGGAATGACCTTAAAATACTTGTTTAAAAGGAGGCCCGAAAGCAAAAATGAAAGGAAGGGATCGTTTGGAAAGTAAGAGCCTGTCCTCCAGGTAGCAGCAGCAAGGTCATGCCCAGGGCTGGCCATACCAGAAGTGCCCATTCCTGCGAAGCTGCCACCGTTTGCTGCAGTTACAGCCTGAAGTCACTTTGTCGGTATGCAGAGGGGAACAGATCTGTGCTGCTGTGGCTGCCAGCCCTGCCGTGCTCCACGTAGCATGTCCTACTGGGGGTGTTTCTGCTACGGCAGCACCCAGTGGTGTCAGCCAAGAGCAGAGCCACACCGTCCCTGGCAACGCTTCGGAGAAACTTCCCTCTACAGCAAGCACACATCCCCATCAGCAGAGAATAGGGAAGTCCCCGATTCCTCACGAAAATCCCACAGGAAATCCATGGCAGACCAAGGATGTGGATCCACAGTCCTGGAACGGGTCTTCCTTCCATGTAAAACCCTCCTTTATGCATCCTCCCTTTTCACACATGAGCTGGGAGAAAAGATGGAAAATACATCCTTTGAACTTTGACAGCTGTTGAAATAAATGTCTGAGCTAAAAAGAAACCAGAAGTACCAAACCCAAACTCATCGGTCCAATCCCCATGTTGGACAGATGGCAACAGCGCTAGTGGAAACTTATCACACTGCTTTATTAGTAAATTGAAGGCATTTGGATAGCAATCACCATAATCAGCATTTTCACAAGCCCTAGAAATTGTAATAAGCTTTTAGAGAGCAGTTGGCACCACATCCTAATCGAGAATGGATGTGTTTAACTTACCCACCCACAAGCCAGAATACTCTGTCACCGAATCTGTAGCAGGGAGTTTGACTACAGATAACTAGGCCTTTCAGAGCGGACATTCATTCAGAGATAAATCGCCCTTGCATTCCCTCCATATATCCCTGAGGTTAGGAATGTCTCCTGAATAATTTTATTTAGCTCAGTCCCAGGAAAAAATGCACAAGTCTTTTTTCTATTTTTAATACCACTCTGCAGCCCCAAAGCCCACTATCTCATCCCAAAGAACAGCACTTCTCTCTGTCTACATTTTAATTAAATTTAATCCTAGAACTACAAAGCACCAGTAGCTTATTCAAACCACTTCATTCCTTTTGATATATTAAAATTTCCTTCCACAAACCACGATTTACAGGACATAAACTATGTTCTCTTTCCATTTAACCTTTCATTCTTTTATTTCAGTGAAGGCTTGTGTGGATTTTCCCGGTTTGGGTTTTTTTTGTTTGCTTGTTTTGGAGGTTTTGTTTGCAAAACAATGGAACGTTTCCGAATTTTTCCCATAAAAAAGAACAATGTCATCCATGGCCTGAAACCGGCAGGTGGAGCCACGTCAGCTTCCTACACAGCCTTGCTGCTGGCACGCAGCGTTTTTTTCTCCTTCTGAGCTTCTTTTGAAGGGGATCAGGCATTTCTGTCATGCACATATTTTTCAGCTGGACAAAAAACACCTGGCTTTTCCTGCAGAACCTTCTGCCGTACCTCACCATATCACTGCGCCTGCATTTAGCCGTGGCAGAAAGATATTTCTGCAGGAAAGCGCCCAGGTATTTCACAGCAACAAATCTGTCAGAGGTCTCAGCGAGAGCTCGGCTAAGCGCTCGCTGCCGGGATTGAATCCCTAGCCTGCTGATAGGCATATGGCACCAAATCAAGCAGCCAGCCCAGGAGGATTTAAAAGCCACGGAGGGACGAGGTTTTCCGCACATCGCTGCACACACGCACACAGAGGCAGAATCCCTGGCATACATGCCGGAGTATTTTCTGAGGGGTTGAGGCCACAACAGCTCCCACTACAGCCTCATTTATTAYGGCTTGCCCGTGTGTCCTTTGTGTTTTGCCTGCTCGGATGTCCTCTCCTCCCAGGCCTTGCTAGTGCTGGTCACCTCCAAGCAGGCTGAAGCAGGTGCCCAGCTTTGACGGGCCACCTGCAAGAGCAGGTGCTGCTAAGCGGGAGCCAACGTCTACTAGCCAATGCTAGTCCGAAGGGCAGGACAGGCGATGCTCAGATGTGGGCAAGGCGGGCATCCAGATGTGCTATCTCTTGGCCCATCCAGGCTAGGAACGGAGAGATTTCTGCCCCGAGGGGAGAAAGCAGGGGTCGATCCTCAGTGCCACCCCAGCCGTGGGCATCAACAGTCCCACCACACAGCCGCATCTAGTCAAATCCAGGACCCCTGAGCCTTGGCACGTGGCCACAAGGAAAGGCTGAGGGAAAGAGGGATCTGAATGTGGAAGCAGTGACATCCATGCCAGCATTAAGAGCTCCTATGGCTGTTCCTATTTATGGGATCAAGATGGGGTGATGGGGAAACAGGCCGGGGAAGGAAAGCATCTGAGTGCATGTCTGATGAGGAAACCAGCTCTGCCCAGTCACCCCCATCGCTTCAGCTCTTCTTCCAAAGAGGGTGTAGATCTGCTGGGGAGCACAGGGGGCATTTGGTCACCATTAGGACAATTCAACCCCTGAACAGTGTCCAGGCAGGAACAGGCAAAGCATAGGGACATGGGTGATGGGTGACCACTCCCAAGAGGAACTGGATGGAGGCCACAAGCTCATTGCATACAGGCCTGTAATAAGTTCTCACGTCAGGATTGCTTCTGCCTTTGGCCTCAAACCTTCCAGTGGGTGCCACCAGCCCAGCGTTGACTTCCCAGTCTAACTCCCCTAGACTGGTAGACCAGGAGCATCTTACAGCACGGAGAGCTGTGGAGTCTCTGATGCAGGGTGACACTGAGTTCAAGAATGGGGCAGGATTCAAAGCAAAATCAGACATTTCAAGGGAACTTGAGTTATAGCCTCTGATTCCACCCAGAGTTTGGGAAGGGACAGAAAACTCTGATTTAAGGCATGAACTCTATTCCCTCAGTGTGGCACCGGTACGAGGCCTTTGAGAGCACAGGCAGGATTTCTTCAAATAACCTCCGAAGGGGATAAAATGCTGGCATCTGCTTACCCTGGATCAAATTCAAGGCCCATGTAAGGCGCTGTCCTAACCGCAAATTCCCATGGGCCCCTGCACGATAACCCAGGTCTGCTTCTGTGGACGTAGTAGTAAAACCAAGGCCTTTCTCCTGAAGTTGGTGACAAAACTCCYCTTTATTGTGGTGAAATATGTTAAGCCCCTACAAGGCTTTTGCAGCGCTGGAGAAAAACCCGCAGATTAAACACCGAAGCTCTGAGCCATACAGCCCCCCCAACAGCCAGCTTACTAACTCAACAGTGTGCTGGATCCCAACGCCTAGAAAATTTGCTTACTTTTCTATTCCTCAGACACATGCTAATTTAATTCTTTGGACAATATGTCAGTACTAAATCAAATACTTTCCCCTGACTGTGCCATAGGGCATGCTGCTGATTGACAGACAGCAAGACAGATACACCTTTCCATCCCTACTTTTTATCCGTGCATGATTAGGGAATAAAAAGCAGCGGATTTTCTAGTTAATGGCAAAATACAGCAGGTCAAACTTTGCTGTTAGGCACTTGTGATTTCAAATTCCAATCTTAAAGAAAAGTAAGATGAGGATAATAAAAGAGGTAGAGTGAAAATAGCAATCCAAATCTTTGGCTCTGGCCCACCCCTGAAATCAGGAAGGATAAGGAGAATAAATAGGAATTGCTCTACTCGTTGTAACAGGTTACTCCTTGAAAAAATATCAGTCCCTCAGCAATAGCTGCATTTTCAGCAGTGTTTGAAGCAATCATCTGTGCTGCATGTACTTATTAGTAAGTTTATTGCATTTCTGTAAAGCATTTGGGGAGACTTTGAGATAGGATGCCTGTATTAGTTACTATGATTCCTATAGCTTGAACAAACCAGCACTGCCTCATTAATTTAATTCCAGTTGTGCAACCCATTTTTGGTAACAATCCCAGATGCTAAAAGTCTATTTGCTCTGCCAGAAACCACCTACTACGCTATCGGACTGTATCTGAACGCACATAAGTCAGAGCAGCACCGAAACCACGGAAGTCACCGAACTGCTGAGGTTTCACCTGAACGCCAAACACATGCACTCAGGCTGCTCACAGCCTACCAAGCACTCCGAATTAGCAGCGACATCCCCCCGCTTCGTTAGCAGCTGACAGTCGTCTCTGTGCTGGAGATTTATACGTTTTCTTCTCCAAGTTCCAGCTTCCCTGGGAGCCCTGGGCTGATCAGTTCAGCTTCCTTCACTTGGTTAAATGAACTGGAAAGGAAGCTGGGATGCACAGGAGGGACGTGTGGTGCTGCTAAACCCTGTCTACACTGCCTGAGCATTGTCTCTAGCCGCGTTCCAGGGGTTTCAGTATTAGCTGAATCAGTGGGGATGATTACAGTAATTTCATCAGGCTCTGTGTGAACCACAAAACCAAAAATAAGGCCTGAAACACCAAGGGGACTGTAGATTCTCTGCATCTATCATGTGCAGGCCTGAAAAATGACTTCAGCTGAGAAACAGTATTATTATGTACTACAGAATTTTTGCAGTGTAGCAAATAAGAGACAGAACACAGTTCTCTTTAAGAGCAGCCACTGATTTCAGTGGAGGCAGAGTCAGGCCTAACACCTCCGTTGGCTACCTTCTAAGTAGACTGAATCACTGCTTGGCCGATATAAGTAATCTCTGTAACCTCACCTGAGCTAAAAGCATCCCACATAATTTCTGAGAAGCACCTCCAACATGTAAACAACAAATAAATGCTGATGCTCTGTTGCCTGAGCTTGCCTTGTTGGAAATGCTAATTCATCCTTCCACATGGATGAGAAGATATCTGGGAGCAAGCTGGAAGAAGGGCTGGAGAGGACTAGAAACATGAAGCATTTAGTCATAAACTAATAATCTGAGTATGCTCCAATTTTCAGATATTTTTTGCTTCCTCCTCCCATCATGTCTATGAATAATAATAAAGAACCCACTTTCAAATATCCTCCTACGGCTCTGCTATATAAGCCAAATCACAGATGTTCTCACCACCCAACAGCAAATTTAGAATTGGTGAAAAGCTAAGAAGAGAGGCAGTGTTTTTCTGACCATCTTGGACTTCTGGCCCTGCTGTGTCGTGTGAGCGATCCACCTCACAGCTGTCCGAAGAGCCTGAGGTACGAGCCCACCACAGTCCTTCTCTGTTTCAAGGGGATGTTGCCTCACTTAAGATAAGTCACACCTCTGGATAAACATATCATGTTTATCAGGAAGATCATACAACTATTATTTGCTGGATCTAAATCCAGGCTTGAACATGCACATCCATTTACAAACACTTTCCAATACAGTGCAAATTATTAGTTTATGGCATGKTTGGTCCTACCCAAAGAGAAGGAGATGAGGGGCGAAGCCTGCAGCTGCTGCCGTGGAATGGGAATGGATGAGGGAACCATGGTTCACCTTGCACGCTGCCCTTCCTTGTTGAAGCTGCTTGGTGGCCTCTCTTACAGGTCTCCGCAGTAATCTACAGCAAAGCAGAGACTCACCAAAAGGCCTGCTCAGCCCTGCAGTCAGGCCTGCACTCCACTCAATCAGAAGCAGACTGACTTGAATCCAACCAGCCTTGCCAGGGAGGGGGCTACAGCTAAGCTGTACAAGCCGACAAGGGTACTGGGTACTGACAGTAATGGCAGCCTCTGCTGAAACCCTTGTTTCCATGATTGCATCAGCTGAGCTGCGTGGACAACTTGGGAGTTAAACTGATGCAATCACGCTCGAGTGCCTTTCAAACCCATTTGAACTGGAGTGGGAGCATGCCCCATGGCGGGAACATTTTAAGCGACTGATAACCTTCAGTATGTAGGTCTGGGTAGTTCTCTAGAGTATCTTACGATCTGTCTTCCTCTGGCACGCTAACAACAAAGCCATTCCAGATCCTACTCTATTCTGCCTCTCAGATTCAGCTCCCAGTGAAAGCATAAAGCCTGTTCTGGTGCTAAAATTTTTGCTTGTTCCAGTTCCCAGCAACCGGCATTTGCCCTAGTCCTACCTACCATTACATACTTTGATTGATCAACAGTATGTGTGTATGAGATCAGGTCATTTTTCTATAAGAGACAAATTGTTGTATATTTTTAAGTATGCAAAATTCACAGGCATACAGCTATCTGACCTCATGTATGACACGGAGCTGTTAAACTCACTTCCATGTCATGGCTGGTGTCATTTGATAACGTTCTGGTTCATGACAAAGGTCAACCTTTCAAATCTATTTCTTCTCCAGCTCTGCCCAGACCATGGCATTCTCATTAACTAAATGCAGAGCTTTCTCTCCTAGTTCTCATTACGATAACAAAAACGAAGAGCATCCCCATTAGAATTAACTTCAGAGACAGTACGGGGCACGATACTGAAACTAAGGGACCAAACTCTCATCAGTATCTCCAGTACGAGAATCTAGGTAGGGTGATGGGAGGGAATAGCTATTCTTTGAGGTACTAGGGCACAAACCAACAAAAGCTATTGCTGGATGACTAACAAGACTGTACTACATTTAATAAAATAAGGCCTCAGATAAAAATAATACATTAATGATGGCAGAACTATTTATCTACCACATTAAGCGCCAACTCACACTGCTATTCAGCCTTTTTCTGCTTGACAGCAACACACAGACTTCATAAGACAGAAGCAGTTTATCACCAAGCTGTAGAACTTCCTAAGGGGCTTATTTTTCCCTGTATTTTTTATCCCCATTATATAGAAATTTGAAAGGACATCTGTTTATATTTTCAATTTGCACTTGTCAATCGCAACAGATAACCATTTTTAGTAATCTTAAAATATAACACCATAAGAAGTAGGAGCCTGGACAGACCAAAAGTCAGGCTAGAAAAATAAGACTGATCAAAAATTAAAAAATAGTATTCCTCCAGACAGATAAAAGCAAATGTTGTAAGCTATAAATTTAATCACAGAATCTAGTATTGACATCTAACAGATGGAAGAGAGGAATCTTAAAACAAAGACATTTAGTAAGGAAGTTCTTTCAGCATAGCAGATAATTGGGGATTTATAAACCTTCAGTCATAAGTTACACACTAAACAAGAGCAGCGAAAGAGAAAAGGATCTTAATTACCAACTGGGAGAAAAGGGGTTACTGATATTCACTCTTGAAAGTGCATATGAGGAACTGTACTAAGAAACTGCTTTTGTAACTATCTGCATTTTAGACAAATCTAAAAAAAAAAAATGCATATTTTTGCATGCATAAAATATTTGTATGCAAATATGGTTATTGAAGAACCAGTAATATTCTCTACCTTTGCTTCCCTTTATTATTAGGTGCTTTGATTTTTGGAGGGTTTTCTCCAAACAATTTGAATTGTTCTTCACTGTGCAGACTCAGGAGAGCCGGAATGTTAAAACAAAGGTTAAGTGCATGACGGCAGTGTTGCAAGATTATTGATGTTTTTGTGCCTATTTGCCTCCATCTGAAGCATCAGCGTAAGAGACAGCAAGTATAATGACGCTTAGCTGCTCATGCATCTCAAAGAGTATCACGGAGCCCGGTATAATTATCCCTCTTTTCAAACGGGGAAACTGGGGTACAGGAAGGGGAAAAGATTTGTCTCGAGTTCTCCTGCCACGCACACCAGGCAAATCTCCCCCGTCTCCGGTGGCACTGGGCCATCGCTGCCGCCCAGCCCCCAGAAGGGACCTATCCGTGGAGCTGCGGCAGTCGTGGGGGCGCTGACGAGAGCGCGAGCAAATTGGCATGCTTTGCACACAGGCAGAACCGCTTTGAACCTGGTGGCTTCCGCGCTGACAGCAGCAGCTGTGCGGGCTCCCAGGATGCGCTAATGAGGTCTGGGAGTGCGCAGCGTGCCCTTCCACATCCAGCGAGTCTGGCCGGAGATTTCCGTCTGGCTTGGGACAGGCTCCCTCCCTTTCCCGCACCCACCTCCTTCTCCCTTGCTCCCTGCAGCCCTGCAGCCCTGTGGGACGTCCAAATCTAATCATGGCTAATAAAAACGCTCCTCTCCGAGGATCAGACCAGCAAAGGCAATAAGAAATAGCTCAGCCTTCAAGCGCCGACGGGGGAGCCCGCGGGGCCAGGCACCCGGCTGCCACGCGCAGCCTCCGAGGGGCGCGACGAGCTCGCGCTGCCGCTCCCACCACAACCATGCAGAAGCGGCGGCGGGCTYGGACGCACCGACGGGTGCCCCCGCTTCAGTCCTGCCCTGTCAAAAAGCCCCAAACCCTAACTGGAAATTCCCAGCTGGCTTGAGACGCTCTGGCGAGCACCTCACCTCTCCGGCAGGGAGGCAGCTCCCGCCGTGAGTTCTGCCACGCGGGCACGTCAGTGCCACCTGCAGAGCCACGCTGACCAAGCAAACGTGGAAGCGCCTTCCCATCTCCCTGCTCATTACCAACTTTTCTACAGCATAACCTGATTTCAGGAATGGTATTTCCCCCAGGAACATGTGCGGGGTCCCTCTGAAGGTTGTACCAGGCTTATCTTAGAAGGCCACGTGCTTGTACAAGGGATCTGCACCCCAGCCCTGTGCCTGGCCTCCCTGTGCGGTATGTCCCATAAGTCCAGCTTTGGACCTGCCTGGGGTACCCGTATGCTATTATTTTAAAAGGACACCAGGCCTTTTCCTGGACTTCGGCCAACTGTAAGTGGCAAGTGCTAAACCGCAGTAGCTTGGGGCGGTGAGCAGGTAGGGATGAAGATGTACTACGCAGAGCTGTCTGCATTTCAGTCTTAGAAAGGAAAATAAAACACAGTATGGCCGTTCTGGGCTCCCTCCGTTCCTTCCTTATATCAATTTCTCACCCGCTTCTTTTATAATACGAAGAACACATTAGGCTGAAACAGTCACACTGGGCAAAATGGGATCTAATATGGGGGGAGACTGAAAGCGTCCAGCCGACAATCAGCGTGGGCTCTTTGGAAATCAGTCACCGGGAGCCCTGAGACGAGCCTAAGACAGGGCGCAATTACTCTCCTTTGTCTCGCCACGAGCAGCGCCCTCCAAGGAGGACTCAGACCTTCGGATTTTCTTGTTAACCTGAGGGAGACCGAAACTTTCCTCTCTGAGACTACAATTCAACGCAAAGTGGTTGTTATCACCTTGCTGCAATGAAACCTCTTGAATCAAGAGCTACTGTCAGACTCAACAACAGCCTGAGGAGACCCAGCTGCTCACGACACTCTCACATGACACTAAGTGGGTGCTGGGGGAAATGGGGAATGAGCAATTCTGAATCTGGATGCAGGGGGGCTGGAGGAAGAGGATGCAATCAGTGCGGGAGGAGGCTGCAGTGGCATGATGCCAGGGAAGTCGGGCTTCTGCAAAGCTGCTGAAGCTGCTATGCAAAAGGGAGCTGTGAGCAGAGGGAGCAGATGCACTTAGGAGCATCTGAGCTCTTTGGGCCAGTGTCCCAGCTGCTCTGCACCAGCAAAACTGCACCAACGCAGTGGAGCCAGGCTAACTTCCAGGCACCTGCTGCAAATCCAGCCTCTGCATCTGCCAGCCTGGGGACGCAACACCAGCTGAAAAGCTTCTGCTGGTAGACTTAGTGTAGGCACGTCCCTTTGCTTCGAAACAATGCAAATAAATTATATTTTGCAAAAACAGAGAGAACCATCTATTAACATTTCATTATTCTTTGATCGCCACAGCATGCCAAGCACAGCTCCAATATTACTGACGAACTTGCATTTGACAACAAAGCCTCTCAAGATACAGAGACTATTGAACACCATTCATTACGGACAAGCAAGCCGAACAACTTTCCAAGCTATTACTTGTAATGATGATGATTCAGGCTAGACAAAAAGTAATCACTGTTACAAATTCCCTTTCAATTCCTGTCAATGTCTGTCATAGGGACACTCTGGTGAACAGCCCTCAAAGAGAACTTTTACGTCTTGAGTTGGGAACGCAGTGCTGAATACGGCAGCAAGCAACTGCAGTGCTCTGCTGCTAATTTGAGAGAAGCAGCGCAACGGAGGAATGGGTCATCGCAGCCGAGAGAGGCGCTTAGTTCAGTGCAGAACCCCCAACGCTGGGTGTCAGATGCAAGGTCTGGCCTGCCCTGAGCCACCTCCACCCTTCTCTGGGCTTGAGTTTTACTCTGTCCGTTGTTATAAGCGTGTGCTACCAGGAATGACACTGGGACGTTCGAGTAGCAGACAACCTGCTGAAGTACCTTCCAGTCCTATTTTCACCACAGAAATAAAATTTAGCTCTTTTGTGGATTTGGCCCTTTTGCTAGGAACTGCAGCGAAGAGGGCAAAAGCTGTTCTCACCTCAAAGACACACAGCTTCAGAAAAAAAGAAAAAGCAAGCAAAATAGATAAATGGGTGCATAAATGTGGAAGGAGAAAGGGAAGCCCAGGCAAAATGTGAGACGTGAAAGTGGGTCTCCCTTTGTAAATTGGTTGGAAAGGACGTTACTTCTCAGAACGGTTTTCTGCAGCGCTGAGCACAATGGGTGCTGGAGCCATCCAAGCCAGAACGGCGCAGCACTGTTAATGAAAGCGTTATAAATAGAGGTCCTAAAAACAGAGTACTCTACAGTAACCCCAGCTGGAGTAAATGCTAATTTTCAAATTTTGACGGCAGTACAGCCCAAGGATTCATCCAATGCCACGGGCTACTGGCTTCTTCCAGGATCTTGTCAGAAACGAATCAATGCTCAGAAGCTTGCAGAGCAGTTTGCCTGCAGGTTTTATGAAGATGTGGAGCCTGCTAGTGAAGAGTTTCCATGAAGCTTTCTAGGAAGGGGCAAATTTGGCCCTGTAGGAAGGTCTGAGAAGCAAAGAACATAAGAAATATGATTTTGCATCAGGGCAGAGGGATATCTAATGAAGCACCTTGTCTCTTAAAACGGCTTGTACTAGCTGCCATAAAAAGAGATGGGAAAAATTCTCTAAAAAATTTATAAAATAGCTTGCCTATAAGATGAAGTTTCCTCCTAGCTCCTAGTTACCTATAGCTGACTTATACTTAAGTGTGAATGAGCCTACTTGTTATTCTTATAACCTCTCTGACATCATTGTGAATGTCTTCAACACCTGCAAAATATCTAATCCTAAAATGTTATTGATTCAATAATTTCTTGTTCCACTAGTTACCTTTCTAACGTTCAAGTCATCTTATTAGCTCTAAATGGTTGTCCTTGCAATTTAACACCAATTTTTCTGATTGCATAAAAAGGAGTAAGTTTAAGTCTCTGGTCCCTCTCTCTGGGAAAGCATTTTATAAAACGCTCTTACATCCCCTCTGATTCATCTCCAGCTGAAATGTCTTAATTTCCATTTGCTTTTCAAGTACTTTTTCATAGGGATGCTTTTCCAGGCACCCAGTCAATTCAGTCCATCAGTCCAAAATGAAGGACAATTTGTCTACATTTTAAAAACTTCAAAAACCATCTCTTAGATCAGATGACTGGGAGAGAACACAGCGTGCCATGCGGGGACGCACCACGAACATACTCACGCTTTCTTACACGTAGCCACCGCCTCAGACAGTCCATGCAAAGTCAGGAGAGTGGTAGGGCAGTGGCAAGGAAGACTATGAAAGGAGCGGAGCAGATGGAGGGGAAAAAAGAAGCAGGGAAATGAATTCGTAAGAGCAGGCTCAGGAGCAAACTTCTCACTGCATCGCCCCCTGTAACCTGCACAGCTCCTGAACCAAAGTACGCTTTGTTTCTGCTTGTCTCCCCAACATACAAGATTGCCGCTGAAGTGTAGCAGGGTTTCTTCTTGTCATTCTGCTGTGGCTGTTCAGGAATAAGTGTGCCTTTGCTCTCCAGGCTGGTGTGTGTAGACAGCCTCCACTCAGTTTTGATTTAAATCAATTTTAGCTGTGAGCAGTCATTGACTTACATATCTATAGATAGATGAAAATTCCTTTGTGAAGTTGACAGTCACTCTGCAAGCTTTYAATATGAGCCTTTCCCTGAAGCCATTTAGATTGAGCCGATTCTGCCATCGGGTTGTGGGATGGACTATGTGACCTACCAGCTCTGAGAGGTGAAATCTCAGCTCTGCTGAAATTGGTGTCAAATGAAAGCATGAGCTCATCCACTGAGCTCAGCTCCTTCCCTTCCTCTCACCCCAGCCAGACTTTTGTAGAGGCTCCACTTCCATTACTTCTCAGAAAACATTAACCTTTCTACTTCCATAAAGAAAGGTGAGGGTTTCGTGGTGTGGAAAATTGTTTCTTCCCCCATATTCAAGAACATTGATGTTGACCATTTAATGCCATCACTTCCCCATGAGTTCTGTGACCATGTCAAATTCACTTACAAAATCCTGAAGTGTTGTATTTTGTATACAGGATGTTCCAAATCCAGCTATTTTTTCCTAACTTCTGATAAAAATAAACATGGGATACCTTCCCCTCAATAGCTGAAAAGGACAAAAAAATGAGAAAAAATAAGCTAAAATGAGAGACAGTGTCTCTAACTAAATGAAAAACAGGTACTGGGACAAACTGTAGCCCTCTGCCAAGCAAGCTCAGCTCCTTGGGTGGCATCTGATCCACTAATTTGACAAGGGTTGGGGGCATCAAAGGGATCTCAGTCAGCACAACAAGGGGGAAGGAGGGCAGATTAAATTGTTAGGAAATTGGAGTGAAAAATCTCCCATTTTATTCCGGTGTTGGGATCCTTCAGCCAGATTCTGTTCTTCATCCCCCAGTCAACCAGGAGGTTGAACTTCCCAAGCAAGGGAGTCTCCTTCAGCAAGAGGAAGCATTAAGAATTCCTTCTATATCAAGAGTGCTTCTGCTAATAGCACTGTGTCCTTTTCTACAGTCAAAAGGAAGGTCAGGAAATGGCTCTAGAAAAGAAACCCATCTGAAGTGGCTGAACTCCAAATAAAATGAGTTTTTACAAATGAAAACAAATCCCACTTCATTTTGTCTCAGCTGCAGGAAAAGGGGAGCAAATGAAGTCGGGCAATGACCCTACGCTGAGAATGTTTGTTTATCATCTTCTAAGAACTTTTTTCTTTTTCTTTAAGAAAATTAGGGTTTCTGCAAAATGCCATATTTACAGCAAAAGAACAACTAAATTACTTTTAGCCACCAAATTACTGTGTAGGCTCAGAACCCTGCCTAGACCTCTCACACCTCCTCCTCTCGGCAGCAGCTGGTCCCGCTGTAACCCTGTCCCTGCACACACAGTGGTGCAAAGGATGGAGAATCACTGAAGTTGATAGACTCGTGCCATTTACTTTCAACAGGGAACCTGGCCTAATTATATGCAAAGCTGCGTGTTTTTCTCCTGCCATATCCTTTCCTCTGTTCTTGTGAGCACACCATCTCCTTTCAACCACATGGGGATGAAGGCCCTTTCTGGGGTGCTGCCATCTGAGCAAGTGCAGCGATGAAGGCAGCAACAGTTAGTCGCACGGGAGCCCGAGCTCCCACTGCAAGATGACAGCAACTGTGGGGTCAGCTCACAAGCAGAGGAACTTGCTTAAAATGACATGTTCTCATTTTTAAGCAGACAGCATTGCAACCCTTGAGGCTACTACAACCATTCAACCTTTTCTCATTCTAAGTCTGGACAAGGGGGAAATAGGTCTCTGATCCCGACTGGAGACCCGATGTGCGACTGTAATATCAACAAATCATCATGATTCAAGGCCATCCATTGGATTCTGTTCTTTTTGTAAAGTCCTGTAACCCAGCAGATCCTACTGGCCTGACTCCTGATCTAGGAGGGCTCAAGGGCAGAATCAGGTCCATAATCTTTTTTAGGTTTTATCCCCGGTAACACAGATCATCAGGGACTCCAGACCAACAGTGCTTGAGTCTATCTTGGGGGACACAGGAAGAATATCCGCAGTGAAAGGAATTTAAATCTAAAATTACTTCCCATTCAAATATGACAAAGCTGGTATCTGTTAGTTTGGGAGATGTTCCAAAATCCGTCCTTTTGCAGGAACATTTGTAAGAGATGGGTATTTGAAGAAGATAAAGCTATTTTCTCATATGCGGCTCAGCTTGGTTAGCATGACAGTATATTGTAAAACCATGGGCAGCAAAAGCCAAGAGACAAACACAGCTATGTTAATGCTCTTAAAAAATCACATGCACAATCCTACGATTTCACCCCTTGTATTCTTAGGATAAATCTCTACACAGACAGCAGCTAACCTATTTTGATGGGGGCAGACAGCATGCTAGTTACTGCTTGATTATTCATACGTTAAACTGTTATTAAAAGGTAGGTGAAGAAGAGAGAAAGCAAAATCTCATCAACTAATTGAATAGATTTATTCAAGGAGAAGGAAAGAGCCTTGATCTGAGAAAGATTCAAGGATGCGGAAGTTCCATTCTTAACCCTGCTGAGCACTCTACTTAAAAAAGCTATTCTGAATACTTGTTTATTGATTCTTAAACAATACACTGAAATTTTAATGACCTTGTCAGCAAAACACTTTCAATCTCAGATGTCATTGACATAACTACTGAGCTAAGTGATTCTTGCAAAGGAGCGAGACTGAAATACTCGGTTTACTAAGGAAACAACCAAGATGCTAGCACTGCCCATTTCCTTCTGCTTATCCATCCTGGACTGGCAGCAYAGCTGCTCTAAAGCTCCACAGCACTCCTTTTGTACCACCAGTGTGAAGGTTTTCAGCATAAAAACAATTTAGGTTACCATAATATAAAAGGTGAGCAAGCCAAACATCACGTCTCGGACACACGCCTTCTGAAACGAGCACAAAGTTTCCCTTAAACCCATGTGAAAACACTGTTGCGTCCTGGAATTAAAAAAGCCTCCCTGCAAAGAGCTGGATTCACTCCTGCTTTACCTCAGTTTTGTACAGCCGTAACTCAAATCAATGGAAATCAATAGAATCACTGGAACAGAAAAGTAGAGCTACTGGCTTTTGAGAAACACTTCTCAGTAAAGATCAAATGCTCTGGCCTCGGCGATCTGGCACGGAAAGGGAAGATTCCAGGTCCAGGATGGTCCAGCATTATCTAGGCAAGACAGCATCACCTTTCTAAAATTCACTGTCCTGTACTGCTGTCGCATTGTTTTAAACATAGCAAGCAGAAAATTCAGATTATCTTACCAAAGCAGCCCTGCCGACTCGAGCTGAGCATGAACTGCCCTGTGTTTCAACAGTGAAATCTGTATTTCCAGCCCTGGAAAACATTTCTACTGATTCATTTGGTTCATGTGCTGGGTTTGTTTCAGTGCACGGTTAGTTAGTTCGCATTTGGAAAGACACGGACGCACAATATACTGGAAGGGAGATTTTGGCCATTTCACCAAAAATACCCCCTCCTGGATATTCTCTCTGGCCATGACACCATGGTCCTTGGGGAGTGGTGGCCCTTTGCACACAGAATCCCTGGTGTTGCCACACATTCCACTGTCCTCACGCTGACTATATACTGCCTTTTTGATGGTCAGTAGCCTTCAAAATGATTTACAAACATTAATTAAGCAACTGCGGAATAGGCATGGAAAGACGGTTTGTACCAATTTATAGGGACACAGGACTAACAGCTACGGCCCAAACGGAAGACGACTGTGGCAGAAGTATCCATATAACACAGGTCTCTTGCTCCTCTGCTTAACCCAGCTCCAATTTCTGTCTATTAATACAATGATCTAGACCATTAGTATGGTATAGAAATAAGTACAGTGGCTAGAGAACTTGCCAGTTCTATGAGACACAGAAAAATCTCAGCTCAGGTTAGAGAAAAGAAAATTAATTTGTAGGAATACCAGATCAAAGAAGAAGYTCCTTGAATGTGGAAATCTGAAATGCAGTATTATATGAAAGCCTTTGGGAGCAGTAAATAAACACACAGGCACATATAAAAGCACACATTGTCAGGCATAGCGATGGAAAGGCTAATGTCAGCCTTTCTGTCACCACTGGAATTTCTCTGCCCATCAAAACTCATGTTCTTCAGTCTTTTGAGTTTGATATTCTGGTAAAAATAGCCACATATGCTATATTGCTGCAGCTGTCTTTTTGAGGTATTTTTGGACTTTAGCAGATGAGAACTGGTCAAAATGTCAGAAATTGGATATCTCAGAGATAACTTTTATCAAACTTTAAACTTGCAAGGAAAAGGTAACAAAACAAAAAACATCTGTGAAATTCTTTAAAATGTCCTTCCAATCTGCACTAGAAAAGATGCGTGTGGGCCAGAGGGAGTCAAAGATCCTGTTAAAGTTAACACTTGATGTGGGTGAAATCAAAGAGGCCGTTTCCCTTTGTGCATACGCCTGGCTCTTTCATATCCCGTTCCTTCCCCTGTTACTAGAACTCTGATTATTTCCTATTTTCAAGTCTGCAGTCACTGTATCTCAACCTGAACAGGTACTTTTCTTTCCCCTTTATCAGCCCGTTACCATTATGTGCAAGGGGAAAGCCAAAAAGAATTGAATCTCTGTACTCGGTACCGGAATAAGCAAGCCTTAAAACTTGCCCGTGGGTTTGTAATAAATTTCTGAAGAAAATCCTAGCACGTTGCAATGAAGAGCTCTCTTTACATGCAAATGAACAAAATTGTGTAAGAGTCCTAAAAGCCCTGGAAAATTTGGGAAAGTCTACCCATTTCCAGGACAGAATCCAATACTTAGGTCTGCTCCCTGTTGTAAATTATCTACAAAACAGAGATAAAGATTTGTATTTTTAAGGTAAAACTCGGGCTCCAGAGAAGTCAGAAACAAAGCTCTCACTGGTTTCGGCAAGGCAAGGATTTCATTTTTCTTATGTACTTTACCAACACGCACACGCGCTCACACCCGCCGCTCCCGCTGACGGCAGAGGAGGCATCCCGCACAGCTCAAGAGCGCGATACAGCTCTTGGACTCCGCTTGGCTGCCACAGCCTCATGTGCCAGATGGAAGCTCCACCGTCCACCTGGTTACACCAAAGTTGGCTGCTGTATCGATTATGTTTTAATCTACAAAACTGCTTTCTAGCTGAGTTTTCTGCTCAACGGAAACTGCTTCTCCACTGCAGTAAGTTACCGTCAGCATTTGAAAGAAGCAAGGGCTCTGATGGTCTGGCGACAGCGCAAGCAGACAGCCTAATGACACACTTAGCTGACTCAGATCTGAAAATCCCTGAAAAAATGGACACCTCTGCAGAGCTGTGATTATGTTTGTTTGCTCTTTACAGGGCTGGAAGGAACCTGAAAAGGTCAGTTTGTCTGTCCCCAGGCAGACTGAACTATACCTGCATCATTCCTGCATGACGCTTGCCATCAGAGGTCTTTAGAGAATACACGGTCTCCCGAGGTTACCTACTTCAATGCTTACCTTTAGTCTTGTTCTTATTCTTTGCTTTTTGACACAAGCCTAGCTGCACTGGGTCAAAGCAAAGACCCATCTAGCCTGGTATCTTGTCTCCTATTCCAGCAGTGGCAAGCAGCAACAACCAAAGACACAGTAGATTTTCAAAGGAGCTGATGTATTTTGACACAGTGAGAATGTCCATGTACTTCAGTGATCTAGTTTAATTAAGTTATTTTGGATTGCATTAACTCCTGGTAGAACCATCCAATCCAGGCAGGGCAAATGACAGAAACTCAGCATTTTTCCAAAATGTTCCACAGAGGTCTCAAAAGGCAAAGTGCCAGAGGATTCCTGAAAACCTACAGGAGATTTTGCTATGGCTTTTGTTTTATTTGGGAGCTCAGACACTACATTGAGAGTGAGGCTGGATAATCTTGGATAATTCTTATCAAGCAAAGCATTTCCACCAGCTCCAGCTGGAAGAGCTTCCCCCAGAAGCACCCCCAGTCTCTGGGGTTGTGTGTGCTGGTCGCGTTCCCAGCCCTTTCCCGTCCTAGTCAGTAGCAGAAGACATTAGGTTTGTTTTCATGTCCTCTCACAGTTCCTGACTCCTGCCAAACAGTCTATCTAAAAATAGGTTGGGGTCACACTGTGCACATTATTTGTATATTAGATGTTACATCCTTGCATAGCTTGTGAGCCAGTTTGTAACAACTGAAACAGATTTCCTTTGGCTGTCCTTACTCAGTTTGGCACAGAAAAAGACTGAAATGCTCGTGTACCCAACTGTATAATGGCAAAACCCAGAGCTTTCTCCAGCTGGTCAATAAGGTGTCACGCTTCAATTGCAGGGTGGCTGCTCCCCAGACCAACAAGACCTGTACGATCCCTTTCTAGGCAAGACAGACTGAGGAGCTGTACCAATGCACACACCAAGTGACAGAGGCATGGCTAATTGCTTAAAGGTCTGCTAGAATCACACACAGAAAAAGTAGTCACAGTCCTTCGTATCCCAGAATTGGTAGAATAGAAATATCTACTATAGAACTGAGATCCTTCTCAGCTAACAAAAAACTGTAGAAAAAATTAAAGGACCTTCAAACTTACCTTGAGAAGAAATGAGGCACCATGAACTTCGCATCAATTAGAAGAGAAGAGACATCCTTCACACTTCATGTAGGCCTACAAAAAAAAAATTTTGATTTACTTAGTTCACTTTCCCACACATCAAGAAAAAGACATTACCTTCAATGCCACCCTGAACAAGCTGGTAATATTATCCACTGTGAATAAAGTCTCTTCTTGATTTCTTGCATACTCATGATTGTAACCTGTCTCTTCCTTAAACCCCATGTCGTTCCCCACCTGAACACAGCTGGACGCAGACCTCATACAAACAGCCCAGTACCCTCACACTTCGTTATTCTCAAGCCGTAGACCACAGCCTCCCTTGCTCAGTTGTTCACTGTCTAGTTTAATCAATTACTTTAACTTTTTGATTGCTTTTCACTTTTTTCTTGCTTTGACTCCTGCAATGTAGGAGGCTCCGGGTCAGCGAAAATGGCAAGTACCAATTCTCATGTATATATATATCTCTAATGGAAAAAACTGCTCACCAAACGGAGATGACGCAAGCCAATGTGAACCTGCACAAGCTGAGATCAGACCTCCGAGCCCCACAGAGAAAAGAAGTGTCCTCAGATCATACACTGCAAAGGTTCAGACCTAGGCGTGAGGGTATGATGAAGAGCACAGCCTGCTTCAGGGGGCTGCCACAAATACGCAATGCAGCTACCCAGGACTCCAGACACCTCCGACAACAAACCCATTGCACAGCTCTGGTCTGCTGCCTCCCATGCGGCTCCCACCTCTTTCCAGAGCTTGGCTGTCTCCAGCAGCAAGCAGCGCTCCCTTTTTCTACGGCAACGATATGTGAACCGTGTGCTGGCTGAGTACTGTACAGGGGACCTGGACGAAGCCGGCAGATCACTGCAGTGCGTGCAGAAGGACAACTAGACACAACTCGATATTGGCTTGGGGGAGCAGCTGCACTGACAAAAGATCCCCCAGCAACACTGCTAACAAGGACGGAATAAAACAACTGAGACAGTGAGTGAACAAGAGAGGCGCAAGGATGAACAGAGTAAGAGAGTGCCAGAGAGAGGGTCAAGTATCACTCCAATCAATAGCCACACGGAGGAGCAGACTGATGAAGCGGCAGGAGGAAACCAGGTTAGTTGAGTCAGCCCAAAGGATTAAATGCGCTGCGCTGAATGGCTCCATTGCCTACGACACGACCGATCCACAAGCTAGAAAGGGAATGGTCAGCCTAGCGCTGCTCGGGCAGGAGAGAAGGGAACCGACGTCGCGGCGTACCACGGCGTGGAGGACAAGGCCTCCACCGTTTCGCTGCACAACTCTTAGAGAAAGAATCCATCTGGGAGAGAGAGAAAGGGATACTAAAGCTAAGCGGATAAGGTATTTGCTGCTCCCTTGGTCTTTGCTGGCGTAAGGGTTTTGTTCAGTTTTGAGGAAAATACGCTGCAGAGCTGAGGGAACCACACAAGGTTTTGCTTGTGGAGTTGCCAGGGTGTGGGGGATTTCAGATTCACTCTTTTTGATGTTAAGCCCAGGAGAAGCACAGAGCGCTCATCTAGTACAATATTAAAAGTAGCGTAAAGATGAAGAGGCCCTATCTTCAAGCGAAGGACTTTAGCATCTATTGCGTGAAAGTTGAAATGCATCCTCTTCAGCAAAGAAAACAGTGCTGCATGCCTCAATACCAAAGCCAACACGTTTCACAAATATATACCAAACGACAGAGTGGGCCGGCATGAGTTTTACATGCTTGTCCAGCCATGTGTCCAGCTCCCTCTATTCTCCCCAGAATATCCCACTCAAAATGGACGCTAGCTAAGTCTGTCTGCTCCCTCAATCAGTCCATTCCTGGGGCCTGTATTCATGTCTTTGACACCCAAAAGAATCTGACAAACGGTAAGAAAAAATGTCAGATTTTGAGAAATCATTTGATTGGCCTCAGTGGCAATGTGTTTGTTCAGTGCCATCTTTTGCGCTCAGATCTACGGAAGGCATAAGCTGAGATACCAGCGATGGAAAATAAGAGGTTAAATTACAGAGTAATGGGTAGCGTTACCTTCCTCCACCTGCTCAAACTAAGCAAATGAGGCATCACCAAAGGAATCAAACTAAGATGTTCTGCATAGTCTGCTTGAACATTCAAAATGTGTCACGGTGTCTCTGGGGGCTCTTTTGTTCTGGCCTCACCTTCAATAGATCTCGACATCACACTGAGCATTGAAGTCTTAACTCCTTCTGCCAGGGAAGACGGTAAGCGTGGATATCTACCAGGCACTGCTCTCCTGCTGCATCCAAGCGAGAGTTTTCACTTGGAGTAGGTCACACAGACCTTTGCATCCCTCGTCCCTTCTCCATGCTTCAACAAACAAGGAAGCAGCTAGCGCTGTTGACATTTGAAGTGTCATCCCCGGCATCCAAGTTAATATGCGAAGCTGAAAGGGGCTATTTATTCTCACAGCTAGTGCTTCGGGCTCTTGGCATACTCAAGCATGTATAATTGCATTGGCTACCTTCAGGTCATGTTTTCAAGGGTTTCCTTACAATTACAGCAGCTAGAAAGACCTTATTTAAAACAAACAAACAAACAAACAAAAACACACCAAAATATCTGAGAAGCCAAGAAAGTGACTCTGCTAGCATGCTGCTTCTTCGTGTATATCCCTTTACAAGCCATAAAAAAGACAGTTTTCACTAAAGCTCAAGTAGCAGAACCATTTATTTTCCAGAACCAAAGGCTGTTAATATAGTCTCCGGATCATTAGTGTGCAGTATGTCTGGCAACTAATGTCAATATATGTAGCTGAAGAGTCACTGTCGAGACCTATGTGGATTCACAGTGYACGAATTGCCTTGTGCCCTCGACCTCCTGTAATCGTCTGATGATATCAAGGCCGGCCGAATATTTCACTCTGGCGTATGACTCTCGGTTTGCAAAGCATTAGCTTGATGTCATGAAGTATTTGAGGGGGTAGCTGTTTGCATTATTTGCACCTAAGCTTTTTTTTCCCCCTAATGAGATAAAGCTTTTAATTGTACAATCTTCATCTGTTTGGGTGGCTGAAGATCCTGGTGTCAGTCTAAAGAACTCAGTTCATTCAAACCAGACCAAAAATCTTGGGCATCAAATCCAGACATACCTGTGGTAAGCCATATTAAACCCAAAGCAAAGCAGCACTACTCATTTCAGAAGAGGAAACTGAACTTTTTAACCTCAGAGTGCTTCATGATTGGATCAGTGACTAGACTGTATACAGAGGGCATCTCTTAATTAACTTTACCTAGCAAGAAAAGAAAAATCAAGGCGGCTAACATAAAAATACAACACTTAACACATAAAGGCAAGCTTTATGTTGTGTCTGTCAGCTGGTTTTAAAAACAGTAGATAACACATGTTCCTGTCAATGTATAATTTCTTATTTTAAACAAAGTTAATTATGAAGAATAAATTGACTTTATATGAATTGAGGCATAAAAAAGATATTGCCTTTAGCTTTATTATATTCATCAAAACTTAAAATATGCAACGTATAAAAATGTGGCAAACAGATTTAGACTAAAAGCAGATATCATTTTCCAAGGAGAGGCTCTTTCCAGTGCTTATAATCACAAAATACTTCCCCTCTACCATGGGCTTCACAGTGAATCCCAAATGATGCTACAATCCCCCGTGTTCTTCTACTTGACCAGAGGGCCCCAGCCCTGTAAGGAGCACTGGGGGGGCCATGCCGCTGTGTCCCTGTAGAGTCCTGTTTAAGGTTTTAAACAGACACCCGGATTTTTTGGCGGCACTGCAGCTCCATAGYGAGTCCTCCCTGCCTTCAGCTCGCAACCGAGTAACGTTTGAGACGCGTCACGTTGGCCCACGGATTCTTGGATCTCCTGCAAGTTTAATCAACATCTGTAGCAGACCTCTGTGTGTCAGTCTTTTTTTTTTTAATAATCTCCTTAATCCTGATTTTCTACAGAAAAAAGGCTTATGCGATCACACCGCATGTGCCAGTGTCTCATCCATCCCCGAGCCTAATAGCCCTTAAACCAGAAAATAATCATCTGCACCCCTCCCACTGCCTCTGCTGCTGGGTAGATATAACCTGTCTTGGCCTTTGGGTACTCCTTTTACTGGATTTACGAATAAGAGTTGCAAATTAACAGAAAATTAGTATGAGAGACAAGAATTTCCCTTTTATTCTTCCATTACAGGTCTGAGGTCTTCTCCAACTCAGGAAACTTATGGGAGGCAATAGGTGAGACAAGAATCTGTCAACAGGGCCCAATACTAACTCTCACAGAGAGCGTCTTTCCTTTTCTGCTCTCTACTATGCTCAGGAGGCAACAAAAAAGCAATGTGCTCTCTATCAGACACACAGTCTTGCTTTTGGAAGATTTCTTTCCAACTGGAGTCCCTCCATCTCATCTGGCACAAAGAGGAGCTAGAGAGTCATGTCAGCTGCTCACCCAGAAACAGAGCTTCTCCTGCTTGCAGGTCCTCAGAGCAAGACCTGCCCTTAGATACGTGCTAACTGTGTGTCCCCATTTGGAGCGACGATAGTCAACAGTTATGAAAAGCATATGTGGTAATAAATGTTCCAGCCAGAGAAGGGGCAAGGGCGCTGCCTTGTCTCATTCTCCGGTGATAAAAAATAACCGGACACAGAATCACAGATTACAACGGTGAGCTTGCCCCTCATATTTGCATATTAGCACCATAAAAAATATCCAGATAACGTATTTGTAGGTTTATTTGCAGCATTAATACCGATGCCTGACAGCATTATTCGTACTGTTTATATGACTATAAAATAGCTTTATAGTGATACAATTAGTAATGCTGAGCCTAGATAGTATAAATGGTAGTACTGATTGTACCACTATAAACTTAACTTTATAGTGACATAAATGAGCAATATTTGTGTCATCATGTTTTATGACATCAGGTAGTCTGAGGCCTAAGAATATAACACAGGGGTCCCGCACACTTTAATTTCACAGCTAAAATACAATGAAAAAGAACATCCTATTTCAATCTTATGATGCTCAGCCCTAGACTAATTTTCATTCACCTTAAGCTGTAGGGGCATATTTTTTTCCTCAGTCATAGAATAATTGCAAGCACCCCTCTTCCGAAGTTGCCAAGGTGCAAATGGTCTCGGCAACGCTCTCACCAGAAGGGCCAACAGGCAGGAGGCGATAGCTGGGCATAAGCCAGGACAAAATCTCTGCTTAGACTTCACCTCCTTCCTTTCCTATTTCAGACCATGCCTTTTATCCCAAAGGGGAAGATGACGAATGAAAGACTGATCAGCTGCAACACAAGTTTCAATTCATTTCACGGTTTTGCCTCATTCACTTCATAGCTGACACATAAATGACTTTGAAAGACTGTTTGCCTGCCATTCCCACAGTAGCACTCCCTAGCAGAAGACAGGAAAAAAGACCTCTGATATTACATTGTGTTCTTTGAAAAATGATTCGGTGGCTACCAATTACTGGAGTGGATATCTGTCCTGAGTTAAGGTTTTATGCACACTGGTTAACTATGCAGTATAAATGTCTCCTTCTGGGGTTTTTGTATGAATTGCATTACTACTTGTAATACATCCTGATCCACAGGATACACGACACCAATTCCTGCTCTGTTCCTTCCCCTTTGGGTACGGTTAGCTTCACTGGAAAACACCTTCTCTAGGACTTTCTGCTACTTCTCTGCTTCCACATGATACCACTGCTGCTGGACTTTTCATTTTGGCCCACATGCAAATGCCATTTAAGTCAACAGGAGGAATTCCAGCTCCCCAGGTACCAGTGAATCAGGCCTCATACCCTCAGGCATCTCCTTGTAAGAAGAACCCCCTTCACTAAGCAGACAGCCCGAAGATCACTATAGTCTAAAAGCTGCACAGTCCTAGGAGTCCAAGCCTAGGAATAACCAGTGTCTTTTTTTCTTTTAATTGCGATGCAAGTCCGGCAAAGCATCGATATTTTTGTCTTTAAAATGGTAATACTGTAGTGAAGTGATGGCAACTACCCAAGTGTAACCCGTAAGAAGCCCTGAGGGAATTTACTCATCCATCTGTAAGCTTGAAGATGTAATTTATTTAAATACCATTGGTGGTTCTGTGCATCCAGCACACCGCACCATGTTTTACTGTATGCAGCAAGCTCTCCCACTCCTTCCTGTTTCCGGACTACGTAGACAAGGATGCATACACACAGTTGGGAAGGTGGGAGCCAGATATGGCATCACGCCAAAACAAAATAAAGTTTTGCTCTCCTCTGAAATAGGGAACGATACAGACCATTCAGCCATGGTGCCGCAGGGGCACCCTGAAATCAGCCAGAAATTCCAAAAGCTGCTTCCGTTGCTCTTCCGAAACATCCTGACTCCCTTTGGAGCTGTCCAAAGCCATTCAACTGCAGCTTCCAGCTACCTCTGTGGCTATTGTGTCCAGCAACATGAACCATCGGTGCAGATGTTTTGGAAGCGGTTAAGACCTTTAACAACACAGAGATCCTGCATAGAGAATTCCCACATGGGGGCTAGCGCCATGCACTCAATGGGAATGCCAAAACCTGAAAATAACTTCCTGAAACCGTGAGGACACTCATCCAGCTCATCCATGGTGCAACTTGGATTTATCCACAGCACCCTGTGAGTACTCACATTCTCTATCCTACCCTGTCCTCATCTTCCCCAGCACATTGCATGAACAGAGTCAGGGGCCAAAGAAAGGGAATTCTCTGTGGTGACCACAAGGAAGAAGAGGAGGATGGAGACGGCGATGCAGCCCGAGAGGGGGAAGCTGCAGGTGAGGAAGCGTCCTTATTGGTCCAGTTTATAAAAATTCCCTGTTGCTGGGCACTACAGCTAACTTGCAGGTGCACTTCTGTACGTTCAGCTCCAAAGAGAGGTCCTGCCAGTTGAGCAGCTTTCCCAGCAGCTATTTAGGATTCTCATGCAGTGACCGACCAGCAGAGTTCTTCCTCTTTCTCACACAGATTAATGCAGGCAACCAGCTCTACCTGCTTCTTCCTTACACCAAAACAACATCTAAGCCTGCTCTTCAGTCTTCCTCTTCATGTTTCTTTTAGGAAGCAAAGAACCAGGAAGGTCGTATAAGGCTGCCTGACGTTACCACGTATCTGTCTTTGCACACAGCTCACAAAACCTGGGGCAAGTACTTGCTGCATTTCATTACTAGGAAAATTCATAAAGCCTGAAGAAAAGGTAATTTTTTGAGATACATTATCTCTAAAAAACCGCAGCCTAGCTTAAGGAGAAACTGCTTAGCTACAATGGAAAACTGAGCTAATCCCAGCTTAAGTAGAAAAAAACAAAATCAAAGATGCTATCTAAATTAGTCATTGGAAACACGTGTCACATCATGTAAACAAACTTTAAATAACCTTTTAGATAATCCCTTTCTATATCTGCGACATTTTTTGGCATTCTTATTTCGTGGAAGGCAGAGACATCCAAGCATCAGTGGCATCTCTTCACGTGTACCCGACATGCTCCACGAAAACCAAGCTATCTTCAGTTGTTGCTAACACTGCTGGTCAATATATAATTCCACCACCACCACTATGAAGAGCACACTGGTCACTTGCTCACTGTTTTCATGGTGCCCTCTAATATTCTTCTTCTTTTTATGAGAGCTATTAAAAGCTTTTCGGCATTTTCTGGCTTCCTGGAGGGTAATGAATTATCTGTGGTTCCAAACTAATCAAGGATAATAGGCTTTCTCGAACACTTAGGCAGGCCATACGGGGTAACTAGGGAAATCCGGATGGTTACTGCCACACTAACATGCACTTAACCAATAATGGCTACCCAGGTTTGCAAAGCTTCTCAGTATATTCTCATCACATTCATATACTTCTCTTACTGAAATAATAGTGAGAATTAATTGCCTCTAATTGAGTTTGGTGGTGTTAAATCAAATTAGTGCCCGCAGCATAATATAAACAATGTCAACAACATTGACTCCATTACAGAAAGTGAATAAACTCTAAATACAAGAGCTCAAAATTGCATCCTTTAGGGAGCTCTACTACATTAATTCTAACCATTAAAGAAGAATGAGCCTTTTTAAGAACATCCTTTGAGTTCCCACCTTCTCCCATGCATTAAATGAGCTGAACCCAAATAAACCTAAATTTTGAAGATTCAAGGAAGGGTGAAAGAGGCAGTTTGCATAATCATGCTGCAGAAGACTGCTGACAACACATATGATTCCAAGAGCTTCCACCCCTTTTCTCTCCCCAGCATAAAGATTTTTAGATATGTTAAATCCATGAGAAAGAGGTGCAACGACATCTGTAAAACTGCAAAGTCTTAATAAATCAGTTCCTTCCATGGCCTGTTATCACTGCAGCTAACAAGCAGGTCCTCAAATAGTGTGAGACTCTCAGGCTGGAAGGATCCGCAGAGCTCCACCAACCCCAGCGGATCACTTGGCACTTCTGCGATTGCAGATCCTGATGCTATTCTTAGATGGAAGTCATGGCTATCATATGTGATAGCAACCCATTATTACTATTATTACTTAGAGTAATACTGACTGTTTGTAACTGAGAAAGATATGAACCTGAACTGAGTTTTCCTAGTAAGATATAAATGGAGTCTGACTTTCTACACTATTCTCAAGTAGACAACGTGCATTATCCTCCACAACTTTGCCAATTTTGAGTTGACAAGAATGAGCCTCTACCCTGACATGCTGCGGGACTGCTGTGGTTAATTATTTAGGCAGCTGTTTGGTAGGACATCCTGCAACAAGCGGCTAGTTTAGGATGAAAATGATGTAGGTGCTTGTCTTTCAGTTTTTTAAATAGAGGAAGCAGACTCAAAAGTGAAAATATAATTACACAAAAGAACACTTTTTTTTTTTTTTTTGGAAGGAGATAAAATTAATTTTTCTGAACTTCTATCCTGAGCTAAAGCAATCATCTAGAGAATTGGTGGTAAACAGCTTGCCAAGATCAGCTCCATTACATATGGGGAGACGTCAAATACTTGCCCTTATCTCAGGGTAATTCCACTAAATCTGCCAAATGTTATTTCTGTCCCGAGGAAATCCTCCAGGCATTCTGAAAAGCTCAATATTGAAAAAAATCCAACCCACTCTTTTGCAAAAATTTCTTTGCTGGCATTGAGCAAATGAAAACTAAACAATATTAAGGGCTTACTCCTGACCAAATACAGTACTTCAAAGCATGGAAGATAGGACACAAAGAGTATTCATAATGCAGACAGGTCAAAAAACAAACCGTAGTTATAGCTCTGAATTTCAATGCAATAAAACCATAGGAAGAAAGGACCAGGCAGGCTCTCTGGATGTCCCCTAATCCATCCTTTTGCCCAAGACTATCTCTATTGTTACTGAAGGACATTTTTCTAATACTGCTTTCAAAACCCCTCAATGATGGCAGCCAGAAAGCATCACATGCTGAACAGTCAATCCATTTCAGAGCTGAAAATATTCTCCTAACGCCTACCCTCTTCTCTCATGCTGTAATTTGAGCCTGCTGCTGCTTGTCCTCTGCAGAATGAGCATAGAAAAAGATGCAGTTCACCTACTCTTCTAAGCTGCCTTTTAACAGCTGAAGATGAACACACTTATCTGTTTTTTTCTCTCATGTATATCAGGCTACTCCAATTCTTCCAGTCTTCCCTCTTAGGTTATATTTTCTGGACCACTGTTCATTCTCAGTGCTGTTCTCCCACCAACTCTTCCAAATCTTTCTCCAAGCATGGTGACCATAAGCAGACACAGCCCTGGTGCTAACACCTCAACAAGGCTATAGTAAGTTCTTCAGTGTTTCTGGCACCAATCTTCTGTTTCTGCATCCCAGGACGTCATTTGCCATTTCCCCCATATCCTCCAAAAGCAAGATATTGCTGACTTATTGTTGACTTGACATTGTTGACTTGAGCTTGTGACTCATTCTAGCCTAAGATCTTTCCCTGAAGTATTGTTCTCCATCTCCTGTATTTCGCTGTAGGTAACGTTTTCAGTGAAAGCTATAGAGCAGACTGAGGGCAAGTATAATAATAATAATAATAATAATAAAATATACATTCTGTTAACCAACAGACAAACCTAACGAAGGTTGGCTCTCTAATATCAAACTACATAAACATCCTTCTAATTAACATTTCAATGAAGACTGTGACAAATTCCACACCCGAATATGACCAAAGGAGATATTTTATGAAAAATGACAAAAACAATGGTTTTGTGGACATGTTTTGTTAATGTTTTAGGTATTGGAATGAACATTCAAAAGAGACTGTTAGGAACAGACCCRTAGAGCAAGTAACATATCAGATTGTCAAATAAATGGCACCTCCATCCCTTTGAGTCTGAAGAAGGGACACGTGGGACACCTCTAAGAGGCTTAAATTTCAGACCTTACAGACCACCCAGTCTTTGCGAATGAAGATGCCTTGTGTCCCAAGGTGCCCCAAACTGGCTGCCGCAGAAAAGTTATTCAATACTCCTTAAAACAAACAAACAAAAATAAATAGCTGAACACAGAAACAAAAGGGTTATACCTCCTTTCTCCAGAGATTTATTATTTCATTTTCCTTAGTTGCATTTTAGTAATTTAGCATTTTTGGCTTGTTAATTCTGATCTGGACTTGCAGATACTGACTTTCTAGAGTTATTTTTTAAAAGTCAAGGCTACATTAGAACCTGAATTAAATTAGATACAAGAGTTGTGCATTCTCCCATGCTTGAAATAACTCCTAGAAATCCAATAGTTTGGCAGTACTGGGAGCATGGAAAGACATTTACCCTTGATTTCCCCGCAGTGAGCTAAGGTGTTTTTCTATGTGTGCAAAATATTGACATCTTAAAATATTTATGTGTTAAGTAGGCAAAGATGTTTCACACTGAGCTGCTTGGAAATGTCCTGAAGAATATCTTTAAATATTAATGTTTCCCAGTGCAACCCTTAGACAGCCTGTTCACAGGGATGAGACATTTCAGCTTGTTATAACTTTGCTATAATTACACCCCTCCATTTTTCTTTCCCCCCTACATATTTCGGGCATACAAGTAATGGCATTTTGCCAGGGGAGGGGCAAAATTCATTTGTTATTTCAAGTATTTCTTTTACAAACAGAAACAAGTCAAAGCTACTAAGTAGCTTCTAAGCAATTTGCTCTTCTGTTTGTAATTATACATTATACACACTTTATAGCTAAGGGAACAAATGACCAGACAAAACTGAACATCAGAGCAATACTTTGATCTGACACTGTCAGATAACACTACTGTCCAATGGAAAGGCATAAACGTTCACTTCTCATCACACTGATCTGATGGGTCCAAGGACGAAATTTTCAAGAAATCTTTCCGTAACTTTGGAAGCTAAGTCATTTTTCCAAAAAATGAGTTTGGCATTTAGATATTCATGTCTAAAAATCAGTGTGACTTTGGATTCTAAGACCTTCAGGAACTGCTAAAAATGTCACCATCCATTTAGACAAAGTTTTCATTTTGAAAACTGAATTTGAAGCCCTAGAATTAGGGGTGAGATCAACCCTTCTGTTAAACTCAGCTGAAGGCATATGAGTCTAATACAATGATGTTCAAGACTGATTATACTACTTCCCTTAAAGAACATACTGTATTGAATGCATTGAGTAGTCCACACCTGAAATGGCTTGGCAGGACCTCCACTTTTCAAATCAGCACTTAAGTAAACATTGCTAAGGTGCTAGTCTGACTGCACAAATACTTCTGTTTTGGTATCTGACTGCGTTGCTCGTCTCTGCAAACAGCACGCGGAGTATACAAACCAGGCACTTCTCATCCTCTCTTGCGTTCCTTTGTGTTGCAAATTATCACACGGCTGGATTGAAACGACAGCCCCCTTGCTCCTTGGTACAAAAGAAACGGATCATTTCCATGTCATGTGAGTCTACATCAATGGGACAACGAACATATCTTCCTTCTCTCCAAACCTCAGTGAAAGACGGCTCTTCCAGTACTGACACCTGCCTCCTTACCAGGCTGCACAGACAGTTGTGCACCTGAAGTGCAGTTATCTATGAGATGTGCCAGGAGATACACTATCCAAGAGCAGTGGGCTGTCAGGCTTTTTGTGCTGAGTTAATAATAAATAACCACAGAAAATGTCTTATATGCTAAAAGGAACTCATACATTTTACCCATAAAGGAGTGAGAGTTCATATTCAATCACTGTGGCAACCACTTTAAAAGTCTAGGTATGACCTGATGTAGACCTGGGAAACATCTGGCCAATGGCTGTTATAAGAATCATCACTGGCTTCATTTTCTTATCTGGTCTAGGCATATTTCACAGGCCTCACCAAGAGYATTTGATGGGAATGCTGGGCTCAAAGTTAACTCCTGGAGAGGAGTTAACAGCGCCACAAGGTGTCATGACACTAGGGAGTAGCTTTGATTTTGTGATCGAATCTCTTTTTTCATCCCCCTAAAAGCTCTCAAATTTCCACAATTTCCACGTGGACATCCAAAATCCTATCATCCAGAAATATCTTGAAARCACAAGACCTGAGGACAAAACAGACAAACACACGGCCAACCATCCCCAGTTATTATTTACAAAGATCTGCAAATTTCAGACCCCAACTCCACAAGCTGGCAAAGTACCCAATTACAAAAAGAGATCACTTTCCTGGCTTGTATGAAAACCTCACTTTTCTCCCTGTGATTTAGCTGTTTCTGGGACAAGAACCTAAACAGTCGAGATCTTTATCACAAAATTTTGACATCTCTTAAAGCTATAAATGTCAGGAAAAGAGCTTTCCCTGAAATCTCCGACTTAAGTAATCGCAGAGAAACACGGGCACTAGGCACTCAAGCTTCCATAAAACAGCACATCTAAACTCCAGATTCTCTCAGTGTTTCAGCCAAAATGTTGTGTTATTTCAATTTCCAAGGATAACAACATTTTGGTAGTGGCTCACAAAAGATTACAGCTATGGACCTCAACAATGTTTAAATGCTACATTATCCTAATTACTTCATTAACATAACATCCTAATAAAAACATTACATCTGAATGCCAGATTTAAGAGCATCTCAACCACAAAATAGCTCAGTTCACCACTCAAAAAAGTTCACCACTTCTACGTGCACCCCTGCATGTCCCTCAAAGTCCTTTCGCAGGACACTTTCTAGCCAAGAAATGTGTTGTTATTGCAGCTGAATTCCATTTTAATCCCTTCTTGATTTTTTCTTCCCTTCCAGGTGAGCCAGGACAAACACAGACTATACAATTCAACCCCAAATTGTTGTGATCGCYACTGATCTCCTGTGCCATCTCTGCCAAATGTGCTGCCTAAAGAACAAGGAATCCCGATGTTCAAGATAAAACATAAGCCTTTCAAAAGAGAAAATGCCTGAACAAATTAGGATTAGCCAGATGATAACTTTTAAAAGACCATTCCTTCCTTAAACTAATTTAGAAACCCCTAAAACACAGGACATAATAGCAAAAAAAGCCTACTCCTTCAAGCCTAAATCAGATGGGTTGGTTTTACATCAGCTCTGCTTTTTATAACCCATGAAAAATGGAACCACAAGTTATTCAGACAATGATTCATAATAATAGATTACTTTTTAAGTTGAAAGTGTTATTAAGCTAATCACCCTTCATTTACAAGATAGCTGTATGTCAAAATTAAATCCTGTTGTTACCAAGGAAGAGAGAGTCTAAACTCATAGCAGGAACTTCTCTTTGTTCATCAGTATTTCAGTCTATAATGATGCAAGGATGCTTATTAGGTTTGAACAAAAGAACCTGTTATATGATGTGAAAACTATCATCAAGGAAAACCTGCATCACACAGAAAATATAAAGCTGTGTCTTAAAAGCTATCGGAAGCCTTACAATAGGACAGCCCATACCCTTCAGATTCTTTTCTGCTAACCCTTCCCCTTTGGAGTCTTTGCAGTAAATACTGATTTCCTTCAACTAAGGAAGGAGGAGTTTCTGGAAGGGAATTAAAAATACAGATTGGGTCAGGAAAATAACTGGAGAATAAAGCTGCTCAGCTTTATCATGAGCTAAAAGCAAGACTTCAAGCTGAAGACAACCCACAAGACAAATTCCCAAGCCTAGGCATTGATCGCTGCTTCTTAGTCTAATACTGCCTGCTCATCTACTCACAGCCGGGTCCGGTCTTCACTGGAAACAACCCATGTAGGAGGTGGCAAGTAATTCTAAGGACTAGTGGCCATGGGGAACATTACAGCTGTGTATGTGAGTAAATTGGTTTGGTCTGGGAAGGCAGGGGAAATGAATTCTGAGCTCCCAATTTGCAGGGGAGACACAGTCCCACTGCTACACACCTAATCCCATTGTTTCCAGCTACATAAATCAATTTGGGTTCCAGCAGGACTACTTTATCCCGAAAGGATGACCACAGCTGTAGACAGCCTGCAGACTATGCAAATGTAGTACCGGGTCAGTCCAGCTCCACTGGCAGCCAAGAGGAATAACAAACACACAGCAATTAAATGCGATAACCAGTCATGCCTACAGCTATATCAAAACACGCAGCAGCAAGAGCAGTGAAAGTGCTGCAGTAAGAAGGTGCGAGATAAGGCAGGGATGAGAGGGCGAGGAAGTGAGAAGGGTTGATAAGGAACTTCAGCGCCGGAGAACAGGTCGGCAGCAAGAGATGGAAAGGAGGAGACGGAAAGGGCCAAGGGGAAAGAACAGGCTGGCTGTGTAGCTCTAACGCAGGACCGGAGCCAAAAGTGAGGTGTCCAGAGTGTTCGAGCAGATAGTTTTGAACTGAGAAAGAAGGAACACTCGAATAAAAAGGCTCTGCTGGCATGCACCTTAATCTGCCAAAAGCCTGCTGAGGGTAAATCCCTTACTGACAGATTTCTGTCCAAAGAGGGTAGGGTGCTCTAGGATTAGAGAAGAGAAGGGGAGTTCAAAGCAGGCTGAAGACAATGAAATGTAGTGATAAAAGACATTAGAAAAGCAATTAACTATTGCTGCAAAGCCTAGCACAGCCAAGCAAACCCAGCTACGCAAACTCATGGAACACTCCTGCGTCTCTCCAGCTCAAAGAGCTTGGCTGGCGAGGTGTCATTTTTGGTGCACTCTTTTGAACGATTCTGTAAGGCTGGGCTGTTTGGGGGGGGGGATTGTTTGTTTGTTTGTTTTTTTAACAAAAGGCCAAAATAAACCAAGTGATTGCATTTCGTTGCACTTCCTCTAAATGTACAAAAGAGCTGTTTTCCCTATCGGAGGTAGCTTCCCGTGGGCTCACTGGGGCAAAGCAACAACTGGTGTTATTTCTGCACCAAGAAAACAGTATTAATGGCGTAGTGAGAATATCAGGCTAGGTGACCCCCGTGCTATGCCTGATGCTCTCGCTGATTCTCTTCCAACTTTGCGAGAAACACTTCAGCTGCTGATCATTTCCCCACCCGCAAAACTGGTCTCACGAAATTTTCAAACCGTGGTAAGAGCTCACAGAAAGGCTGCTGTTACACAGCCTTGATTTCCTCATATCAGTCACATCGCATCTGGTAGCCTAAACATGACGGGAAAGCCATACACTACAGTTTCTGTGACTGTGAGAAGATGCCCAACTTTTTTCTTTTTGCAGGGGGTGGGAGGACAGACAAACAGATCAAGTGCAGATTAAAATCAAGATGACCTGTAAACAACCAAAGAAAATATCAATAGTTAATAAAAAAGAATGAGAAAGTAAGTGGGAAGGAGATAATAGTGTATAATGCAAACCCTCCTTGGAAATGCAAGAATGTCTCCTAACATCCACACAGACAGCTGGTATTGCTCACAATGAGTTTCTCATTCTCAGGGAAAAGGAGATTACTCACCAGCTTGACTAAGATCACCTGCTGAATCATTCCCAAAGATGTCCTTTTGTGCTCAGAATTGAAGGCTGTTGAGAAAYGATGAGCGCTAGATGCTTGCTTAATTGGAAAATGTGGTGAAAAGTGTTTAGATGTGGCTGGAATTCAACACAGAAGCCAAAATTTCAGAAGGAAAAACTATTTTTTTGTCTGTTTTGTTTAAACCACTTCCTCTTCCCTCCCTACCTCTCTCCCACATATGTTGGGCTTTAAATCCTCTGTCTTCCTGGAGTTCAAGAGGCATCTTCACTGAATGCCTGTCTGCACAATTTTGTGGTAAAGGAGACCAGGCATTTCCACCCACAGCCTGTGATTTTCCTGCTTTGAAGGATGACTTAATTGAACCGTTTCTCTATTATGCTCTAGTCTAGACATAATAATGTCTTTTTTTTTTAAATCCTGCTGTAGCTACAGCATTGAAGATTCAAGTTGTTTCATTTTAGAGCTCCCTGGCAAAGCTCTCATCCATTCACCCCAAATGCACCAATGTAAAGTGACTCAGTTTTGCTTTCAAAGGGACCCGCAGCAACATCAGAGAATTTGGTAACTTCCTGCCAGAACCTCTCCTGTGTCATGAAAAGGAAAAATAAAATCAGGATTTCAAGGGTTGGATACTCCAACTGGAGGTGTATAAACTGTGCTACTTTCTTTGCCCCTGTGTATGCTAATGAACAGCTTTGCATGCAGAAAATTAACCTGCGTAAATTAGCTTTTGCAAAGATGAGACATGGGCTAGAGCTCTAAATTCATATTTAGACTTCCCCTTACCCTGGACGTATTGAATGAGGAATGAACACACATTTCTTAAATTCTGTAGCAAAAGAGCCATCTCATCGAAGTAGAGACTAAAGGAAGTCATCATCTGAAATCTAAGTGAGTTTGGGGTTTTATGAGCTTGACAAAGATGTGAAAGACAACTGGCTGAACAAACATAATAAGAAGTCCTTTATTCAGGTCCAGTTGACTGTAGATATCTAAACTTTGTTTAAATTTCATCATTCACACCAACAGTGTCTCAAGCAGAGAGATTTGGAAAATGGTACCCCTGCCCTTCTCAGTTCCAATCAACAAGGTTTTCATTTTCTTTTCAAAGATTTTCCATGCCATTTTTTGTAGGGGAGAAAGAAGGGGAAAAGGTGGTGCATCTAAGAAAAGACAGGTTTTTTTTTTCTTCTATTGAGAACCTACAGGTTTGCTCAGAACCTCATTACCAGTGCAACCACAGTGTTTTCATTTTTTCTCTTACAGAAGGATGTGGAGGAGAATACAGCACAGAGAAAACTCCTGTGAGAACTTTCTTAACAAAAGCCTGTGGTATCCCATCTTTCTGCTAATTCACTCTTCATGGAGAAGTTCACAACGAAAGAAGGGAAAGACGGTCCTGAAAGACCCAGCAAAGCCCACTTATGCTCCAGTTAAAACGCATAATGTTTCTAGGCAATTGCCTTCTTGCACAATGCCAGTGACTTAAGTGGAAAAGAACCTTCTGAGATGATGGTGCTTTGCAAAGTAATTTGGTAGAAAAGGAATTAAGACGATCAACTGCAGAGAACTGTATAAAGATCTGGAGGGAACAGACTCTAACCTAGGAGATCACAATGCATCTGCATTACCTAAAGGGAAGTGCTCACACGTGGGTTAACCAATCACTGTGGTTATGAAGAACATGTTAAACGGAGTTCTAATAAAAGACACCGTCCTTGCAAGGAATAGAAAGAATGTTTCTCCATTGCAGAGATATAAACTACAAGGGAATACTTTGATATCCTCAGTTTCAGCTGTAACTGTACAAGGCCATGGAGAGGAATATCAAATTTGCCCAACCCTTCCCCACTATCCCCAGTGCTTCAGCTAATATGTAWCTCTAATCGTATAAAGAGAGCAGCCCATCGTGACTGGCTTCACTCATTCAGCCAGGAGGATGAGAAATCTCATGATTCATGAACTACTTTAAAGGATTAGCTTCAAAATTTGAAAGAAAAGACAGAAAAAAACCCTTTTCTTTGGATCTAGTGTTTAAATACTTTTATATAAGAAGTTCAATAATTACATATTAAGTAGTTTTACATATTTTGTAATTACCAAGCCTAAGGGAGAGATTTGCAAATAATGCATTTCAGCAAGTATTATGGGAAAAAAAATAATATTCAAACAAAACAGAAAAAAATATTTCCAGAAGCATAAACAAGAAATTGTACCGACCTGCTCAGTTGTTCTCTTATATATTCCTGGCTGTGCATGAAAATAATCAGCACAATTTCATCTCATTSAGGCACAAAATTTTCTGCACATGGATCAATGTCCTTTTATTCATTAATATACATTTCCTTTATAATTTCTGCTCTCATTTGCAGAGCATAAACAGTTTCTAATGGTTTCTTTCTGTTCTACACTTGAACAATGGCTCTAGTAATCAAGTAGAAAATTAATGAGAAGCAAAAGCTTTTTTATAATTACGCRTAGACCAAATTGTTATTTAAAGTATGAACGTGTGAACTGTTATTCTACAAATCTCCTCTAATTCCTCACAGATGCTAATTAGAGTTTGTCATACCCATACCCCAGAATTACTTGCTTCCCCAAACTAATTCTAAAATTAGCTTCTTCTTTGTAACCTACTTGTCATCTAGAAAACATTCTCTTCCAKTTTTGATCCCATTAAGATCAACGGTATTGCTCACGTGCTTAAAACTATCCATGTACTTAAGGACAGACAAAGGTACCGTAGCTCCATCACTACTCACTGGTTTCAGCAGGGCCTTACTGGAGTACAGCAGCCACTGTCAAGGACATCAGTCAAGATACAAGTAGAAATTTCACTCCAGCAGACCTGGCCACCGTATAAGTAACAAGTAACATGGAGCTGATCGTGATGCATGTGGCCAGGCAGGGAAGACTCGCAGGAAGACCTCTCACATGGAGAAAGGATTCAGTTCATAGACCACATTTCCTAAGAAATCACAGATTTAGGGATGTCTTTCAGAGGAGAAAGGAACTTAGTTGTTGGATTCGCTTGCTCATACTATTTCTCCTTCTACTCAGCCTTTTGCTTCTTCCTGCCGTTTTCTCCCCCTTTCTTAAGGYTACTCATAGAAGATAAATTCCAGACGCCAGTTTCCTTCCTGCAAGATCTGAGGGCTGATWTATATTAGCAAAAGGACCCATCTGCCATTACTGTGAGATAGTGCTGCTGTGTTACAGTAGGTATCCAATGATATGCATCATGTACCTGGGGATGGAGCAAAGCCCTTACTTTGAAATGCCTTTAAATTATCAGTCAATTCAGGGTCTGGGCTAATGGCTTTCTAAATAGGATGCCATAAAAAAAGGAGAGTGAGAGAGAGAGGGAAATACAAATCTGGAAGAGCCAGACCAAGCATCAATAACTGTCAGGGTACAATGCCCTCTACTGAGAGAATATTAATACTTCAGGTGCACACCCGTCCCCTCATCCACAGCACTGAGAACATTTTATAAGCGCTAATTTGCACTATCCTGCTACAAGGTAGCAATGTACTATTTTAGGCGGAGCTCCTCAGGCAAGTCTTGATGCTAGCAACCAGTACTAGGTTCAAAATGCTTCAGGGTCCTTGTAGGGAAAACGACACAAAGAACAGCTCAAGGCCATATTCAGAAACATATTTGATTTCTGCTCTGAGAAGTATAAAGCAACTCTCCCTTGACCCGCCAGCAGGTACTTCTTCCCCTATTGCAAAGCCTCCCCAGCGCAGAGCATGGCAAGCACATGTAAAAGCAAGAAACTCAAATCACCATGCCACTGCTGAAACCGTTCCCCACAAATCCCTGTGGTGACCTCCCAGCTGGCAGCACCAGCCTGTCTGAAATACTTGCTGGGTACCAGCAGCATACCCACAGCAGCATGGAGCAGGGAGTAGCTTAACGTCAGCTCAAGCATCTCCACACTGTTCTGCAGCCCCTGATGCTCCTGACTGCAGCTACATCAGTATGACGGTACTGGAGAACTGAGAAGCACTGTGTAACAATTCTGACTCATTGTCATGTCTCTTTTTCTTCACCACTGACCTGGATGAAGGGACAGAGTGCACCCTCAGCAATGCGGCACCCTTGCCGACGATACAAAACTGGGAGGAGTGGCCAATACACCAGAGGGCTGTGCTGCCATTCAGAGAGACCTGGACAGACCAGAGAGCTGGGTGGAGAGGAACCTCATGAAGTTCAACAAAGGCAAGTGCAGAGTCCTGCACCTAGGGAGGAATAACCCCAGGCACCAGTACAGGTTGGGGGTTGACCTGCTGGAAAGCAGCTCTGCKGAGAAGGACCTGGGAGTGCTGGTGGACACCAAGTTAAGCATGAGGCAGCAATGTGCCCTTGTGGCCAAGAAGGCCAATGGTATCCTGGGSTGCATGAGGAAGAGTGTTGSCAGCAGGTSGAGGGAGGTGATCCTCCCCCTCTACTCAGCCCTGCTGAGGCCGCATCTGGAGTGCTGGGTCCAGTTCTGGGCTCCCYAGTACAAGAGACACATGGAGCTACTGGAAAGAGTCCAGCAGAAGCTGACTAAGATGATGAAGGGACTGGAGCATCTCTCTTATGGGGAAAGGCTGAGAGAGCTGGGACTCCTCAGCCTGGAGAAGAGAAGGCTGAGGGGGGATCTTATCAACGTGTACAAGTATCTGAAGGGAGGGTGTCAAGAGGATGGGGCCAGACTCTCTTCAGTGGTGCCCAGAGAAAAGATGAGAGGCAACGGGCAAAAACCGAAACACAGGAAGCTCCACCCGAACATGAGGAAAAACTTCTTTACTGTGAGGGTAATAGAGCACTGGMACAGKTTGCCCAGAGAGGTTGTGGAGTCTCCATCCTTGGAGATGTTCAAAACCTGCCTGGGTGCCATCCTGTGCAACGTGCTCTAGGTGACCCTGCTTGAGCAGGGGGGTTTGGACTAGATGATCTCCAGAGGTCCCTTCCAACCTCAACCATTCTGTGATAAACAGAAATAATGCTTCTCCTTCCCCCTGTTTTTTTTCCACCTTGATCCATCCAATATGAAATACATCAAGACTCTTCCCCTGCTCTTTCAATGCAAGCTACTTTTCCTATCATTTTTCTTTTACGTTACAAACCAGCTCCAGAAATATTTCTCCTACATAGTAACTTTGATTGTTCTCTTTTTTCCCTTTGTTAATTGTTCATATCTGAATAGTTCCTTCAAGACTCTCCACTTCCATGATCCAGGCCCTGTTGCGCAAAGCGCTGCACAGAGATGCATGCCCATGCAGCCATATGCAACATCTTTTACTTTAGCTTTGCCTACACCCTGTGCAGCACAGGCCAGTTGGACTACAGCCTTGTGGCCATATTAGAGCATGGTTGTGCCCTGCAGAATCAGGACTTAATGCAGGATAGGCACTGCACTGACATCACAGCACTGCTTCTGGTCCAAAACTGGTTCTTGTCTTGCCATTGCAGAGCATAGGCAGGGTTAGCAGGTGACTGCCTGCACCTGACTGTGCAGACAGGCTTTGAGAAAGCTGGGGCTCTCTCAACAGAGACATCTCTCAGCTTTTAACATATACGTAAGGACAGTCAAACAAAGTCAGTGCGATCTTGTTTTGCTTTGCATTCATTATTGCATGCCCAGGAACATACTTTTCAGATGCAGGATTGCAGACAATTCATCACAAATAATCAAGTCACCCTTAGAAGCATCAGAAATCTAAAGGCAGCACACACAGGCAGTACTTTTCAACCAGGATGGCACACAATTGATGCGTCTTTGATAATGTGAAGCCAGCAAGAACTGAAAACTCATCATTATGCACATAATCTTTTGGTATTCTTGAAAGATCATCCTAGTAATCTGTCATCTGCATAGGCTTCTGAAAAGCCAAAAAAACTGTATTGAGTATTACTTTTCTTCCATCTGGGAGCAGATCAGACAGTACTTTTTCCCCCTCTCTTATTAAAGCTTCTCGTCCCTTAGGGATAGTGACAATAATTAAATCTGCCTCAAGAGACTGTCTCACACCATTATGTGAATAACTCTGCATGTGCAGGTATGCATTCAATTAATGGAAATTTCAGTCCACTGCACATTGAGTCAAACTTTTTATTTTTATTTTCCCCAAATATAAAACAAAGACAAATGTAAGGCTGAAAGCTTTGTCTGGCAAAGCTGCACTATTAGAAAGTCTCTTGTGGCCTTGTCTCTCTCTCCCAGAGGAGCTTAGCTCCATGCAGAAGCTTTGCTTTTCTGGTTTTGGAGACATGGAGGTGAACTGAACCGTCCTCGGGTCCCTGCCAGGCTGAGTTCCCAGTGGGATCCAAACATGGTCCTGCCAGTCCCACTGGAATCCATTCATCCTCTTTCTGCTGACAGACCTATATCAAGACTTGTGATTAGCCGATCAGCTTAATAACTGCACATATACTGTAACACTCATGCATTATATGCAATCTCTGCCATACAGTTTAAGTTTGCTTCCTTGTCTTTGCCAGGCATTTCAGCCTTTCAGTAGCTTAACTCCTCCGGGTTAGAGCTGACCACTTATTACATGTGAGTGACTGCTGTCTCTCGTTGGAAGGGAGATGCATAGGAGAAGCATGCTGTGTGCTCTGCACTCGGCAGCCCACACCGTTGCACCCTGGAAGACACCTGTAAAAAGATGCCACAGTAAAAGCAGAACAGGGTTTTACAGGTCAGTTCACTTGGAGGAACATCCTCCAGTCAACAAAGGCCTCTTCTATGGAGAAGGTGCATGTTCAAACCTGCGTTGTCAGCTGGCTCATCTTTGTTTTTACATGTTCCCAAGAGACTAGTAAATTGACTGAAAAATCTTTTCATCTGTGTGGTTAACCAACGGAGCTCATTGCCTGTGCCGAGCATTTGTGGAGCTGGTATCTGCAGGGATGGACTATTAACAATGCCATGAGGACATCTAGAGTAGACCCCTCTCAAGTGTAGCATGGGATTTAACATGAAAGTGGACCTGAACATCAGGCTGCCTGGCTGGTGCACTCTGCCCTCCCTGCCCTCCTGTCGGTGTGCAGCAGAGGCAGAGGCAGCCTGGAAGTCAGGTAGAATCTCAGCAAATGTCCTTAGTTTGCTGCTAGCATGCTCAGGTCAGATGTCTGCTCCCTTCTCACAGGCACCAAGCACGGGAAATCTTCTCCTTCCGGGTGACAGCAAGGGTGCTGACAGTACCCCCCCCACACACACCCAAGCACCTGGGAATTAAAGTGAGGGCTCTCTCAAAGTGGCAGAAAGAAGTATTGATAAAAATCCCATGATTGAGCAGCAAGAGCGAGTCTTTTGGGGACTCACTGAATGTCGCAATCGGAAGTGTCCCAGTCCCATTTTCATACAAATGTCCGTATCTATTGCTAAAGAAAAATGACCCACACTGTGCTCCTTTCTCCTCATGCCCTTATATCCTTGCTTGTTCTTCTTCCCATGCTTATTCATCCCATCCTTGGCTTCTTCTGAAGCCCAGGGCTGCAGCTGCCTGCAAGCTGCAAAAGCAGCTCAGCCTGGCTTTGAATCCAGAGGAAGGTAAGTCCGCCACTTCTGTATCATTGTCCCGTGCTGAAGTTTGAAGCCATCTTATAAATGTAAGGGCATGCTTGCAGTACTATTATACTCCACACCCTGGGGTTATGGAAGTAATTCAAATTTCAGTCCACCGCGGAGAGTAACTCAACCTACACTTGTGTTGGCTGCAAGCGACAGAGCGCTTATGCAAGTTTACATCTGTATAAAAACTGTGCTAGGTCACCACGTTCAAATTGCCTTAGTACAAAATGACTGTAGGCCATCTCTTACACTTTGTTACTAAATGCTACTGGTTTTAATTGTTACCACTTCATAAATAAATAATGAAAATGTCTCTCATAAAACTTACATGCAAAGTTATTGCTTCTAAGGAGTCTAAATTGGCATTTTTTTAATTATTCAGCTTGCTTACCAATGTAAATGCCATTTAACTATTAATAATATTGATAAGACTATGTATTATGCAAAAAACCCTTTACTTTTCTAGCAACTTACAAAAATATCCTGTTAAGGAGCTGGAGAACTGGGACAGAACGCATCCTTGTGTGGATGAGCAAAGGGGGGAAAAGCTTGAATAAGAGAGCCTTTTAACAGTCTGTCCTACTTAGAATGTAATTGGACTTAATGATGCTTAAAGATCTTCTGCAGGTCTCATTTCTCTACGCAGCAGAGAGGGGGCGTGGGCCACAGTGACATGCTTATAGCTCAGCAGGTTAATTATGCCTTTTCAGGGCTGACCTTCATTTTAAATAGCTGGCTCTGGCCAGCACCCATTGTGCAAACGGCCGGCAGGGCAGTGTTAGTAAACCGTGCTCGAGATCTTCTGTAATAAAAGCAGGTAATTTGAATTATCAACACGACATCTCTCCAGTGGATAAGTATTAGCCCAGAGAAAATCTCAGCGATACYTTACAACAGCGCTGGTCAAAACATTGACAGTGAATTAGCTGCGTTATCAAGCTTAGCATGGAATCCAGTCTCTTTCCATTCATCAAGCTTAGCATTTATTCTCAATGCAAATTATTCAGGAGGGAATCAGCAGTTGCCTGGATTTGTGCGTTGTCTGAGCTGTCTGATAAACACTGGCCTATACACGGCTTGCAAACTGTCCGTAAGTGCAATAGTCTTTGGCAAGGTGTTTGCTCCACCAGCTGCAGCCCCGTTCACATGATGGGAAACCACGCTGTGTTGGTCCCGTCTCCTGACACGATGACTCAAGTGTTTTACATAAGGGGTCAAAGAATAGTTTAGACTTGGATGACTTTGGGAGGAGAGAGAGGCATGTGAGGAATGAAAAGTAGCTGAGGCCTGTACAGCACAGTCAAGGATATTTCAGGTGTGACTGAACATAGGCGCATAGCACTGTTTCGGACATCTTTAGCTATCAAGGTATCTTCACAGGGCTGCAGATGTGATACAAGACTTTAGAGAGACCTGTATCCCCTGAAGGGCCTGCCAGAGGCCAGGTGGGATCCCCAGAGCATCTAACATGGGGTCAGATGTCTATGCTTATATAGCCAAACATTTTCTTCTCTATTTTCAAAAAACAAGGCAAAAAAATCTGCCTGCTACCTGGAAAACTTCTTCTCATTTCTTTTATTTAAACCTAAAGGCAATTGCACATGATCCCTCAGGAAAAGAACCCACCTCACGTGCAACATAGGTCCATATCCCAACTGTTATCTTGTGACCTTGACTACAGTTACACCTATGCGCACGGTTCTGCTTGCAAGAGCAGTGGCCCACCACCCAGCCATCTGCCAATGGGTTCTTCACAGATAAATCAGCTGCTAACAGAAGGGAAGAAGATGCAGAAGTCTGCAAAAGGTCTATTTCTTCTCTTTGTTGTCTCAGTCTAAAGCTAGTAGAAGATGACAAACCAGGACAGGGCTCCTGGTAGAGCCTTGTCACTGGTGTAACAAACGGAGAAYGTTATCTGTGTTCAAGTTGAAACAGAGAGTAATTCTGTTTCAGAGCTGTGCTGACATGGGGCTCACGTCAATCTGGTTTGGCATCTAATGCACAGTTTATGACAACTGTCTAGCTTCCTTACACAATCAACGGCGAAATACGGGCACCCCCAGAAATTCCAAATGACTTCTTTGGGTTAGACTAGGAGTTTAGCTAGTTTAACTTCTGAATGGAGAAGCTAGGGAAGACAAATCCTACCCTTACTCCAGCTGCAGTGTAGAACCCCCTGTAGCCACCACTCTGCACCTGGTGCTAAGCTCTGCATGTGGGACAACTGCACTGCCCACACTAACTCTGCACAGAGAACAGTCTTTAAAAAAATCCCCATTTGGCAAAATATAAGTTATAAACTCAGTGCAGTGATATGCAAAAGTTAAGTCAAGCCAACTCTCTGCCATTATTTTGAATTTGTTTACTCCTTGCAAATAAGCTTCAAGCTTTGCAACATGATCAAACTGAGTTTTTGAGATTTCATTATGATCAAATTACAAAGAAATTTTCAACAGAGAATGAATCCAAACAAAAGCAACAATGCAATTGTTTTCAATTTCTTTGTCAGCTCAGATCTTTCTCCATTATAAACTAGCCACTTTTCAGGCTGCGGGTCTGCGCGTGCCCTGCCAAGCCAAGCTAGGCTGCTCAGAATCTGGCACTGTAGTTTGTAAGGAATGATCATTGCAACCTCACTGCAATGTAATGGCCCAATTTATGAGAAATGCAGGTCACTTCTGGGCATGCAATTTGTCCAGAAGGTTAGCCGGCACGTGGACAACTCATGAGTCATTCATGTTAGTTACTGTCTGCTATCTGGTGTCCGTCAAAAAGGTGAGTATGGGGAGGTCAGACAGGGAGACCTTAAGAGCATATCACCAGGTATTCTATGGCCCGGGTTTCTGAGGAGGCCTGATGAACTATAGCAAGAGAGAAGAGTGTTTCAACACACAATCCCACAAATGTATAAGTTCAAGAAGTCAGTGGTTTCAAAACACAGCAGATGAACAGGGCTGACATTAGGGCTGTGTTACATTCAGCTTCCAAACAGAGTGGTCTGACACAAAAGGAAGACTGCACACCCACCTCTGTAAAAGACATCACTGCAAGACACTGAGCCCAAACGCACCCAAAATATGCAAGAGCATGCTGAAAACTGAGCATCTCTGACAGGAGAGAAAAACAGTCTGAAGGGGGGAGCCCCGAGGTGTGAACAGAAGTGAGACTGGATCGCAAGAGCCCCTTGGCTGTGTGAGTGAGCGTGAGGACGCGCTGACACTGTGCAGCCGAGCACGGTGCTGGAACACCAGTGCTACGGGCAGCTCTGGCGAGTACGAGTGCCAGCACGCAGGGTTCAGTGAGGCTGGATGGTCAAAGGCTGAGCCCTGGCGATAAGAGATACAGGAGAAGCCTGAGATCTTGAGTGGGCTCGAAGGCTGGTCTGCATCGGGGAACACTCGGGTACGGGCTGGGGAAACCTGAGCTTTGAGAAAAGACATGAAGATTTTCATACACATCAGACCATGGTTTCTTTGAGCAATATCATCCATAAAAAAAAAAGATCTAATAGATATATGGCCCAAACCTATATTCCATGCATCCTCTGAGAATATACAGATAACTTCCTACAACAGGCACAGAAGGAGGAGTTTTTGCATGTGTGTGTGTGTCATGCATATGTATGAACGTTTTTATATACACTGTTTACACACAGAATATGTAAATACAACCAGAACCTGCTTTTTCAATTCTGTATCTTTGCAGGTCCAAACCACAAAACCTAAAAGAAGGGGGTCTGCGAAGCCAGACTGGACTCTAAGAGTCCACTGGCTTTCTAACGGCGTTTAAGAGCACATATGCACTGGAGACAGAGTCTGATGTGGAGAGACCTGACCTGGTGCTAGTCTGAGCCGGCAAAATATGCTTTTCCTTGAAAACAGGCAAGTATGCAATTCCCTGCAAGAGAGGAGCAGGAGGGGGCTGCATCATGGGACAGACTTGGGTCTGTTTTCCACTGCCGTACACAAAAGATCAGCCTCCACAACTGAGCTTGTAGTGGAAAGTGTATAGTACCTTTAGCAAAGCATTAGAGAAAAGAGGTGTTACAAATAAAAATATTTTGCTTGCAAAAGATGGTTAAGAGAGACTTCTGAAGGGAGGAAATATGAGGGCTTGTCAAATTTACAACACGCTGGGTGGCTGGCAATCATGAAATTTCCCTGCAAGGCCACGTGAAGGCCAAGAGGCTAAAATATGACACGGGCCTTTCAGAAACAGTAGGAAAGAGCAAGCTGTTGCTGTAACGGAAATGGTAAGCCTACAATTACCGAGTATAAGCTGGAAAAGTAACAGCACATTTCACGAGCCTTCCCCTCTATTACAGATTTAGGCAAAACTTAACTGGATTAGCCCTCCAGATTGCGAGTGGCAGACTGGAAATCACCTGGTTTCGTTTAACAGAGCTGCTAACATCCATTTCACACTAACCTTTACTAAAATTTGCTTAGATAACATCTGGTCACTACCCGTGCATTTTTTGCACCTAGTTTTTTCCATATTTTCCAGCAAGTATATGTAGAATATTGTCAAAACATCAGGTTTTCCTAGCATGTTGCACCACATTCATTGTAAGTGACCTTCTAAGTGAAAAAGAGTTACACTAAAAAATATCCAAAGAAATGAGCTTATGCAGTGAAGGAGCACATGAAGATGAACTCTTCTTCATTCCTATTCTGAGAGCAATCTCCAGGACAGGAGATCCCCAAACTGCCAACGGCCAGAAACTGGAAGGGAATCACTAGCGCTGCCTTCCTGTTCTCGTTGGGAACATCCTGGTTTGGAGGGTAGGCAACTTGCTGCCCCAGATTCCCCATAACCTTTTTTGACTACTGGCACCGTTAGGAAACATCCACTTTCTTGCCTACCCAGTGGGAGAGAAAAGCCTGGAAGGAGAGTAAATCCACAACCGGACTAGCAGAAGGCTTTGCTCTGCAAGTAAACAGCACGCCACAATCTCCGTACGAGCTGTGAGACAGGACACAGAAAGAAATCTGACTTTCCATAGGCCTGTCGCTGTCCCCGCCACAGTACAAGCCCCTCCGCGGCTGTGCGCTCCGCGATTCACGCTGGGGAGGAGAGCTCTCGGAGCAGGGCCCCAGTGTGCTGGGAAAGCAGCCCTTGCTAACAGCTGCGGAGGTCTGTCTCTGCCTTTCCTCACAGGCTCTTGAACTAAAACGAAAGAAAAAAATAATAAAAAAAGAGCAGACTGATACATCAGGGAGGCAGAGTCATCAAGAGGCCAATGTGACAAGCTATGGATTGGTGCGTGCCTTGTGGCAGCTCAGCAGAAACTTCTGTTGCCTAAGTGTCACGCTAAGCTAGCACCTTCCTCAAGTGCAACACTTACTTTCCCATTTTGTCTTCTGTTATCACACCTCAAAACCTTCCCTGCCTCTTCAAAAGCACTATGTGATCAAACAACCATGAATAAGCACATTTATTGAGAAAACCTCTCTGATAGTACGGCCTACAGTGCAACGTTCAATGGAGAGCATTACATCGTCATCACTAGTCTTCAGAATAAACACCAAGAGAGAAATTAAGGTCATTTACAAATTCATGCATTTTGCACCAAAGCTGGAAGACAGTCTTCACTACCAGAAGGGCAATGAACCTGGAAAAGCTGAAGTTCAGGGTTTTTAAAAATGTCAATCTATACAGATTAATAAAAAAGTGAGCTAGATTCTGCCTGCAGATTGAAAAATATAATATTCAAAGCCTAGTGAAAAAAGCTTTTTAATCCAGTTCATCCTCAGTGCTGGGGACGAAAACAAAAGGTGGCTGTAATTCAAAAGAAAATTGCCTTCTCTTGAAGTCTAGGACACCAGCCTTTCCCCTCACCTCAACATACTTTATTCTTCATATCTTCCACTGTATCTAATGTGTGTTTCAGTTCCTTGTCTCTCAAGCGGGACTAATACCCCCTTCTTTCCAGGGAGTTCAGACTTATTCAGTCCTTAAACACCAGCCTGATGACGATCATACCGGCATCTAGTCAGACTGCAGTTCTATTGCTCATGATGCAGCGATGCTGCAGCGCAAGAAACAGGTTCTTGGAAAATACACTCGGGTGTTTGCGGTTTTGCTCTTAAGAAGTCAGTACCAACAAATCACGTATCCAAGTAACTACAAACTGTTTAATAAAACATATRAACACTAAAACTTGGACCCATTTTAGCCATGTTGGCTCACACTGAGTTCTGCCTCATTTTGCAAAGAGTCCCACTGATCAGATATGGGCTATTAGTAGGATAAAATACTATTCAGCATGACTAAGGATGGCAGAATTGGCCCAGAGGGATATCAAAGTCATTTAAAAGTTACCTCCTCAAACATCCTTGCAATCACTTAGTGAATTGAATCATGCTGTTTTATGATCTCTTTTTGGTTAATTCTAGACTTAATAGTCAATTATTGAGTCTTCAAAGCATTGTTTGTAATCAGGCATGTTTCTGGGTCTGTCTCAGCAAATTACACTAAAGCACACTGATGTGATCAGAAAGATCCTGTGTTATGGGTATTAAAAATACATACAGCTGTATGTAATACTCAGCTACTCACATATGGAAGTATGCTCTGAAGAGTTGCTGACGACTCAAGGAAAACTTAAAAAGAAGTTTTATTTAGAGACTTTTTAATATAAATTATAGATCTTGTGTACCTTCCTTCTCTCGTTTCTTATTAATAGAAACATTTGCATGAAAACAGGGTCCCTGTTCCTTGGAGTTCATTTGCTGCTACTGTGGCTGCCTCCTCTTCACCAGCAGTTACTAAAATCCTCCTTTGTACCTCCCACTTGGTGCTGTATATTTAACTAGGAAGTTAATCTAAAAAGATTTCCCATTCTAGGTGGGAGTAGATGAGCTAGGGGGAATAAAAATCCTTCATTTGTCCCGATGTCTTCTGAGAAAAGCAAGAAAGAAGGGACAGAGAGAAGATAAAAGCTATATGCTGCAGTCTCTATGAACAGGATGTTTTTCAGTTTCCCATAAAACAGCAACTAACTTCAATGAGGCTGTAGTGACAATACCCCATTTCCTGGCAATCTGAGAGTGAGAAATGAAATGACACTACAATTCATATTTGACTATATCTAGAAGTCAAGGTTACAAGGTTAAACTTCACATCATAATGCAACAACTCATTTTCCATCACTCCCACCACAAATGCTTCTTTGTGAAATCGAATTGCCAGAGGTTACGTGATTCGATAAACCTACATTGCACCTGTATGCAATGTGTTGTGGTCATATAACCAGAAAGCATTCTTGACTCTATTGCTGACACTTGTAAATAATGGACGTTTAAGTTCATGCAGCAAAACATATGAATCTAACAAGTTGTCCTACTGTACAGAGCAGAAGCCGAATCTCCTGTGTTACTCGAGCCCAAATGCCAACTGCTACTCCTGCAGTAACGGTACTGATCCAGACAGCACGTCCTCAGCTTCAGCAGGATGAGGGGTCAAGTGGGCTGAATTTCACCATGGAAAAAATAACACGGAAAGGTTCGGCATTCTGACCGACTCTGAAGGGGTCACAGAGGTGCTAATTCTTGTGTTTCTACAAGATCAAATAGCTCAAAGCTTTCAGCAGATGGCTGGAGAAAGCAGTTTGAGGGGGAAAGATTATTGAGTGGATAGATTTGTGGATTCGGATACAAAGAGCATCACCAAAGTTTGCCAAGAAGGGTAGGGGCCGCTTCGTTTTCAACACAGATGACTTCGCAGTATGCAGTGAAGACTTTTAAAGGAAACAAAAACTTGACTAGGCTCTTAATATCCTTCATCCTATAGCTTTTTGGGCAACTAGAAAGCAGACAGTAGGTACCTTATTGTAGGCTCACTACAGGATTTTTAAGATTCACACGTCTTCTCTTTAACTTGAGTCCATTTTCTTTTTACCTGACTACAGGCCTAATCTCTTTTATCAAACATCAGCTTGCTGAAGCACAATCTTACATAATACCTCTAAATTCTCCCTGCCAATGCTGAATGGAGAAATAGATGATCAAAAGTTGTGAAACTGCCAAATGGATGATAGTCCCTATAATTTACCTGATAAAAGCCAACTCCATAGGGGATATTTTAATAAATGTAATGACGGCATGTTCCAAGGGGAATGCTTTAAAATGCTCAAATTACATTCAATCTGTAAAACCTGTTCAGGAATTAAAAGCAAATTGATTATTATAAGATGATCACTGTACTGAATCTCTGCATTCAAGAAGTTTTATAATTGCCAGGAAAATAAAAAACTGGAAAAAGATATTCAGAAGTGGCTATCTGTAACTGTGCAAACATATCGATCCTTTGTGATTTAGCAGCACAAGTCTCACCGCAACTTAACACGGTTTGTTTTCCGCTCTCTTAGCCCTTTTGGAAACTCTGTTTCCCAGAAGTGGTGCCTGTCCGTCATCTTGTCTCTCCCCAGGCAGGCATGATTTGTAAATGACTTCTCTTCTGAAAAATGTACACTGCACATACAAGCGGATTTGAGACAAAGACCAGGTTTACCTCCACGTTCATGCCGTGCCAGCAGTGGCGCCATGCTAACCAGAATCCTTCTGGCATAGATTTTGATATGAATATTAAACAAGTAACTAAGACATGACCGGACTTTGCCAGAAAGCAACTTCTAACTTTTATTCTTGTACAGACAGGAGAAATCACCATACAGAAGTCTTCCTGACTAACTGAAGGCTGGAGCAGAAAGGTTTGTTCAAACTGGTGACTGAGAGATCAGTCTGGGGCACTATCATAAGCTCTTACCCTGACCTCCGGATATTTTCTTTCTTTATGGTATATTGTACTATACATTCTGCTAGGGGCCTTCAGGCAGTACCACTGTAGCAATGTTAAACAGTTCAAGGTCTTCAACAGATCATCCAAGTCTCCCAGTACTGGCACAAGTCTTGATTTTCCAAAACGTATCATTTGGGCCCACAGATATACCTCCTCTGTCCTAAGGGTAAAGACTTTCAGGTGGCTAAATCCAAAAACTGGAGTGCTGAGGTCCTTGCCCTAACCTGGGATGAGGCTCTCTCCATCTCTCCTGCTGAAATTATTTCACTTTGTGCTTCAAACTTCACTGACCAAGCAAGACTAAGTGGAAGTGACTCTGCTGCCCTGTGGCCATGCGAGAGAGGGGAACCCTGCTCTGATGACACTGGCTATGGGAGTGCTGCTCTAAGGTGCTCCTCTGCTTGCCAGCACCTCTAACCTCTAATAATTTGGAGTGTTGGTCAAGGCAGACCCTGAGCGCCGAAGACAGAGGAAGGAGTCAGCAGCCAGCCCTTCACAGCCGTCACAGCCATGGGTAAGGACAAGCATTTTGGAAAGTCAGTCTTGTGTGCTGTAGGGCGCACACAGGTGGGCCAGGCTCATACCCTAGACAGCCAGGCAGCACTTCTGCTGACACGCAGCACTCACAAAGAGCACGGATCCCACCGACAAGCAAATATTTACGGCCGCACATTGACCAAAGGAGGCAGCAGTCAGATTCCACTTACCATAAAGGGCATGATACAGCACTGATTTTTTACAACACGTTTATTAAGCATGTTCTTGCACCACATAATTTTTCTTCACTCTAGTGCAGCACCATCCATTTACTGCAACTGCCCTAATTTGACTGCCTTAGAATTTCTAAGTGCAATTCTTTGCTACTCCAAGTGCTCACAAGAAGAATTACCTGCGAAGGCAGTCAATACTTCTAGGGCCGAGCTGCAGACCTGTGGCTCATCGATACATTGGAACAACAGCGAGTCATTGCTGTAGCACTTCTGCAGAGGTGAAAGTAAAGCCTTAATATCACTCTGCTTTGCTACATTTTTCTGTTCCACAGCACTGCTCTGTTGACCAGTTCTCCAGCCCATTAAGGGCATGATATGCCCTTCCACGCATGAACCCAAATCTAGRAGAGTCGAAGAGAATCTATCCATTAATTTGAATGGGCTTTGGATCAGATCCCTTAACTGAAATACATTTTGCTACCAAACCTGAGGCCATGTAGATGATATGAAATACAAGCTGGGTTTAGAAAAATTCAGTTGCGGATTTATTACTCAGCTTTCTTTTGAGGAAGCTTGGTCAAATTTACAGTTTAGCATTAACGGATTTTCTTTTTTAAATCAGAATTTCCACTCTGATGCTATCAAAGTGGATCACTCTGACTTTCCACAGGAAATACATCATGCCGAATTCTGAAAGTCTTTTCACGTTTCGTTTTAAATGCTTTCCACTTCTTTTTTTTTTTTTTTTGATTGACATCATAACCAAACAATTCTATTTACTGTGAAATGGGACATTCTGGCCTACCCAGAAGAGTAACTCCTGATGATCTCACACGGAAAATTCTGACCGCTATTTCTTTCTCTTTTCTGCTTTGGAATGGAAACAATTTTCAAAAACATCACCGTTTCTTGGCAGAAGTTCCCACACCCGGCCAGCTGCAGGCACAAAGAGGAGAAAACCTCCTCGGGCGCTGCTCTGTGGAGCCAGCCCGTTCTACAGCCGCCTTCCCCCTCTGAGCGTTTGGAGGTGGCTAGAGCCCTGGTTCCATCCCCCAGTGCACCAGGCCGTGTAGCCGGTCGCTGCCCTTGCTTCTAACAGCTTCGTTTTCCCACCGGAGCAAGGGAAGAGTGGGAGGCAGGGCTGTAGGATCAGAGCAGCGCMTTGATGAGGAACAAGAGACTGGGAGAGGTTAAACATCTTGCTAGCACCCCGGACAGTCGAGGATCTGACGGGGTATGGTAACTACCTACTGGCCGTTACTTGGAGCTCTAGGCAGGATCTTGTCCTCACGCTATGAAATCCAAGATGACGGCAGTTTTGTGTGGGCAGAACCCCCGCAGCAAATCCGCGCCTCGGCAAATGGGAGGTCACAACTCCTTCTAGAGGAGAGGTCCCTCAGGGGTGATGAAGACATTTGATTAGAAGCACTATAGAAAGAACCTTGAAATTAATCCTGGTGTTTACCAAATTAACAAAATAAAGCGTAGCATGCACATTCTGAATTTTCATGGCGAATGTTGATAGTTCCACACCAAAAGAGAAATCACAAGGCACAAAACAAAATGATTATCAGGTGTTTGATTCCTCGCTGAGGAATCAAGCTGGTTCTCCAGTCTTACCAACTCTATTTCTTACTTTCAGGTGGCACAACCAAAAATAAAGCATTTTATACAGTAACTTTGCAGCATTTTTCATGCTACACTAAACGAATGTTTTTTGCAACATTTTAATATGTTTACATTACAGATTAGTGGCTTAATTTGGAAAGCACTTGCAGTTCCATAATTTACATAAATCACATATTCAATTTCTGTATTTCTAGCTTAGGCAGCTAATGCACTTTTCATGAACACTTTGCTTTGTTTGTAATTTAAATTTGTTACAAAGCCTGCTATCCGAATGGGGGAAATTAGCACTGTGCAAGGATATGAGCATGATTATCAAGCTATAGTGATAGTGGTCTCCGAAGATGTGAAAGCTTACACAGCACTGGTTCTATACCCTCGTTTCAAAGTAAGAGCAATTAAAGATACTTGAAATGTTTTCTTAATACTACGTTATGACGCTGCATGACCAGCAGTGGGAGAGGGGCAGCATCTGCATTCAGCAGGGGGACAAGTGGTTAYAGATTGACTGTAAGATCTCTCATGTAGACCTGTCACGAGATCAGGACAGAGACCATGCTGAATTAGCATGGGTTGTACATCTTGTTCGAAGTCTCATTATGATTCACAGACCTCAAGAGGTCAATTATAAAAAGGCCTCGGTTACAGCACAACCTTTTATCAAAAAAGTCCAAATGCAGTTTCTTGGGCGAAAAAGCAAAAGACTTTCAAGTGAAGAGTGTGACATAAATGCACGTTGCTCCAGATTCCAAGTAATCACAGTCGGGTTGGAGAACACTTCAGCTACCTGCCAGTACACACATGGGTTCACATATTAATGCCAAAATGCTTGTTCAGCAGGTAAATATGCGGATTCCTTTGAGAGGAACTGCCAAACACAGACTAATTTTGAATATCAGACTACAGTGCTTACATGCAGATTTAGATGCTCCTGCTTTTTAAAATCTTCATCACAGTTGTTGGCATTAAGTTCATATTAGCACCACTTACAAAGCATTTAAAGAAAGAGGAAACTGCTCGAACTGAACCTGGGTATCAAATTCAGCATTTTATTTCTGAATAACCAAATGACGGCCTTTCACAAACTTTACTGATGTCCCTGGAAAACTTCTTTAACACTTTCTTTACAGAAAATATTTCTACAAGTTTAGCAACTCTCTTCTCTTTCTTCTCCTTTCCCTACTCTGCTTTTTGTCTACTTGCTTGCAAAATTCATCTGTGTTTCTGGAATTGTAATGCAGACAACACAAGCCAGTAGGTCGAAAATTTCTGGAGGAAGGGATTATTTCAAAAGGAAGAGTGCTGATTGATGTAACCTGTTATAAACCAGAACAGAGCCAGAAGGAATGCCACTCAGTGGAGATACGCAAGGACAGTGAAGTAGGAGAGGGACCCTTAGATCTTTGAGGAAGAAAGACATGCCTGATTACGGGACCTAAACCAAAGGTGTCCTCTTTTTAATCCTGTAACGGTTTGCTCAGTAAGAAATGGTCCCACTATTTCTAGTGAGGCAGCGTGACTCTAGTGTGGTAGGTCCTAGGCAGGTTAGTCTTAACTTTATCAAGCTAGCTGGATTATCAGCAGCCCAGGATACACCAGGAGTCCACAGGAAACTCATGCAACTTGCGTTGAAGCCTGCCCTGAGGCAGCTTCACAGCTACTGCTGCTAGAGTAGGCCAGGGTGGGCACCACAATCCATACTGCATTTGCCCCTGTGGTGTGGTTATACACAGGAAGAAAAATCCATGCTGTGGCTAGCTAAAGGCCCTCCAACCACATGATGTGCTGCAAGCCTGCAGTCCCATTAAGAAGGCGCCTACAGTTTCCCAGTTCATTGCTGCACAGATACCCATGCCACAGATCAGTGACATTTTTTATGACAGTAAGGCTACATTGTTTTTTGCTGCCTTTTGTTATTTAGGCATGGAGAAAGGGGTTCTGTGCTTGCTCTTGATGCTTATTACCTAGTTGCAGAATAGTAAGAGCACCAGTAATCACAGAAAAACCAGAACTGCTTGGAGGCCTTTACGAAGAGGGGGTGCCACAAAGTGTCCGGAAGACTTCCCGGTTGGGCGAGGGAGAACCTCCACACGCACTGCCCATTACAATTCACATACGGACAGCAAAACAGTTGACATGAGTCCTGATGAAACGTTAGCCTACAGGACATCCACTCCATACAGAATAACGGAGAATTTACTTAGACCGCCAACACTGCTTTTATAGAAGGGCTGTATTATTAGACCGCATCACAGGAAACAATCAAGTACAAAAAAGGATGGAACCAGGGAAAAATCCAGTAATTAGAAACCAATAATTAGAACAACTTCAAGTTTAATGTCTTAATTAAAGCTGCCTGTCACCATTGTAAATTGGCCAAGAGAGCATTCAGAGATGAAGCAACTARACAGAAGAGAAGGGGGGTTAAGTAATTTTGTGCATGTTTCTAGGTGCAATTCTGGTTCTTTAGAGAACTAAGCCTGATTCAACATTTGCTGCCTTTCGTGCAAGCCTTTCGGGTGCTCTGCTTCCTCCTCCATCAAGGATATAAACAGTCGCTCCTCTCCCCCATTTCAGGATCAGTGCAACTACCGACTGCAGACTGACACGAGACTAGGACGTGTGCTGGTAAGTCATTTCAGTTTTATGCTATGCCTCGTAAATATTTTCTTTCACGTAGGCACTACAGGTGAAGAGTAAGTGCTCTTTTGTCATCAGAGCAAGTGAGGGACTCTGGCAGAAAGACTTTGGATCAGCTATGTTAGCACAGAAAATGAGAGTTCTCAAATAAAATTCAACTGGCTGGAGGAACTGCCCATTTATCTCCAAAGGTTTAAATTTTCCATACATAAAACAATCTCATTTGCGATGGAGTAAGATTTTAATCATTAAGGAAAATGGAGAATTTATGACCAAGAAAAGCAGGAAAACAAACTGCTGCCGCTTTTCCTTAAAATCAATATGAAAGCAAAGGGAGAAAGGCACAGTTTGATTTTCTGCCACACTGTTTTTATACATCTACTTCGACAATTCAGTTTCTTTGATTTTTCACTTAACTTATTATGCCCACTTTTATTTAAATGAAGCTGCTTATAAGGTTTAGCCATTCAAGGCGAGCTACTTGGCAAAGCCTTTGGGAAGAAGTCTCCTGTTAACAAAATCACTATTGACGCTGGRCTGCAACTAACCAGCGGTTGCAAAGCCGCCACGATCTCATCACTTCTGCGTATGCTGCCGTTAACCGCCCGGGTCAGAGGCGCTGTTAACAAATTGGAACCAGCAAAACATCATGTAACAAATCAACCTGCTTTATCCGCCTGGAATTTGTTGAACTAAATATGTAACTATGTCTCTGTCTGGAGCTTTTCTTTCCATTCCAGCTACAGTCTGTTAACAACAAGGCAAGGAGTGGTGGATTCACCATCATTTAAACTGGTAAACCCAGCCTAAAAAATAGCCTCCAGCTCTAAAACTTGAAAGAAGCCCAGGGAGAAATCCTGAGGGCTTGGCTAGGCAGGAGATAGACATGATGATGCAGAATGGTTTCTTCCCGCATCAAAACATCTGAAGCAATGACGGACCGGGTCTGGATTCAACGGACTTTGGACCAGGCATCTGGATCAACTGCAGTGAAACTGTTCCACAAGGAAATCTCACCTTCGGATGAGGCTTTGGAGTTCTGCCGTTATTTTAACGGTAGTCAGGACTTTGTTAGAGCAGTGCAGCAGGTAAAGATGGAGGCGCAGCTGAGGGGCAAGGTGAACAGATCGGACTGTTTCTTTCAGGACCAAAGGCCTGTATGAAACATCCCAAACATCCTGCACTCTGTGTAGCACTTTCCACCAACGCCAAGCAGCCTTTCACCCCCTCTGGATTTGGTGTTGCGTGTGCTTCATCTTGCATTGGTCTAAACACACAGAAGTTAAAGCAACAAAGCATCCGAGACTGGCCAGGTGTCAATAGAGAAAAATCTCCGAAGAGAAAGTATGCACTTCACTGTAATGACAGTTAAAAATAGTCTTTTTTTTTCCCCGTAGTTTTATGCAGGGCTTTTTAATATGAACATCTTGAGTATTTCTAATTGAAATCTTGTATTGAAGATATTTTGCGTAAGTTACCATTCATTTTTTGTGATGATTTATTCATTAAATCAGAGAGAACAGTGTTAGACATTATTGTCTCTGCGTATTTTTAAGTGAGGCTGCTCAGTCACTTCATTTATGAACTAAAATTGATTAAATCTAAGATATAAAGGTTGCTGCAGAGAAGATGAGGCAACAGGAACCTGAAAGAGAACTAACTAACTGGGGGTTAGATGCAGACAGAGTTCTAACGAAGGCTGTAACTAACAGGAGTCTTCATTTTAAGGAACACATTTTCAAGGAATTCCATAGCACCATGCATGCCATTTAAACAGACTGGGACAAGTAAAAATACCAAGAGCTACCTGAAGAGTTCTTCTATCCTATATCGTTGCTCATAGAGTTTAAAGATAATTTAAGGAGTTGTCAAGGCAGAATTGAAAATAGGAAAAAATTAACACAGGAAGCTAGTAAACATAACCATATGTGCTGGACAAAGAGCTAAGAAAGATGTCAAAGAGAAAAGCTCTTCTCCTCCTTGTTGGATTAATTTTCTTTTTTTGGAGCATGTCATCTTTGGAGCTGCTCTCTAGCTAGGATTACAGTAAGTCACCTTTCTCATTTCTTACAAGGCAGTTTGACAGGGGAAAATGCTGGCACCGCTCCTGGTGTCCCTGCTCACACAAAACCTTGGCTTCCGTGGGAGTTTTGCCAGGTTAGCCTCTATGAGCTTCCTCCAAAGGGGACAGCTTATGATGCCAGCAGTGCAAAAAATTACTAGCAGGGAAACAGTAAACATTGAGATAATATATCTTGCTGCCACTGCATGATGACAGATTAACAGGCAGGACAATTATTTGGATGTGACTTTGACTACTGTAATGATAAATGTCACTGTCCCAAGGAGGTGCCTGCATACCTCTGCTCGGCTGAAGAAAAGAGCAGCTTATGCAGAGCGTCGCCTTCCCGCTACAGCAGGCACTATTTGCAGTTGTGATGGAAGCAATGTTTACGTATCTCCACCTCTAACGAGCATGTATTAATCACCATCACCTATGGCGTTTTTCCTCGGTTGTTTGAACTATTATACCACATATACTTTGATGCTTTTCCATCGCTCAGCGGGCTTCTTTACTAGCTACAGAATACAGCAGAGAGCTACTAAGATCAGCACTGTATGAGAAATGAAATCTCCTTTAGCTGCATCTGGGAGGCACAGACAGCTGAGCCTTCCTCTGATCTCTCCATGGAAAGGCTATCTATCAAATAGCCCACGCACACGGCAAACCCAATGAATAGAGACTGCTGCAAGGCGCTGCACTAACGGCACGCGGTTCCGTGACATATGGCCTGCATGTCAGCAAAGCGACAGGCTGCCACACACCGGCTCCTCGGCAGCAACGGGCCGAGCCTGGTGGCGTGCATCAGCCGCACGTTCACCACGTCAAGCCTTTCTCCCACTTCCCTGGGCGCGCTGCACCCTCCTCTCCCCTTTCACCACGACCAGTGGTTACAGCATGGACCTCCCTCGTCCTGACGGCCAGGAAACCGCCTGACCCCGAGAGAGGCCCTAGTGTTTCACCCAGCGGTTCCTGCGTTGGCATGAAGACACGCAAATACAAACACCAAGACACCATACCGACCATTTCACATTACCAAGCAGTGATATTACCAACAGCTGATGACAACAAACTTTAATGCATTGATTTGTGGCTCCAAATTCCTTTCAGGGAGGAGAGATGGCTCTGGAATAAACGTTGAGACCAAGGAAAAAGAGCCAGTATTTGACAAGCTATGGGTGACGAAAGCTGGCTTTCAGACCAACCTAACAAGATGCATCACAGTAAATGTGGCAATATATCATGCAACAGAAACTACAGTACACATGATTCAGATGTGTTCCTGGGACCTGCTGCCTTCTTTTTTCCTTTTTAATTATCCATAGACCATCAAGCTTTAACTCTGACGTTAATATTCTTTTTGCAAGAATCTTTGTAGACTACATACTCTGCTTGAAGCCTGAAGGCATAAGACGGTACAGAGTTTTCTGTAACTTTTGACAGCGAGAACCTTCATTAGAATTGCAAGAGATACCGTGGCACGTATTGAGGTGGTATTACAGCAGGAGAATTAGCTATTATTTCTACCTGAACTCTAGCAGACATTCTGCTGCTTTTCTGTTTTCTGAATTACAGAGCAGGTAGACACCAGAGCTGTTTAACAGTCTGGCTTCGCAAGGAAATAATATATTTTAATTGTCCATTTCCCACCAAGTTTGAAAGTTTTWAATGTAATTAAGTTCTGAACATGCTTTGTGTGAATAGCCCCACGGCGTGAAAAGCATGAAAACACTCTTGCATGTTGTTGGCAGCAGCAGCTTAGCTGTGGAGTGGCCATCAGCAGTGCTGTCTCCTACTGCTGAGGGGCTGTACAGCTACAGGAGAAAGCCATAGTAGTTGTAGTGAAGGAAGGTGTGCAGGAGACAAATGTGACAAGTCAGCAGGAAACCATTCACTCATTCTCCTGCTCCCTGAGCAGCTTTTGATTTTAATCCATAATTTCAATTCTAGGGTTTGTAGTGATAGTGGAAATGAGCTGAGGGAGTAGGGAGAAGCAGGGCTGAGCAATATCATTTGAATTTTCCACGGCAGAAGAAATGCTTCCCCTCAACCCTGAAAACACTTCCATGATATCACCAGGTACTCTTAACCTTTGAGGCTGCCTATAAGACTTTGTAAGGTTATGGCTGAGAGCAGGGGTGCATCTCATCCTCTCCTGAACCTCCAGGTCCAGCCCGGCACTCTCTCTTCACTGTCAGAGATGAGAGGCCATGCAGGTGACACCTCCCTGCTGAGAAGAGCAGGGACAGGAGGAGAGCAGAGGCGCAGCAAAGCCAAGCAGTGTGTGCRCAGGAGAAGGATGCTGGGGGAGAGCAACAGACATACAGATACTACAGTGTCTCCAAATGTTGCTACTGTTTGGTTTCACACAGCTTTATAAAAGATGTCATGACCTCTACGTATCATACCACGTCTCCCCATATCGTTATGACAGCAGAGTCCCTGAAATAGAGGGGCTCTGTGAATTAGGGCAGAGCTTCCACGCTGCCTTGAAGGCAGGGAGCACCCTTCTTAAGATTTTGACACGGCCACTGCTGCCATTGAGAGTGACGAGGGGATAACAAATGTATCGCAGAGTCCCACCTTTCCAACACGTGAGTTCTTAAGAGGAATACTTAAAGGTTCTGCATTTGAATTAATTGAGCTGTAAACATGACGGAGTACTGGATAAACTCTTAGAGAGACTGGCAGGGCTTGTATCTGAGCCATGAAGCTCATCTTCTTCCAGTAGTGCCACAAACTGTAACTAATACTCTACAAATCAATTTATAAATAACCCTGTTGGTATTTTTATTAAAAAAAATTATTTCAAGCACCCTTAAGATTACACAAACATTTTCACAGAACAGACTTTTAAGTATCCTCAGAAACTGCTTTACAGCCATTAAACATATATTTCTTTTATGAAATATATTGTCTGCACTTAACTCTCAGCCTGTGCAACTGGCTTATAAAACGTATCACTCTCTCTCTTCATGTTGCCGTGATGTCTCTGCAGAGCAGTGCTGTCTCTGAATTCATCTAAGCATGGATTTAGTGGCAGAGCTTACTGCTGTCCCCGGCATACCTAATGCCAATGAAAAAGGTGAAGAATGAAAGCAGGAAGAGTGAGATACTGCAAATGGCTTTTGCTCCCAGGATGCATCTGAGATCTTGCTCTGTTGTTGTTAAGAAAGGCACCRGAAAGTGAGAAATTCTCTGTGTCAGGAGAACAGCAGCAGATGATAYAGGCAAATGGGCCAGGCTTACTGACCTTGAACAATGCTTTGCTCCTGCAACTCTTAGGCAGGTCAATGGGAGACAGAGGCCTTCCCAGTCACTTCAAGTTTGGTCCTTAGGGAGGACTGGGACAGACAAAAGATTACTGCTTCCTTCTGCGTATTGATACTGTGCTGGATTATTTATATTTTGCTGCTGGCTGTTTTTCAGAAATGCCATGTGAAATCAGACCCCTGGTAGGCTAGCCAAAATTACTGGCACTGGCAAGTTTGTTCTGTATAAGGCAGAGGCTTTGAGTTACTGCACTGGAACTGCATCAGTATGAAACCAGCTGATATTCGTTCAGGACCCAAAGATGAATTGCATCTGTTGCTATCAATTAGAGGCAGTTAGAGTCATTATAATTTCACTTTTCCAAGACAGCATATTAGTGCACATTTTTATGTAGCCATATAGGTACAAGACAGAGACACATGCACAATATTAGTATTTTCTAAAGAAAATACAGCAGCATGTATTGTACTATCACAATTAATGCAGACTCCATATTATCATACGCCAATTTAAACAGTTACCGAAGTCAAACCTGTCTGGTCAAAATCAGTCTGTAAGTTCCCTTCAAGGCCTTCAGAAAGCAGAGATCCATCATACATCTTACAATGTTTTCCCTTCCTGTCTTGCTCCGATGCAAACTCTCAGTTCAAGTGAAAGGAGGAAAGGGCAGGGGTGACTGGTACTTGATAACCAAACAAGGTAGCAGCTGCGCTGGGCTTCTGCAGCCTGGCAGCCTTCCTTCTGACACCAGGGGCACAGACAGATCAACATTTCCCAACAAAATGCTCTTCTGTTAGGAACTGCTGATCCACCAAACTCAAACCCTTCCAGAGAAATGTCTCAGTTTAGTCGCCCCTTTTGGCGGTCAGAACCGAGAACGCCTAAAAAGGTTCCCTCATGTGAACCTCACAGAGACGACATGACAGAGTGCAACACCTTATAAAATAAAGCAGTACAGAGTGGGAAAAGCCATCTRTGCCATCCCTCTGTGTTTAGAAGCTGGAGGCAAGACCGCATTACCACCCTCTGCAGATGTTTGTCACATCCGACCCTAAAAGCTACCAAGGAACAGTGCGGCAAAACCACCCTCAACAACTGCAGTGTTTCATTGYGTAGGGAAGAAGGAAAATGTCCTTATTATCTTACCTGTAATTTCTTCCTGATACTTTTTCTATGTCTTATTCATATTTGAATATATATGATGTGTTATTATTATAAATCTATTTTGATTAAATTTTAAAAGGTCATGAGACCTTAAGGGTTGAGAAATAAAATATCTGAAGGCATGTTTAGCAAAAAATAAAAGAATTTGGCACTTCAGATCCAACTCTGAAGCACTTTTTTTTTTTTCTGTATTTTGACTAGATTGTGTCTGAAGAACAGCGTCTTATGTAGCTATGCCCACATAGCTGTGGGCAGATCTCAATACAGAAAATGATCTGGTATTGAATCCTTTGAATGGCTGAATTCAAAGATGGACCCCGGGTCAGGACAGTGATGCTCAGAACAGGTGAGAAATTATTTCAGAGAGAATATGAAAACCTAGTTTCCCTGAAGTCAAYAGCTATCTCAGTGAGACTTCAGAAAATTCAGAAAATATAAGGTCCCATAGCTCTAGACAAAGGGTTTTTTGTTTGTTTTGGAAAGGGACGAGTGCAAGAAACAAAAATCCCCACAAGCAAATTCCAAGCTGGAACATCTCCTTCAAAGCTTTCATGAGAGGTTTAGGTAGTCATCACCCATAAAAACCATTGAGTGGAGGCGACATGACAGAAGTCAGAAAGTGGCAAAACCCGATCTCATCTCAGGGGTTAACATGCATCTTCTAACTCCTTCAGCTCCCCGGTCTATAATTTAACAACCATCCTGTGGTTTTTGACTCTACAGTCTAGGATTTCCAGGTAGTCCCATCTTTACGTGTGGGCCAGGTCCAGATCACCTTAACTTCCAAAGCCTGAAAACAGCCAGGACATGCAGCCAGCACGCAGCTGAGTGGTCAGCAAGAAGCCAGCTGCCTGTCAGACCTGGTTTCCCTGGGGCTCTGGGGCACAGAGCCCCACAGTGGTGCCACCAGCCACAAGGAGGCTGCAGCACGCTCCCTGCTCCATGGTGAACTGCCTCCTATGCTCCTTATTCCCACGCAATACGGGGATGCTACTCTGTCTGGCCTCTGCGAAGGGCAATGAAAATGCCTTTTCTCCACTACATTCACTCATGCAGGGTTTGACATGAGTCTAGCTCAGTGTACTTATTACCGTTCAGCTGTTTTATTTATAACAGCAATAACAAGCTGAGATAATGTAATTGCAGCTGCTTAAGACTACTCGGTGCTTCTACACCACTCCTTCCCACGCCATAGATGCGTCCCATCTCCAGATATAAATCTTTTACTGCTTTGCTTAGTACAGCTATTCCCCTCCTCATCAGCCTGACACCTGTGAAAGGGTGGCAGCGGGTACTCAGAGTTACTGCTGCAGCAAGCAGCCTGTCAGTTCCCTCCAAGAGACACTCTGAGGGCACTGAAGAGTGTCAYGGGGCACAGCTTAATTGTCATCTCTGTTGTTGTCCTGTTCCAGCACCAGCTCCCCAGATGACTCACACTGCGACACAGCAAGACACTTGCAGCAGTGACATAAGAATTCCCCTTAATACGATGTTTCCAGTTTCCTTTCATGCCACAGTCGGTCTCTTGAGTCCTGAGACGGGGAACTGCCAGCCTCCTACTCATGTACTTCACGAAGTGATCACTACTGTTTTGTCCTGATTACCTAACTTTCTAATTACAGCGCTCCTAAAGGAGATACTGAGCTAGCAGTCCTGTAAAATCAGACCACCTCTACATTAGCAAGCAGCAAGGCCCAACAGGGCTAGATGCATATGTGGAAGCAGCTGGCACCGGGGGCCAGACATCCCCACTGTAAGTATTTCATTAAGTTTTACTTCAGACTGGATCTAGTTTGGTCCTTTGGATGAATCTCTCCCCTGATGTTGTTCATATATACTCCATGGTAAGCTATCCCACAAGCATTTGCTTTCTGGACTGCAGGTCCTTTAGCAAGCCACTTTTGGAAACACCATGCTGCCCATTCACCTCACACAGATGATGGCAGCACATCAGAGCCACTGCCCCTATTACCTGTATAGCCCTCCCCCCCCCAAAAAAAATACGGTAGTAGGCTTATTTGGCCTTATGACCTTTTTGGTAAGCCAAATAAGGAGGGCAGAGAATGGTGATCCTAATGCTGCAGCAGCTACCTAGGAGAACAGCCCAACGTGGTCTTCCTGGACATTCTGTTACTGGAGGAAGAACTCATGGGCAGTGATTTTCCCAGAAGCTTTCTCTGCTGTGATTGCTTTGCCTCTGGTCTACCAGATGTCCTGGACCTAGGAGATGTGCTCAGGCCTGTGGGAAATCATCATTCTTAAGACATGGGACAACCAACTGTAAGTGCAAAACTTTCAGACATACAGGGCCACAGCAGAGGCCTTCTGCCTACGACTGTGCTATGGCTTTGCCATGACTCTATCTAATTTTGAGAGCCCAAACTTGTGTTCAAGAGAGTGACAGTTACCCTGTGGAGACTCACAATCTCCATCTCCTGTTGGTCAGTGGTTAACTAGTTTGGGGCTGACACGTCTACTTTGTTGGTGGCCAAACTATCACCCTCCACTAATGTGCGGGGGAAAGGCAGACAAGAGCATGCAGCTCCTCACTCTGTGGGCTGTCAAAGTGCATACAGAGTTACCCTTTCTTATCCAGTGTCCAGCCCACGACAGCTCAAATGACATGAAAAGCAAGAGCTACATAAACCTGCCTGTTCTTGTGAACCCTCAAAAAACATCACCAGAAAGACTAACAATGCCTTCACAATCCCCAAAGCATAAGAAGTGCAACGGTTGTCTGCCGTCTGCCCTCAGTCAGTCACTCTTCCTTGGTTTTCCTTCCTCCCTGTGCTGCAAACTCCACAGACTCCAATGGAACAGTATTCCCCAGAAGAAAGAGCTCAGGTGAAGTTCCTTCTTGACATACAAGTTCTCCATGTTATCTGTATCTGATTCAGCATGCACTGCCTTTAGATGGCATAGTCCCTATCTAACCTGCAGCTGAGCATGTTCAACCCTTTTGTCGCTCTAAGGCTCATTCCCTTTTTCCCACCAGAAGCTAAGGTGTTGACCTGCCCTGAAGGACATCTATTCCCTTCTAGGACCTCTAGGAAAGCTCTTTTTGCTCCTTTCATATGTTTGTTCCATAAAGCCATGGTAACCCGCCTCCATTCTTTACTGCAATGGTTTTAAATCCGTTGATTACTTCACAAAACTAGAAGGATGGCCAGTAAAATCATCCAAGGTAATGATTGTCAATAATATGCCAAATGTGTAATAAATTAAAAGTATTTAAAGCCATAGCAAGGCTTCATTATTATGATGATAATTTGTGATCCTCATTACAGAATAATTGCTTTTCAGTATGAGTAAAACAAGGGTAATCCTTTCTTCATGTCACTGGAAATGTAAAACCATTTGATTTGATTTCCCCTCGGTGCTCTATTGCTTCATTTGGCACTCAGCCTTGCAAACCTACTGCAATACCCCAAAGCAGAACTGGGTCTGCACATTGTGTAATAATCAGAACATTTATATGACCCACTATCCCCGCGATAGGCAAACCAATAACCCAGAATACAGTATTCCCATTAGAACGCAGTGAAATCTAGTTAACTAAACAATTAGAGCATATCAGCTTTAGTTAGTTATTAGAAGTGAAGAGTTTGCTAATCAAAAGTGACCAGAAAAAAGAGGAGGCTGAGTGAAGTCAGCGAACCATAACCATCTTGCAGTCTGCATGAGAAAGCATCTGAAAATGGAAGTATTCGTTTTAATTTTTCAGAGCAGGATGTGTGAAAAYTACTTATTCAAAGGAAACAAGGAAAATTTATGATTTTCCTTTATGAAAAACCTTTACTACAAGACAATTTCAAACTGTTTTCTCTCTTCCTTGAAAAGAAGGCAGATATGATAGRTTTGGGTAATACCGAATATGGAAATCTAGCAAACCTGGTGCGAAAATGGTTTTCCCAGATCAGAAACATTTTTCAGATTATGAAATCTTTTCCATCCTCAGGATGGAAAGCAAGAGCCATGATATTTTTTCATACACTAAGATGAACTCTTAAAGGTTGCACCTTAAATACTTCAAAACATTTTGATAATTTTTAAAAACTTCATTTTGATTTTGATCTTTTATATTTTTTGAAACTAAAATGACTGAGTATCAAAAGGGAAAAATCAGTGGAAACTTAAAGAAGATTTCTGTTTTCATTTTGAAAATGTGCAAAAGGATACTTCAGCAATCTCTAAATGCTTTCCAATCTTAAAATTAGGATTTTGTCAGAAAACCGACCCATTCCCATGCAACAAATCATCATTTTTCCATTAATAAAGAGCCCATTACATCAAGAAATTCCCAGTCTGCAGCAGAAATTGAAACAGGCTATAAAAATAATAAATCAGTGAGTATGAGATCTCAATTTAAGTATAAAATAAAGCAACGGATCGGTTAAGGTCAGGTGCTTGTCAGTAAAGGTCTGTTTTTACAAGTGAATTAATTTTTTTTATYGTCCCCTGCTTTACAAACGTTACACACACAAGAACGAAGGGAGCCCAGGTGAAGTTCTGTGAGGTGCCAGAGGGAAGGAAGAGAAAAGCTGTTAAGCCGGGTGCTACAGGCTGACACAACGACACGGGGCCTGCACAACCGCATCGTTTCAGCATGCTTGTGTCAATGGAACCGGTGTGTCTGCACGGCTAGCGCACCATCAGACCGGCTCTGAGCACGCCAGCGGAGGCAAAGCCTCCGAATTTTTCTCAGCGGAGTTGAAGGCATTGCGCTCTGGGATGCTGCGGTCAGATCAAGAATCCCAGCGGCAGCCAGACWGGCTAGAGGAAAGGTATGGCTGAGGAGTAATTCCCACTGGGTCATTCCAGACACCAAACCCATTTTCCAAGCTAACTGCTGAGCCGGGTGACAGCTTGTGCCAGCAGTGTACTGAGAGGGGAAGGGATTACTCGCACGGGCAGCGGTCACCTCACCTGCCTTYGGGTGTGTGCAGTCCACCGCATCTTCCCAGGCTCCCTCTGCACCCTGGCACCTCCGGAGCGTTTTCTTCCATCTCAACACAGACTAAGGGGGAGGGCTGAGCCCTGGGGGTGCCGCTTGCTCTCCGGTCATTACAGACGAGGCCTAGCTGCCCTGCCGTTAGCCGGCTGGGGGGCAGCGAAACACACCTGCCTACATAACCTGACGGCTTGCTGGGAAAGGGAGAGTGTGCTTCAGTAATAGCATACGGCCAGAGCTACCCTTTCCCCAGGCTTTGCTTTRAAAAACTCCATGCTAAAGCCGTCGTTCCCAACCGTTCTTGAACCCCAGCTGCCTTGTGCTTGCTGCCTCTCCGTCAGCAGAGCGCGGCCACGCAGTTCAGCCTTCGCTCACCCACGACGCTCTCCTAGCCAACGCCGTCTCAGCGGGGCAACGTGGTTTCGACCCCTCTGATAACACGTCTCAGCGACCGTCTGCAGGGAGCCGAGGAGACGCCTTAGGCTGCAGCTCGTGCCACGTTTGCGGAGACTCTCCGCTCTGCCTCGCTTGAGGCCGAGGCTGCCGGGCTACACTGCACGGGAGGCGCAGCAAGCCCCGCGGGAGGGGGCACCCGGCAGGCAGCGCCCAGCCCAACGGCTGGCAGCAAATCCCAGCGTGGAGGCGGCTGGGCGCCACCCCAGCGGGCCACAGCCTAACAGCGGCTTTGCTTTCCCCGACAGGCGCTGGGGCAGCCATCATACGCCCCAGTGCCTGTCAGGGAAAGCAAAACCAGGCCTGGGAGGGGAATTCCCACCTCGGAGGACAGCTAAAACGTGTCACGGACCGAGCTGGGGCCACACAGTCCAGGGGAGAGCTCTGCACCATCACAAACCAACAGGCCACAAAACGCGGGGTGACATGGGCGCAGGGACCGATGGGGGAGAGGAGCACACGTCTCCTGCTGGGAACAACGGCTTTGAGGAGGAAGCAGCGGCTCTTCCTGCCGCAGGCGCTCGCTGCGGCACTGACCCCACGCAGGACCTCTTCTCAGCGCTCAGGAGACCCGGCGTCAGCTCTGTTGCAAACCCCCYGGGCAGAGCTTTCCCCGTCACCCTTCCTTTCCCTCCACCACCAGGAAGCAGACCCAGGCACACGCAGGCTTAGCTGTAAAGAAGGAGAACAAACCCGGTCTGAAAGTCTGGCACAGGCTCGGAGGCACTTCTGTTGAAATGCTCAGTTACGCTTTTTCGGGTCACTTCTTATTTTATCAAGATCCTTTCAAACGCATCCTTTGGGTTTTACATCTAAACTACCAACAAAAGGGAATTTATGAAAAAGAGCATGTATCTTGCAGTGCAAAAATAAGATGAATTTGTGTGAGAGAATTTGGATCTAAAATACAGTACACCTACATTTTACTGCACAATTCTTTTGAGCTAGTCCCAGTGGAAAGTTAATATCTCCATTACAATGTAGGTCTTTTCAAGTACAATACACCAGAGACTAAAATAATTTCATTTTAGTTTGTAGTGAGAGTAATAAAAGAAAACAACGCAACATTTTAGAAGCCCTAGGGATCATAAGTAGGTTCCTGGTCTTTAAGGCAAAAGAAAAAGAGGGTAATGTAACACTAGAAAGCTACATTTTCAGACTTCGGGCTATTTTCACTCCAGTTCTCAACTGAATGCTACCCTCAGTGCTGTAAAGCAGCTCCTCCCGTGAGTGCAAGCAAGCTGAATTTCGGATGAATATGAAAATAATCCAGAGCAAAGCACAGCTCTCGCTGTCTCAATCTCCCCAAAGGAAGAGCAGCAGAAGCCCGAGCACAGAGAGCCTCATATTTTAGTGATGAGGCAGTTGTTGTTTAAAAAGCAAGCACACACAACATAACAAAACAAAACCCTGGCAGTTACAAGGTATTCATCCGGCTCATTTGTGCATACAAAAGGCATAAATCCTTTGCAAACCTTTCTGGAGTGAGTGATGGTGTTCCAGAGGTGTCCTCAATCATCCTGGCACACAAAATAAACCGCATCCACTTGCGGAATATGAGGAACGATTGCAGCRCACTGCTGACATTTGAGATGGCGAACATTTTGGCTGCATCTGTTCTCATCTGTTGCTAAAGTGACAGCACCAGACCTCTGGTCTCTGCCCCAGCCAGGCTGGAGGTACGGGCAGAAGAAAGCGCAGGGCGCCCTTTAGGAAAAGGCTGSTGCACGGCACCTTGACGCCTTCGGCACACTGCTGACCATTTGCCTTTCGACCTTTCAAGAAAAGCCTTCCGMCAGGAGCCTGCCTGCACCACCGCTGTGTACAGAGCCGGCAGCCCCCAGCCTCATTCAAGACCTGCTAAGCTGAGGCTGCAATGACCACGACGGCTCCTGAGAGGTGTCCGAGCTCCGCCATTCTCAGACCTGGTGTGATATGGTGGGCCAGTCTGTTCTAGCTCCCAACCTGGGGCTGAAGCTCACATCAAAGATATCTCAAGCACTGCTGCCAGATCTGGTATAGATCTGGTTGGATAATATCCTTTTGCCCCAGCAGGCACAAACCCCAGCMTTCCTGCAAAATATTTCGCAGCTGATGAACACAGCATTGGCCCATGAGAACCACAGCAAAATGCCACCCTTTTTCAGTCTCCACCAGCTGGCTACACAAAGTCACACGTATATCATTGCTATCTCCCAATCTATCACAACAACGCTGGTATAGTAAGGACAGAAACAATGAGCATTGCTTATAAATATGTTGATAAAAGCACAAAACAAGATGCAAAATGGTTAAGGAAAAAATAATGCAGCTTTGATGTGAATGCTAATATACAGCCCTGTTTCCCTGCAAGAGTACGCTGGCTAAAAAAGCCTAATCATTTAGACGTGTAATCAGAGTTTCATTTGCTGTGCTGACAGCTCTACGGCAATAAACGGTGCCGACAGAGTTGCTAATGGGATAGGGAGTACATTTCGTGCCCACCTCCTCCTCAGCCATGTGTCGGAAAGAACAGCAGCCTGATAGCTCTTACGGGACGCGCCGCAGTCTGCCCTTGCCTTTCCCTCTCTGCCCCGGCTCCCACAGGCTGCTGCCACGAGCGGCCCTCGCTGCTGCGAGCCGGGCTCTGCTGTGCCACTGCCTGCTGAGCACGCACGGGCTTTAGAGAGAACAGCAAACACACCGCGTATCTTTTACGGGGCTGAGCACGACACGCGTCCTGCTCTGGATGTGGCTGCTTTGGGCTAGATGCTGCAGACGTTGCAAGACTCTGATCTGTCCACAGAAACGAGATGGACGCTGCAGCTACAGGATGGAAGGAGAGGAGCGTCACCTTGACTGGGACACAAGGTTACACGTGCACAAATTTTGCACGCTCTCAGCCCCGCTATTGTGAGAAAATTTAAAATAAATGAACACCATTTATTAACTAACTGCCCCAGAAAACACGCTCAGCCATCAGCAATTTGTTGTCAGCATCGGTGCAGCGCTGGACAAGAGAACGGACTTGAAAGCATCTGCCATACAGCTGGGTTTGATAACAGTGTTTCAGACACAGGCGGATGGCTGGAAAAGGAGCAGGGTAATTGCAGAAGCAGCAGATTAACATGCAACAACAGAGGTAAACTGCAGTGGAAAGGCTGCTTCCTACTGAAAAATCACAACTTTCCCTGAAAATTCAGACACCGTGAATTTTGAGATCATATCTAAATCCAGGAATATTTAGGAGCAGCTTTTTCATTATAATTCATGTTACTCTGGATTCATTTTCATAGGTCACTGAAAACAGCTGATACTCTAATTAGTGCAATTAACAAAGAGCTTCAAAGCAACAAAGACTTTGAGGACATTCGCTGCATTTAGGCCCTGAATACAAAGCTGGGCTGCTAGCTGCAACCTACCTTAGAGGCAACCAAGTTTCGCAGGAATTCAGTTTGCAAAAAGCCATCAACATCCCTGCTGATCTTGGCGAAGGCCCCTGCCGTGAAGCCATGGGCTGGCGGGGAGCCAGGCCACACGTTCAGGTCGTGCTCCGCTGCACTGTCCTGCAAGTCTAGGACTCGCTCTGCCCGGTTTTCCTCCTTCCCCTCTTGGTACACCTCGTGCCCACGGGGATTCCTGCAGAGGAGGGAGCGAAAATGCCTGAAAGAGTCTATAGCCTGGAAGGTAGGGCAATTACTTTCCAGAAAGAAGAAAATCCTGGGTTTTAGTGTTCCCTCAAAGACCTATTGTGCAGTCTGTATAGATCCTTACTGAATGGTACACAAAAGTAAAATGTGAGACAACTTGGCTGTTTCGGCCTGTAAGGCTCTATGTGGTTGTACCCCTAAGCGTGTTTCATATTTTCTGGATCAAAGTCTCCCGATGATTCATTACAACAAAAGCAGAAGCCGCTTTAAGGWAGGAAATAAAATGTTTCAATCTGCACAAAGCTAAAGAAATGAAACGTATTGTAAATAGAGTAGATCTTTTTAAAAAAGTTTTGAAATAACATTTGAAATGTTTTGAAAAGTAAGTCACTGAGTTTCTCTATATTACTGTCTGTCTTGTCCGTCTCCATGGGCAAGCGGGTGAGCGTATATAGCAGGGTATGGCCTTCCTTTCCTGACGTTGCCACTAGCACTGTTATTGCTACTTAAGGCAAATCAAGGAAAACAAACCGCACAGTAAAGATGGAGAATTTAAACCATGTTAGTACAGATCCCTGGGATCAATGGCCGTTTATACGTATATAAACCAGCTGTTTTCTTTCACGTATGCAGAAAAGGAAGCTCGCTTTGGCTCCCATCTCAGCTTGAAGACTAAAACCGAAGGAACACCGTTTTTGCTGCGCTCCTACTTGTCTCACAAGTGCAGCCCCGAGGAACAAGCCCTAGCGCAGGGCTCGCCGTTTCTCCAGACAGGCTCCAGAGGCTTCCCCAGACGCGCTGGCAGAGGAGCCCGGCTGCCAGGGCTCATACCGGCGCCTGGCTGTGCCTAGCAAGCGGAGGAAAACCTTTCCCCACATTCCTTCACAGCAGGGTCACTCTGCTAACGCAACGCGGGCGCAGAGTTCAACAGCAAAAAGAGTAACATCTTGCCCCAAGCGCCCACCTCCRCTATTTACAAACCTAATTTCTCATAATGTCACCATGAGTTAGACTCCTAAATACCTCAACGGTACGGACCTAAGAGCTCTATTTAGGCCTCTGATTTTATCCATTCTTATTCTGCCTCAAGTACATTTGTTTTGCACTGCTTTACTGAACAATGGCAAATTTAGATTTGTTTCCAATCTGCCTGAGAAGGTATAGGTGTTTTTGGCAGAAGGAGGCATGTAGTAACTTGGGTAATTGCAGCCGCTGCATCATGTAGTGAATTTTTTGCCACGTTACATATGGCCTTATAAGAACTGATGGATTTGTCGCTTTCTCTAGGTTCTTATTTAACAAGACTGGACAGCAGCTCTCCCATGATTTGTAGGTCACAGTGTGACCGTGAGCCTTTCTCTACATGCAGACCTTGCAGGAGGACTTGCTAGTGGGCTATCTTTATTTCTCTTCATACTGATGTCCCAAGTATGGATTCTGACGCTGTTGCACTAGGTATTATCCAAACTGAAAACGCTTTTGCTCCGATTACACCAAGGTTATAATACCTGTGTAGGAACTCCAACCCATCCAAACTGTGATACCACAGAACTTCAGCCACCGTCATACGCACACAGGAGGCTCCATATTTCATAACACGCTGCAACCTCAGCTCACTGCAGTGGAGTAAGAGCTCCAAGTGAATTTACAAGAAAGTAATTAAAATGACAATCTAGTCTTTCCTTCTTGATGTCACGCACAACTTCTAAGGCATAAAATGCTCCAAGATCTCATTACCCGGGAGATCACCTGACAGCATACCCTCTTCCAGGTCCCTTGGGGACTGAAAACTCAAGAATTGTTGCCAAGAATTTCAGTATCAAATGCCATCTGCTTTGGTATTCGCTTCTCTTAGAAATAAATAAATACACAATTAACAAATTAAGAAATAAAATTCCTAGCAGTTATAAAGCACTTCATATTTTTCAAAGCACTCTAGACACATTAAATACATTAACTAATTAATTCTTCCAGAAGCCAGTCTGGCAAACTTCACAGCATGCTGTGCACTGAGAAATTGTTGCTTGATTTAGAGTTTATGTTTACTACCCTTTGCTTTTTTGTTTCTGACCAAACAAAAGCAATTTTGTAATACTTCTCATTCTGCATGACTTTTTGGTTACATAATAAATACTTAAATGCCATCGAGATAAGCCACAGCAGGTGGCTTAAAGTCAGTAAAACTAGTAAGAGAGTTTACAGCCGGATTTTCTAGAGATTATTAATACTAAGCCTCTCCGACGTGCAATTAAACCGGGTGTTTACACTGTTTACCCCTTCGGGATACCCTCTCACCTGGTCATTGCCATCAAAGCAATGAAAAGGCCAGTGACATTTTCTGTTTTTCAAAATATAGAGCACATATCCCTGATAGTCCATTTATTAGACCCACCCCAAACCTCAGCAGCTAAGGGCGGCAGCAATGGACAAACCTGACCGACACTTAAAAGGTTTAACAGGAACAAGGATTTGACTGCCAAAATGTCGGGGTGAGATTAAGGCACTTCTCCTGCAGTCTCTACTGTTCTGCAATGAAACTAAAAGACATCGTATACTGAGCACGACTGCCTATTCTTGACTCCACCGCTGCTAAGGTTTCTCCTATAATGATTCTAGATTTTCAGTGGATATATGAATAACCAAATATAAATAAATCTTCTCCAAACCTTTTTTTTTTTTTCAGGAAAACAGTATTTGACAGAAGCGAACCTTACTGAACACCATAAGCACCTGCTATGCATCATCAGACAGGGCACTGAGGATGGGGAAAATATAAGGGTCAGCTGCAGCTTACAGGCACTGAATACTTTTAGGGGAACTGTCTCTAGTCTTTTAGAGTTCAGCATTGCATTTGCTTTGAAAAAATAAACCATGAAACAAGGAAGTGAGATAAAAATGCAAATTTGAATACCGCATTATTTTTATTAAAAAGCACTTAGATGTAACTAAAAGATGCAGTGCTGCAGTTTCACTTTAATGTCTTCCTAATTCATTCCACAGGATGTACTCAAAAAACCAATTTGCTTTACAGAAATGGTGGAGGAGATAATGCGTGGGTCATACTAAGTCTTAGAAATGTCTCTCGTCTGTAATGCCAACCACTGCAGACTCTACTTCCCAGAAGCGTAGCTCATACCACAAGATGCCTTGTTTTGGACCAGGAACCTTTCCAGAAAAAGGCAACACAAACCCAGCAGGTGTTTTGCAGAGATGGCATCCTGTCGACTGCTCCCTGACACAAACCCTGCACGGCTGATATCGCAGAGTCCTTCAGACCTCAGGATCTAAAACCATGAGGTCCCTCTTGGTAGAGCTAAGAGATTCCCGGAGGAGCTGAAAGCTGGCAGCATGCAACTTAACCACTCTGTGGTCCRGCCACTGTGGTAAGTCGGCTTTTAAAAGGCTGAGGGACTTTAAGGGCAGGTATAACTAAAGACAACATATGATATCCATCCTCACGTGCAAGACCATTACAGCCAAAGAAGTCTTGTGACCTCTGGGACGGCTACGCCAGCTGTGAGTTCCCTGAGCAGATATGAATTTCACCCAGATCAAGCACCTTTTTTTGGCACTTGATTACCGAGTGTTTCCCTTTTTCTGAATCTGAAAGTCTGGAGGTTTATCCTCGTGGTTATCAAAGGTACTGCATGTTCCTTAAGGTATGTTTATTAGAGCGCAACTGCTTACATTTCATTTACCAAGAAACAAAATACAAGAAATTCTATAAGTAACAACATGACTTGCTATCTGAATTACTTACATCATAAGAAAGAAAACAAAATAGCAACGGAAAAGTAAATCTGGTAAGAACCGAGAACTCTGGGGGTGAAAAATGCTTTATTCCAGGGCACTCAGACTCTAACAACGACTCGAGAGCAGCAAAACCGGTATGAAAATTTAACTGAGTACCAAAGGATAAAATTAGGATAAAATTAATTTCAAGGGACAAACTTCTAAGCTACCCTTAGTAGAAATACAGGTTTTTGTTTTGTTTTGTTTTAAACTAAGTTTCATTTCAAACTGAAAATCTGAAACCTTGAGCTTTCAAGGAAGAAGCGTTGACTTTGCAGATTTCAAGTTTGGAAGCTGATGCATTACGGTACATCTTCCTACTTTGACCCCAAACCAGCTGGTGGAGACCAGGCCAGACTCTACACTCGTCAGAGCACCTTGGTCAGTAGGCCCCATGCAACTTGTACGCCAGAAACACAGCTCTTTGCCACCTCCACCTGATGGGCCGGTTCTGTACCAGATCTGTTCTAGCACAAGCACGCATCAGAACTAAATATAGTCCCAGCTAGGGACGGGGTAGGCTTTCCTGGCCTTTTGCTACAGCTTTTGTCCTCTTCTGCTGTAACTCAGCACCCTTGGGTTTACCTTTTTCTTTATTATTTGATATTTTTTCTGATGTCTTTCAGATTATTACGTTACTTTGAGCCTCTGGAACTTCTTTACAGGGCAAGCTCAAACAACAATTAGCTCTTTTGAATTGTTTCCTTCAAGCCATCTGCTTATTCCCTCCCATATCTTGCTGCCTTCAGGCCTTCCAAGACAAGCAGCTGTTAGCTTATTAAAATYGAAGGTATTGCATCTATTCATTTCTAGGACCAGTCTGTATTGAAATTAGTAGTACATTGTAACAAGATCTCAAGAACTTGGCAAAGAAATACACATTAATAATATTATCCTTTTGCTTTCTCCAACCAGCTGTTGCTTTTAATCATGGCATTCCCATCACTTAATGAAAACTCGTATATGATAAATTCTTTAATAAAGACTGGGATATAAACTACACTATCCATTACCTTTTAGAGTCTCCTGGAATCTCTCCACACACACAGTATCCTTCGCACCCGTGTTCCATAAAAAACTTGGTTATAGACTTGCTGCAGACCTGTAGAGAAAAAAACAGAGAAAGAGGTTGTGACAAACTTCTCTCTTGTTGAAAGGGAGAAGTCGTCGTATCTTTAGCCTTTGCCTCACTCCTGTGTCTACTGTGACTCCAATGTTACAGAAGGCACAGCAGGAGCTGCTCATCTGAGAGCACGTAAGAAAATGGAAGATGGAGCACAGCAGAGCCCTAATGCTATCTATTGGCAAGGCTTCTGGTGCAGAGAAAGCTTTTCCTTAAAAAGAACAAAGTAATTTCTTCCCCTACACAGAATAAAAATGCAATCTTCAGCGAATCCAGGGTTTGCTGCCCAGGTAAGCGTCCCTGCAAGTCACCTTCCACGCTAGTAGGAGTATGAAGCATGTTACGCAGATGCTATTGAATCAGCAACTTGGATGGGAAAACCAAGATTCTGCACTGTTCAATGCCTCTGTTGTGCATGAATTATGCAAAAAAATGGGCAAATTTTTCAAAGATCCTTGAAAGAGTTTTGACATGTGGCATATCTGTGACTCATCAATCTYAGCAGAATCATGATCGGTGGAGTTGGAAGAGACCTCAGGAGGTCCACTAGCCCACCACCGTGTGCAAAGGAAGAATCAGCTAGAGCTAAGAATTTCTGACAGGCGTTTGCTTGACCTGTTCTTAAAGACCTTCCCTGATGGAGGTTCCCTGCCTGCCTGGCAGGCTGCTAAAGTTCTTATCCCCACGTAGGTAAGGGGTCTCCTAACAGCAAACCTTGCTAGAATTTAATACCATCACTTCTCTGGTTTCCACAGGCATGGAGACAGGCTGTTTACTTCCTTAATCTTTGCATCGGCTTTTATCTACTTGAGCAACCTTTATCAAGTCTTCATCTCCCAGTCGTCCCATTTCCTTTCCCCTTCCCCCCCCCCCAACACTATTCTCTGCTTTCCTATGGACTTGACACAGTACAGTGAAAGAAATCTAACCATATATCCTGGTTGTTTCAAAATTAATAAAATAATCCATATTTAAAGAATGAATCCCCACTGCTCTGTAATGGACCATACAAACTGCTACTGTCATGTGTTGTTGGGACAACTGTACCCACCGTTCTGGAGGATGCTAATGCTCTGCTGCTTAGTCATTACAACATCACGTCTAAGTACCTGGGTACAAGAGATGGAAACGCTGTCAGATTAGCCAGTGCCTTAGGCACCTCCCTTAGGCTTTGCCAGTATTTTCTGGAGTATCATGTCACCTAATGTGAAGGATAATTTGGCCATATCTTTGTTCTCGCATTCATGTATCTTCTTAGGGGAAATACAAGAATAAAACACAACCCAGAAACAGGCATGAGCATTTCAGTGGCCACTGAAAATCCACAGAAATTTACCCAAACATAGCAGCAGAGGAAAGAAAAGCACAAATGACACAAACCAGGAACATGCAAAAGTCGCCTTGCTCTCTTAAATTAAGCTAGCATTAGGGAAAAACAAATAGTGGTACACTGAATAGGGCTAGTTAAAAACCTTCTAATAAACCATTTATGTTTCCATCTTTTTTAAAGCACATATTTTTATTATATATGTTTTTGATGTTAGAAAACCAAAATCTAAAGGTTTCGGGTTAAAAACTAATGAAATAAGTTGTTCTTTTCTAGAAAAGAGTTTTGACTTTTCCATTTTGTAAGGCATCCTGACCTCAAGGTCTTGCACCTAGAGCTTCCTAAAGGAAGTCGCCTGGTACAGAAGACYATCTCTTTCAACATTACGAATCTTTATTTTCACTTCCCCCATGCGAACTTCAGCAGTTAGCAAGAAACTTACCTGTTAACAAAGCACCTTTGTTTCAGTCCTACAATGGATTAATTTGGGATCCCAAGTCCCACCCCAGACTAGTTAAGATAAATCCCATTCCTGCAAGTCCTACACAGTCTCTTGTACAGTGTTGTTTCTGCCCAAGGCAACCTGAGCAAATCTATGTTCATGCAGAATCTCTTAGCTCAGCCGTGGTTTAAACCTATAATGGGTCTATTTCTACAGCAGATCCTGAGCCACCTCGAACTCAGCTCAGAGGTAACCCGTACACTTTAACGGAGAGAACGTGGTGAGCCGGCAGCCGTCCTACATGAGGCTCAGTCAGCCCAGTCCCCCAACCCAGCCCAGCGCAAGTGATCCAAGGCAGCCAGGACACTGCTTTCCTTAAGCCTGGATCACTTGGACAGGAGGAGGATAGGAAACGACTACRCTTGCATTTGGGCTCCCTTATGCGGGGGAAGGGGGGTGGCAAACTGGTGAAACAGTGGTGATGAGCAACTACAGCAGGCTGTTGGACGTAGGCGGTATCTTAACTTGACAACAGCTAGAACACCGTGACGATTTTCCTAAGGCGACTACAGCCAGGGATCGCCGCTAAATTAAATTTTCTTTGGACAGTGTGAAGCCATGTAGAAAAGCAGGCCTAACAGATCAGGCCAAATAACCTGCTAATTCCATAATCAATTTCTGATGATGGCTAATATGGAAAAGTATGTACTTTTTTATTGCTACTGAACTTAGTTGTACTAACAGAAATATTTCCTCAAGATCCTCTCTTCTCGCAGCATAAATATTTTTTTGAATTACGCTCACCTGGGAGGGCCCGGAAGACTCTTACTGAGTCATGTAAGGCCTGTTAATGCCAGCTAACACCCCAGAACGCTGCCATGCGGATGTTCCCGGAGAACCAATGGGAGCGTACGTAGGGCTGTGCAAATGGGGCAGAAAGTGTCTGGAGCCACAGGCCCGGGAGCACGCGGTCTGTGATGTTAACCTCTCTAACTTGAGTTCAGCAACAGATCAGAGCTATTCTGATAAATTCAGACCAAAGAGACAACCAGCTTGTTGATACACACCCGGAGGTTGTTCTGCTTTAATTAATACCAATGTACAAATTAACTTACCACCGTCAGCTTAGCCAGTAGGAACGTCGTGTGAATGGACATAAATGCGTCTGCACAGGGGGTTTTGTACTGGCCTAATCAACTTGGCTTTTACATCAGTTTTAATTAAATTAGCACACCTTCACTGTGTGGATAATGTGTAACACAGGTGGCTGCTGCAAGTGGTTAAGTTGTAAAAGCATGTTCAATAGGCCAGAGTTAAGYGTCTTATGGGCAGAGTACACGGCTTTTTAAATTAGCAGTCGAGATCTAACTTTCAGGAGCAGCCTTCCGTTTTCACTAAAAACAAGCCACAGGGATAAGCACAGGGGGTGGAAGGCAGTATCCAGACACGCCAGGATTGAGTATAGCACTTGCACGCAGTGACTGAGGGATGGGGAATGCTCACTGTCACCACATTCACCCGCTTCTGACCCAGGAGAAGTCATCCAGCAACTGTCACCTACCATTACAACCACCATCGCGTTTTCAGAGCAGTCAGGATCACTTGTAACTGAAGTACAGAGAAAGCCCCGAGGCTGCAAATCATTATTTTAACATGCTGATGGTTCGTGTGACAAAAAAGGAACCTTACCTTCACGTTCTGTGGTGAACAGCTCAATCACACGTCGGAGAGTCCTGTCTCTTTGGCTATACATAAGTGCACACAACCATAAACCTAAATAGCGTTTCTGTATCTATATAAAATACACACACACATATATATATACGTACCCAAGCATCTGTTCAGAGATGTATACACACTGTATAATGTGAAAAGCCTGTGATGTGAAGTGCAGGCTCCCGGCACCGTTGAAGCCATCAGGCCCCACGGGGCCACTGCTAGGCACGAGCGGTGCAAACCGCCTGGGTGWGCTCCCGCGCTGCCCAGGAAACGCAAGGGTGCTAGATTTAGCCTGCGGCGCAGGCACCTTGCAGTACCTCGTGTTCACCGCGGGCTAAGAACACGTCCCTGGCTAGTTACCCGGCTCAGCCAGCTGACCCAGGACAACTTCTTAAGTCACAGCTGCTGGACTATTTCTGATCCCAAGGACAACAAAGCAGCATCAAAGCTCAAGAAATCAAGAATGTTTCTGTTTAGCCCAGGAAGCTCGACAGTGTTGCTCATGGTGAGCAGTGACAAATCAAATGGCACTGTATGCAGCCAGCTACTAGAAGGAATGATATCACACATGGACAAGTGTGCAGATAGCCTCCTGTGTCCATGCAAGGTCCTCCGAAGGAATAAAGATCCTTCCTTTCCTGCATGGGTTGCAAGCACTGTGGGTGACAGCAGACTGTGGCGAGTAGCCTCTAAAAGCCACTWTTTTCTCTAGAAGAGCAGGGAGTCGGAAGAGAAGCGATAATAGCCACTGCTCCAACTGACAGCTAAAGGACTGCCACGGACAAGGGAGCGGGCTGTGATTCACCGCTCAGACAACAGGAGAAAATCTCGGCAAGAGCTTCCCTAGAAAGACGGCTTTGGCCAAGCAGCCTCCCGCGGCTTCTAGCGTAACAGGGAGCAATGGCGCCGGAGCCTCTTGCCATCTTTGCAGCACACCGCACAAGGCTTTGCCCTTGCATCAGGCCCAGGAGAAGCAGGCCTGACCCTGGGAGACAGCAGAAATGGCAGCGCGCTCTCCACCTACCTGATGTGATGATGCCGCGCTGCTCTGCGCACACGGCACTGAGCGGGAACGCTCTGATCTCAAGGCATAGGCTGCTGTAGTCGAAGGTAAAGAATCGGGGCTGCAGGGAACACCACCAGGAACCAGCCTTCTCCGCAGAGGCTCAAAGCGTTCGACACCTTTACCAGTGGGTACTGCTAGCAACAAAACCACAGCTCAGGGCATCAGACCGCAGCTGAAGCCCAGGCCCACCTAAGGCAAAACCGGCGCTCCTGCTCAAAGGCCCCTGAGGTTTGGGGATTTAACGTTTCTCCTATTTTGGGAGGACTTAAACAGCATTCGCTGCCCACCAATCACAAATGTGTCATGACCCTTATTCGCCACAAGATTAGGTTTCTGGCCCCTACCCTTTGAATACAGCCACAAAACAGCAGCGGCACAGACCCGCACTGCTTATAGCTCTGAAGATAGTGCTGCTGCAAACGGAAGCCTGGCAGTCCCAGGATGGAGAGTGACAAGTCCTGGTTTTAAACTTTTCTTCCTGTTTTAACTGCCAGGAAGGTCCCAACATACATGTGAAGAGCCAGCCTTGCAGGCAGGCATGCAGCAGAGGTACTGTCCGCTGCAGCTACACCCTGCTAAACCTTCCTCCTTTTTTATCCACCAGTCATTGCCGCTGTGTCAGTCAGAAGGCATTAAGTGCATTTTTATCAAGGGCTTATCCGTTTTCTCTCAATAATTGCTATCATTCTGCTATTTCCCCTCGCCTGTGGGACTAACTTGACCATCTCTGTTGCAAATCAGAAAAGCAGCAGTCATCTGCAATGAGCACTACTCATTTTGCCTTCCAGTTTTCTTCTTCAGGAGGGCACCACAGACAACGAAGGTGGGATTCACCTCACTTCACCTGGGCTCTCTGAATGCGAGAGCTTCTAACCTGTGCTAGTGCCTGCCTTGCTGCTACAGCCGTTGGGAAGAGACAAGCTTCCCCCCGTCTTGGCCACTTCTCCGAGGAGCGGAAGAATCGCCTCTGGTGGTGCAAAGCTCCCTCCACACACAGCACAGGAAGCCTCAGCAGCCAGCCCACGTTAAATGCTTAACGCTTGCATGGTGAAATTTAGACGAGAGGACTTCTGTGGAGGTCTTGCTTCTTTAGCAGAAATGTAAGTATAAGGACAAAATATTTTTTCGAGCATTTGCTCAGCTCAGCTCTCTGAGCTTTCCTAAAAAGCGCTTCCTAAAACTCACAAGCACTGCAGATGAGGACTCTCTGATTTCAACTGCACTTGCAGAGGACCAGCAAAATGACCCCAGCCTTATTATAAGCCAGGCCTGGCAAGATGGACAGCAGTAATTATAGTGTAATAAAGTCCATGCAGACACTATTTAACTGGCAGAATTTGCATTTAAATAGAAGTTTTAAAATGAAAATATGTAAGAACCTGAGGGGTGCAATATTCAGTGTGCCCTATGCCGGCAATCTGAAACTGCTTTTCCTAATGTTGCATTGTGTTTCCTTGGTCCACATTTATATGGCAAATTGACCTGCAAAAAATAAGGCTCAGTTTGATACTGAAAGCCTTTCTAAACATTGTGCTTTATAGAGTTTTGTAGCTTTCTGACCCACCGCAATTAGTATGACAAATAACAAATATTTGTTTATAGACATTGGTAGCCAAGATCCCGTTACTAGGAACTACTTCTGCTGACTAAGACTGTGGTCTGGAATCCATAAGAAGGTATGTTTTGATTTAAGATGGTTAGATAAATGCATCTTTTCTCCAGCAGTGATAAAAATGCAAGAAAAACATAGTTTGCATGCATGCATATTAACACTTATGAAGATACACATGGACAATTAATCAGTACCAGCTGGTAAGTAGATATGTGGAGACCATATTTCAAATAAGTCTTAAGTTTCTCAAAACAAAAACTAAAACTCAGATCAAAACAAACAAAAATCCACTGACTAAATAGCACAGTTTAGTTTCAAGCCTGCTCATGCATCCTACATTGGAAAGAACCACTACAACGTTATGATGTTTGGATTAGGCTTGAAAAAGAACATGTAAAGGAGCAGCAGCATGCAGAGAGAGATGAAAGCCTGTGCAAGGCATGGGCTGGCACACGGAGTCAGGAGAAGAGAGGGGGAAAAGCCCACCAAGGGCTCGAATCTTTTCTAGTATGTGCTGGTGCGAATGAGGAACGTGAAGGAAACTGGTATGCAACCAGCGTAAGCAAAGCGTTTTGGCRGGGATTGAGAAAAGGAGTGGTGTGGAGGAGAAAGACGTATTCCTTGTACACAGGAGCATGTGTGCGCGTGTGCCTGTCCCTGCACCACTTCTACTTGCACCCCACAGCAGCTTCCTCCACTCCAAAGCCCAGCGCTCTGCTTGGCTAGCACGTAGCCACACCAGCACGAAACCGAAGAAAGGAGAAACTGTGTAAGGCTAAACTTCTGAGAAGAACAAAATCCGAGCGAGTTTTGTAAGCCCTTAATAAAACGGAAAAAGCAGATGGAATCCCCCCTGCAGGGCTGCCCTACCCCGGCACCAAACAGGCAAGGCAGGCAGGCAGCGTGCTCAGCACCACAGCCGGAAAACAATCCCGAAACCGTATGAAGCCGTATGAACTCTCYGGTCCCCGCTTAGGACTGGCAGATTACCGAATAAGCTAGAGATGTGACTTTCATGCAATTACGCGTACCCTCTTCTAGTCAGGCCTTGATCTCATCAAATATTCTACCAGCGCTGCGGCCGCCTGCCCAGCAGTTACGTCAGCCAAGATCGGTCAATCAATCCCCTCAACGGCGCAGCCTGTCAAACTCCATTACTTTGCTGGGCATCAAACCTCATTATGTGATGCTGTCCTCCTTTGGCAGGCAAATTAATGTAGAGGATAACACAGCTTCATGCTATTTTTAGGATTTACAAATTAAAAAATATATGTACATAACAATAAACAGCAAGCTACATTTACCTTGCAATGTTAAGGAGATGTTGACAAAGCTTGCAAGTGAATCAGGTTACATATATCAAAGACAAAGGGACAATTTTAGAATCACCACCATCTATTAAGTGTTCATTAAGTTCATTTTATTTTATCCATTTTACTTTACATTGCACAAACCAGCACAAATAGGAAAAAAGCCACAATAAATGTTTTAGCTTAGGGGAGAGCAATGTTCACTCAAACATCCCCCAAATTACACCCGGTAGGTCATCACAGAGATGACAAATGTTTTATTCTTCAATAGAAAGTCAAAGCCTACCAAGGGAAGAGGGCTGAAGTCATGTATTGCAAGGGCTAGAAGGAACCTCTGGGATCATCTATGCTGTCCCCTCCTGTGACCCAGCAAAGAGGGCAGCTCCAAATCAATCCAATCTCACTGCTTGAGAAAAATACCACCATCCTGGACACACCATTCGAGTGATGAATTACCTTCACTGCTGACAAATGCTTCAGATCCAGGCTGAATTTGAGGGTTTTATTCCTTAGTCTACTAGGCTATCTTTAACCTTTATTTGATAAATGCTGAGTTCTTGAGTTCTTTCACTCTTTGGTTGGCTTTCCACAGCTCACGGCTCCTCTGAAAATCCTCCACTTTTCAATCCGTCTCCTGTGGATAATGCTAGGATTCTAGTGGCATTTCCAGCTGGGACCCTTCCCATGACAAGTTGCCCTGACCACCGGAGAAGGAAGAGGGTCTGGTGAACAACCTCCCAGTACTACACAAGTAAAATGTCTGTGCAAGAATGAAGCAAGTCTGACCCCTAGCCCTGTTTCTCTTGAAATGGGTGAGAATTACCTGCATCAAGCCGCGAGAAAAGGTCCAGAGGAGAGGAAGAACACAGATGCAAAGGCAGACTGTGCCAAATGAGGAGGATACAGAGCGGATGGCCAGCCTATCTCCTAATGGGATGTGCACTAGTAGAGGAAGACGTGAACAGACCAAAGGGAATAGTTATGGGATATCCCCTTTATAGGAGAAGTTTGCTTCTAATCTCCTATAGCTAAAGGTTCATCATCCTTTTAAGCCAGGCCATACTGAAGCAGTCACAGCCCAATTCACAATCCACGTTAAGTCCTCAAAGCCACGGCCTACTAAGTTGTGGCACTGCGAATATTGAAGAAGCCACCTTCTAAGCAGGGCAGTGTCCACTACAGATCTTTGAGGAGTCTGCAACTTGCCAGAACAGTTCCCCATCTTTAAACAGATTTGCTTCTGCCCCACACAACCAAAGGGAGTTTCCTGTGCACAGGGGCCTGGCCAACACTCCTCCCCTGGGGCTTCCACAGCCTACTCAGACCTCTCTGCAGCACTTAGGAATTAAATGAATGAGTGCACTAACGCCTACTAGAGTTGCTGCTACAGGGCTTTGCTTGAGGTTATTTTCAAACATAATTCTAGAAAAAACACATTTTAAAGGAAAGCTGAAACTCTGAAATTATCACAGGACCTTCAGAGCTAAAGCCCTGATGATCAGACCCATAGGAACTGGCTCCCCAAATATCTTTATGCATCAGATCTAGGGGTTTAAGTATGAGGCCATAATATTCATGCCTTACTCCAGACCTGCCTGACACGCGGGCTCTCACAGCTCTTGTAGCCCATGCCTCAAATAAAAATGCATGGCAAGCAGATACCTACTTCTGCAGCTATTCCTTCCCGAATCCCCAGAAAGCCTGGTTCATGGCAGGGGACAAACAGACACAGGGTTCATAATTTGCACTGTACATACTCAGGCCTGCAGAAGCTGTTTCCTCATCAGATGCATTACTTCTCACACTGCGCACAGGAGCTACCTTTAGCTCCAAGGCAAACCCCTGCACCACAATCCTTCGCCCAGCACAGGCGGGTTGACCTAAGAGTAGCAGAGGCTGATGCCAGCATCTGGGATGCACGGAGAGCTGCCGCCTGAGGGCAGCTTCCCCCCTCTCCGAGCAGCTGCTGCCCGCTCCCTAATCCCCTGACTCAGGAGGCCCCTTCCACCCCAGGCCCTTGGAAACACTTCACAGCAATCTGCTGCATTTCTGCCTACTGAGACCCTATGCATTTCAAAGGCCAAGTGCACCTACACAGCGTGCCTTTTCCGTAACATGGGACATACTCCCCTGCTGCCCTGAGGTCTATTTGTAGGAACTGCAATTCTCTTTACCTACATGTATCTCTCACTGGCCTGCAGGATCAGACGTCAGACAGGGAAAGCCAATGGCAAATAAATACATCGCCGATGCGTAACTTGTAATGAGCAGCTGAGGACAGAAAGGATTTATGAGAGTGCATGAGTAGGGTTTTTCTGAGTGGCAAGTCCTATTAGCACTCCAGTTCTCCCAGTCTTGCTGTCAGCCTGCAAAATTACCAAACCTATTACTACTTAGGTTTTAATATAATTGCTGGCTTAGTGTGAATTCATATTTTGCAAGGACAATGCATCTTTTATTTCACCTAAAACAGGGCCATTATTTTTTTCTTATACTAAGTGAARAATTTAAATCACATGTGGCCCAATAACAGACTTGTTCTTATTGGTAAGTTGCTATATAATCTTTCCTGGATTTCCTGGATTAAAGGTATTTTAATTGCTTCTATTAAATTTAAAAAAAAGAAAGAAAAAAAAAGACCTGGATACATTTCAACTAGATGGGATAAATGTGATTCAGAAAYGTATGGCTTTGCAGACATGCGCAAGTGTGTGTGAGAGAGAAAGGGCAACACAGAGTAAAAACAAAACATTTAACCTTAACTCTGTTGATACTATCAGGAGCTCTCCTACGCTCTGATAGCTACGTTTTCATAAGCTTCACATTGAGCATTTTGCCCATTTTGATAGCTCATTCCTAGTCTGAAAATGTTTTCTCTGACAAGTTTTGGATCCTCCAAGAGATTAGAATGATGTAAGTTAAAAGAGAGACTAGTGCTTTTCTTCCCTTCAGATAGAGAGATGTAAATGCAAAAGGGCTTTAAAGGTCTTTGTCCAAATCAGCTTTTTTTCCCACCTGTTCTAGGAGAATCAGTCATGTCTTTGCAAATCCCACTTCCATTAACCTTTCAAGTACTGCTGACATTCTTGTACAGTAAGTCTCTAGCACCATATGTCAAGAACCAGCTGACATATCCTTTAAAAGTCTCTCTTCCTGTATATCTTGACTCTTCTGGCTGGTTCGCAGGTCAGATGTTTGGAAATATTAAGCCAAAGCCTAATTCACMACCTCAAAATTAATTCCCAGACTGAAACGATTGCTTTCTATCTTACTAACCCCATCCACCTCTCGGTGCTCAAAGGTTAGAGAGCAGAGGTAATTTTTGTAAAAGCAATAATAATGTAAAACTGATGTGARAGCCAGAACGTTACCTGTGTTAAGTATGAACAACGCTGGAGGATGGGATGCATCTTTAGCTTCGTCAGAGCACTGCAGTATTTTAGGCCGTGGTTAAATGGTCGCTTTAACCTGGCAGAAGTCCATGCTGCTACCGAGAAGGGCTCGGTGCCTTCCCTTCCCTGCGCCAGCTGCTCATCCCTGCTCTTCGGCCTTATGCGGCGGCTCGCGGGAACTGGTCCAGCTGACAGCTAACCACCAGCAGGGCTGGCACGGGAAGCTGCTGGGGGCGGCAGGCAGATGGAGCTGCTGCTTGCGGTGGCACGGGGGATATATGCTTAGCTGAAGGACTGCGTAACTGCATTTCCTCTGCTATGCATGCATGCTTCACGGCAGCACCCACGTGTAGAAACAGTCTTTGCTCCAACCAGTTCACCTCCATAGGAAAGCAAACTCGCAGCAAAGTGGAAGAGAAGCGCACGCAGGGCCCGGCTCAGGCGAGCGCCTCTAACCAGGAYGAGCAGGACGGGCAGAGACGAAGCACGGCTTGCTGCGAAGCGGCTGGCACACCGTCTTGTTCTACACCTGCTCTGCTTGAGAGACGGGCTTAAGGGACGAACGCTCCAGAATGACATACTCGAGAAAGAAATTATTCCTGCTAATAACATTATAAGACGGTACCTTCCTGCATGYATTTTACCATTTCTATGTGGTTTACAGCTTGCAGTATGTAGAAAGTATGTTATCTGTCCAGGGTGTTTTATCTGGAAGTGAGGCTTTCTGAACTGAGGTAGCAATACAGGGACCCGGGTTTAATTTGCCTGTGCCTTGCAAAACTTTACTTTGCACAAAGAACTTTGGCTTTGCTAGCAGGAGCAGAAACACAGCCTGGTGGTTATCTGCTTAAAGTTTTTCTTGCTGATGTTAAATATCAGTATTTTTTACATTCTGGTGCTGACTTACAGGAGAGATGCTCATCTTCCATATATTGATATTACAGAGGCAAAATTCCATTTTCTACATCATTATAAATACGATCAAAATTAACCCGGTGTTTCTGAAGTAGGAACATTCTTCCCAATTGCTTTAAACATCTTGACTATGATCACAAGCAAAAGTAGAAACAAGACGGGAAACCCTACAACAGGTACAAAGGAAAAGCTCACTGAAGTGAACCTGGTCACACGAGTCACAGAGGAATTCAAAGGCAGCAGATCACAGCGGTAAAAGACACTCAGTGGTAAAAGGGCAAAAATAAACATGGCAGCGATTAGACAAAACTTGCTGGAATTTCTTATCCTGTTTTCTTCCTTCACTGAAAAAAATAAAAGAGCAATTTATACAAGCAACTATTTCATAAGCTGTGTTTAAGACTGATCAGTTTGGTATGGGTCAGACACGCTGTATATTTGTAAGCCCTTGACAGGACTCTAGCTTTGCCTTTAAGAAAGTGAAAATGTTTTGGGTGTCTGCTAGGAGCAAACATAACACCTTTACGTATTAAAAGAAACACAGCTGTAGAAGATGGAAAAAAGATTATGTAAAATCATGCTGCTGTGCTCTCCTGAATCATTCTATTCATATAATCAGGAGTAGGACACGGACGATAGGACTTAGTATCCAGTAAGACCAATTAAAACAAAATTATGAATGTTTTTAATTCCCATACATTAATACTTCAGAGCATTAGAGGTATTAAGAAGCGTCAGGGGAATCCACGTCTCCTTTGGACACAAGCAAGCGGAGCGACCACAGAGGCGTGCTAGCTAGCCTTCTGCACGGCTCCTTGGGGAAGGGTAAAAACTGAGGATGCTACACACGGAGGTTCCTGCCCCAACCGTTTGTCGTGCACGACGCTGCGCTATCTTGCTTGCCTGCATTCTAACTGTTTTCCACCCAAGGATATTCCTTTATCATTTTACTTAATATATGAGCTCCTACTGCAAAAAAAGAAGCCATCGCATTCCTAATCTCACTGAAGCTACAGGTATTAAATCCTTTACAGCGCTGAGCAATAATGAAAAATGACTGTTTTCTGATACGGGTTGAATGTGTGTAATATGGGTAGACCGTGCCCCAGTTTTTATTACTTAGTGGGACTTTTGTGATTGCCCAGACTCCATGGTGTCACTATCATCAAACGACAGATACAACGCAAGCGAAGTAAGAAAGCAGCAAATGAGCCATTTTTACCGAATAAACCCAAATAAACCTAGACGCCTCACACGGCAGCCACCTCCACCTCGATGCTCTTACAGGCCCACCAGGAGCAAAGAGGCGTAGCAGGGCCTGCCCGTATTACAGCACTATTTTCTGGGCAGCTGCTGGGAACCAAAGCACCCAAGCGGCACGTGCCTGGCGCAGGACCAAAGCAGCGTACACAGACGTACACGTTGTAAAGACACTTTTGCATCCCGTTTTTGTTGCATGTTCTAAACTGAAGTCTCTCTTCTGGGGTTTTAGGCATAACCCGTATGTCTGAGATAACCAAAAGTATAGGTCTCTGAGTGTTTTTTAGAAGAAAATAAAAATGCAATAACAACCTTTAATTCACCTTCAATAGCCGAGGAGGAATAGCAGGTAAATAAAAACCTCCAGGAGAAGATCTCTGGAGCATATTACAGATAATAGAGGTTAAACTGCCTAGCATTTTTAGAGGATTCTCATTCTGAATCGAAAATAGTGAACAGAGGTCACACAAACAAGCACAGGGCAAAATAATTTCTAAGCCGGTCCTACCAGAGGCACCAGTTATGATCAAGCAGAGGAGCTTTACACACTGCCCCCCAGGAGGATGCTCTAGTTTGAAAGTCCCTAAGTAAAAACAGCGGACAGAAATAAAGGGCTTTTTTAAAGCAAAAGTAGTAAGGCTATTTTAATAACAAAGGAGAAGTCTTTAAAAAAAAAAAAAAAAAAAAAAAAAAGGCACAGGACCCAGTGTGGCACCGGGGAACACCTCCACAGAGACAGCGCCCTCCTCTTCTCCCACCAGCCTGTGGCACCCCTGGATTGCCTGCCGCTGATTTGGCTGGGCAACGCTGGATCGTATCCAAAACCAGCTGAGAGCGGAAAGGATTCAGGAGCTCAGACATCCTCCCACAGATGCCCTGGGTGGAAAACTGATGGTTTTACCATGCCGGTCTCCAACCCAAACATTGTATGCATTCATACCGCCAGCATAACACAGAGATAGCAACACCTGAGCAAGGCAGAACAGAGGGATCTGCCACAGGTGATCCTCTGCAACCAGAGCAGGCCACGGCTACGTTCTTTCTGCATTGGTGCCGCTCCGCTTCAGCCGTGGTATCGCCTGCAACTTGGCTTCTTTGCCAGKCTGCTTTCCTGGATCGCAGACTTCAGCCCTGCCGCAGGGAGACCCTTTAGCCCGGCCGGCTGCAGGGCCGTTTTCCCCTCGCCCTGTGCACGCACCCCTGAGGCAACCAGCACTCTGGGGCAAGGATTCTCCTGAGCTGTGTGAACACCATTTACCGCAGGCAGAATTGGGCCCCACAGTAACCACCAACACAGACAGCCATCTGTAGATAATCCATCACTGCACTGACTACTGAGTATCGTATCTTGCAGGAGACAGTTTTTGCATAGTAGATGGTTTCTTTTTCTTAGAAAATGCAGCTAGAAATACAGAGGAAAAATGAGTGGATTTTCTCCTCTCTGTTTTTATCAGGTCCCTTTCCTAAGCACAATCTTTAGCCGCGGGTTTTTCATTGCTGCTTTTTGCAGCAGCCGCTGACCTTGGTGTCTGGCCATTTCTGGGCTGGCTGGCAAGAAGCGTCCGAGCACTCGCTGTTGTCAGCGCATTAGGGAAACAGAAGTTGTCCCTTCCAGCAAGATCAGTCAACAGAGGCTGAAGGAGTTATACCAGACCTGCGCCCTTAGAGAGCTAAGGAATGTCATCAGCTTTCAAATACGACCTCCTGTGGCAATTTTCCAGGTCATCAATTTTATCAGAGATCACATATTTTTTGTTATGTATTTCATTACCTCCTTGGAGGCCTGCAGCAGCAGCTTCATTGCTTTTAATTCCACTTTCTGCAGCACTTCTTCTGGCATTTAAACCAGACAGAGATGGTTTAACCTTTGGTGATTCTTCCTGGCACACAGTTTGGGTAGCTGTTACCTAAGCTGATGTCAAACGTGTTCACAGTGTTCTTCCTTAGCCATGATTACCACTTCATCACCACAGCGGAAAGCTCTGGTCCGGACTCATCTGCCTAATAAGCATTTCACATGTCTGCATCTGAAATACCCGTCTAAAACAGATGTCTAAAAAAAGTCAGATAAATAGGGCTCAGGAATTTTTTGCTTGTCTCTACCAACTGCAAAAGGAGTCAATACGAAGACCTCTGCGATGTAGTTGTTGGTAGGTGATGACTCCCACCCCTCGATTACAGCCCTGAGGAAGGTCAGATACTTGCCTTTCACCTCAGCCCAGCCAGAAAACAAGAACAACCCGAGGCAGAAAAATACTGCCAGATGTCTTCAACGGGAGCATGAAGATGATTCACTGATGAAACAGAAAAATGCTTAAGCATCTTAAAAGAAAGCTATCCACCTCTCACTCTCTGTTATGGTCGCTGATATTAATTGACCTTTATATGAAAAGCGAGAAGTGTTGCAGAAGCTAACACCACAACTTTAAGAAAAACTCTTTAAAGAAAATTTTTGGTGACATCTGCTCTTCTGGTGCAGGCGCCAGCTTTGGCAGGGATGGCAGGAAGGAGGACAACGGACTGCTCTCCTAGATCTCTGTGCAGCAGCTGGCCGTCACCTATCTCTCATTCTAGGGATGCAGAGTCAATCCAGAGGACTGACGGCCCGTGCTGCCTCTGCCCCAGCCTGACGGGCTTCAGTTTGTCCTTCAAAGCAGGAGGTAACACAGCCGAACCTCATGATCACCGAGACAAGTATTTGAGTGAGTAACCTCTGGCTTTCCGCCCCACAGCATGGTGTCCAGAACGAGCTGGTGGGAGCAGTAACCATGCTGCAAATTCACTGAACTCCTTGCCCAGCAGCTCCGCAGACAGACAAGCCCTAAATGAAGACAAATCTGCTTCAGTATTTTACCCGGGTGCCCTCAAAGTTATGATTTGTAAGCTTTTCTTTTATTTTTAGTAAATGGAAGACAAAGTATCGATCCCTCCTTCCTCAGGAATTAGTGTTTGTGCTGCTCAAGGTACTGAATTCAGCGGGTTTGAACTGCTGAGAAACGCAGAGAAACCATTAATACCATGAATATAAAAGTAAGCTAATGGTTTCATTATAATCCACATACACACATAAAACTAGAATTTAACCTAGCACTTCTCATCCAGAAGCAAGCAGTTTAGTTTATAGCACCCCATTCATTCTAATCGCAAGCTTACAAAATAATCTCTTTTTCTCCCTGCTGGGATACAGAATACAAAAATGTGACCGATACCTATGGGATTTTGTCTCAAGAAGTTAATGTTCCCCTCAAACACAGTCTTTGCAAAGCTTATGAAGCRCATTTTTTCAAGTCCAGTAGGACGCTGGGGTTCTCTCAAAACGCAAGAGAAAGGAGCACTAAGGCACATCATAAGCTAGTCATCCCAGTATCTCCGACTGAAACAAGTCTCTCAGTCTGATATYTTTCATAATACAGTTTCAAATTCACATCCAAAGAAATTAGTTTCAAATTACAATTTCAATTAATATCATGGCTCATCTTGTCTTATCTGTGCCTTCTAAGTGTTCCAGGACTTAAAGCCAACAATAACAAATGAGAATATAGAAGAATAAGACTAGTAATTATCATCTCATAACCCTCACTTCTGTCCTTAGTACCTTAATGGGACTTGTACTGAAGGAAATAGATCACAGCAGACCTAGAGGATATCAGCACTGACAACTCCACCACTTTTCGTTATTAAAAGCATATTTGGCAAGACAAACTTGACTGCATTTTTGGACAGAATTACTAAATTTGGAAAAGCAGAAACCAGAAGAATTTGCTGTACATGTTAAACTATAGTGCAGTATCTCAAAAAAACCCTCAAACAAATGAAAAAAAAAACAAAAAAAACCCCCAAATGCTTCTGTCCCCACCGGGACTTGGACTGCTGTGTGGCTTTTTGAAAGCTCCCTGAAGAACTGTATGGTAATGAAAGGCAGGATAAAAAGCTGGAGGAGAGGTTTCCGGCAGGATCTGCAGCCAGGAATCAGAGGTAAATAAGCAATCCTATTAATGATGAGAAATATTCATAAAACGCTGCATTCACTCAGTTAGATCTCCACTGCATGCATCTTCTGCTTGTTTAGTGCCTGTCTTTATAAATCTGATTACTCGTTTTTCTGTGCCTCAGTGTCCCGCTTGCAGAACGGTTGGCACAACATCTCCCTCTGGCTCATGGCTGCCTATGCACACCATAAACTTCCCAGTGAAGACTCTCTGTTCTAAGGTGCACGAGCTCACCAGCTAGGACGCTGGGTTTTGTGCAAGTCTATCTGTAAAAGGAACCATTATCCCAATCAAATGGTGGGAAGAAAGAGTYATCTTGCATTTTTTCATCAACCTGGACTTATCAGACTCACAAAGGTTAAGTTCCAGTGGCTCATCTACACTGATGTCCGACATAACACTACCCAAGGAACTGAACTTAAATTGTCCTTCATTTATTTTGGTCAGTTTTTCAACAGAACAGAGGCAGTTCCTCACCCCTGAATCCTGAGCCATCAAGCCTGGCGGCGCTGGAGCCTCCAGCCAACAACCTCTGCACTGAAGAGCGTTAAACAAGCCCGACCGTCTAAGAAGAAACAGATTGTACACAGCACTGCAGACTAAACCACATAATATGTAAAAGGATTCAAGAGCGGTTAAAGCTCCACAGGTCGTAAAGACTTATATTTTGCAGGAATCAAGGGCGTATAAAGATTATGTGTTAGSAGAAAAGTAATACATCATACACAAACTAGAGCCCCAAAAAAGAAAATGGAACCGTGCTGCAGGGTCAGACTRAAAAGTCTTTCCATCCATCCCATTATTATTATCACATATTAGAGCATGCCGAGGTGCAAACGTGTACTGTAGCTCTTCATCTGATTCAACCTTATTACTAGCTATAAAAGTCTGCTTCTACCTGATTACCTAAATTGTAAAAAACTAGCACAGAAAGCCACTGAGAGCAGCAGAGAAAATAAAAGATTTTTTTCCTTGCTACTGCCTGTTAGGAAACATCTCCTCTTCAAAATAGCCACCATCTTATCTCCATATGTACYGAATTTATTACTCCTGCAGGCCACCTGCTGAATTTCTCTCCTCCTTTAGCCTCCTCCTGCTGGGGACTTAATCCCACGGTCCTGTGTTGCTTTTTTACAAGGATCATTCATCTAAACTAGCRGATACTCAGGACTAAAGACTGGCAAGAAAAAAGGGAACAATCTTGAAATGTGTTTGGTAGTAGCTGGATGTCAAGTTCTTAACATCTTGCAGCGGGCTTTTGGGCCTTTGCAAATCCCATCCAAAGCGTGCGCCTGAGAGGTGTTCAAAAGGCTACGGGGACAAGGGAGCACCCGCGATCTGTACCTGCAGAATACCCCTGCTCATGCTGCGATCCCAGAACAGCAAGCACATGCTCCGAACCGGCAAAGAGTCAGCCGCTCCCTCTGCGCGTGCAGCTCCCGATGTAAAATGCTCTCGTTAAGAGTGAGTAGATTGCATCCCAGATTGCAATTCCCTCGGAAAACATGACCAAGGTTTTTGCACTTGTCATTCAGAGTTTGGAAATAAATTTGTTACAGAGTTCAATACAGCCAAAGGAAGGGCTCACACGTAACCAGAAGAGAGCRTAATACCACAAACAGAAACTATTTTTAGTCTAGACTCCTGGAGGAAATCTGCAGTAAAAATATAATTATTCTCTGATATAAGTCACATCAGATGAAGTTGCTAGAATTTACTTCAGCGGTCATTAGGCAGGGGAAATCCCCAAGCAATTGCACTCTGTCTGCCGGCCAGCCTCAGAAGAGAGGYTGGCAAGAGAGCAAGCTAGAGACGGGCTCAGAGCATCCAAGAGCACATCTGCCACAGCAAAGGCTTCCATTAGTCCACGTGCCAGCTACTACTGTACCAAGTCCAAGGCTGCCCTGCTAGCAGTGTCCCACAGCTGACGGATCCTGTAATTCCTGCAAACTCCGAGTGTATGCAGCTATTTCCTCCTGCTGTCCGTGAGTGGACTCCTGCCGCAGCAGCATTCACCTTTTCAAACAGAAGAAGGAAGAGGATATGCAGGGAGAGCTCGCTAGCCAAAGTGCTGCTGCGCAAGCATAGCYGTTTTCCTTTAACAGTAGTGAGGAATACAAAGCAAATATTCAACAAAAAGCTCTGTGAAAAATGCTTAAGTAAAAATTACCATTATTGAACAATTTTTAGTCAATGATGAGGCTGCTTGCCCAATTTACTGCCTGTATGATTGCTATCACTGTCACATGAAAGGCAATTGGGGGACAGCCCAATACTGTGTGTTCACACCCCCTGTACCCAAGGGTGCTCGGGGAGGCATGACACCAGCCAGAAGCTTACAGCGACCGATACAAAGCAAGATGGGTGTAATAACTCCTTGTATTGTCTATAAAAATGGAAATGTATCAGAAGGCATTTTGTAAACACACCGAGGCCCATGCATTATTTAGCAGCTGGCTAACCCTGCTCGACAGCAGAGCTCTGGCAAGAGTCGCTGCACGCGGGAAACTTCACTTGGCACTTGACAGAACCATTGCAATCTCATAAATAAATTAGGTATGTTCTAGAGGTCTGGCATTTGCCTGCGCTCTACAGTAGCTTAATATTTAGGACAGTCTCACAGTTAACATTAAACTGTTGCTGCCACAGAGATGCTTTGAGAAATGATCCAGTTTGGATATTGTACCGTCCAACCTTTGCAGGAATTTTTTGCCTTTCATTGCTGTTTCCATATTCCTTAATTAGCACCAGTAGGTAGAGAGGCACAGTATTTTCAGTAAGGAAGGAAAGGACACAATGTCATAAAGAACAGGACTCATTCCTCCAAGGTACTCAGTCCTCGGGTGCCTCAGGAGCACAGGCGAACTGAAAGCCTTACTGGAAGYGCTCAGCAGTCTGTAGGATGGGGCTCTGCATGCTAGTAGAAAGGAAGCAACACATACCATACAAGCGAGTTGCAGCACAGACCCCACATACAGGCCAAAACATCCCTCAAAATCCCATCTTTCAGAGCTGGTCTCCTGTGGGTCAGCTGCCTGCCTGGAGAAAGCTATGATGCAGTTGACTCTGTGTTATCACATCTGCAATTTGATAACCAAGATGAGGAGGAGAGGGAGCGAAGGAGCTTACCCTCCGCTTCTGTGCCACAGTAAATCCCACCTGCTTTTAGAGGGGCCAAGGTGAGAATTCCAGGTGTGCCCCTCAGTTCTGGCACATCGGTCTCTCACCATCTCAAAGAGCATCTTTGCATGCCCGTGAACGGCACCATCCACGACTATTTACCCAACGGATCTGAAGGCCCTCTGCTCGGATCCAGGTCACTGCTGCAAGTTCGCTGGCAGAACTCCCCCCTCTCACCTCCTGTGCCAAGCAGCTCTGCGTCCATGCAAGCAGAGAGTTTTCCCTGCAGGAGTTTACTGATCTTCAAGTAAAAGCAACTCACGTCTTATGCTGTAACAGAGCAGCCCCCAGTCCACTTTGTGAAACATCAGCTGTCAGTTTAAATGGTTTGTTTTGATCAAACTAATGCAAAATAGAAGCTTTCATTAACGGATCCATCAGCTTCCCTACTGTTCCAGTGATTAGATATTGAGCTCTCAGGGTATTATTAGAACCCACTTTTATTTCAAAGCATTAGACAGTTAATTTGGGGGTTGTGATTTTTGCAAAGAGATTGAGTCCAGCTTTTTCCAAAAGCAAAGAGACGAAGAATTCCCTACATTCACGGAACACCAGCAAAAGGAGGCAATACTAAAAACTCAACAAAATTTCTTTCCTGCAACTCTGTTCGGATGAAAATACTTGGAAAGCACAATGAAGATATGAATAGATAGAGGGAAGATCCTTTTGTTTTTACAAAAGAGCATCCATCACCTAAACACTGTGGTAGCAAGCGTTGTTTTGGGAAAGGGAAGAGCTAGCTCTGTTTTGAGTTCAGTTCCAGACTTTTTCACAGCCTCTATGCTCTCAGTAGATAGACAGGCAAGAATATTCACAGGCAGAAAAGAGGAAGGACTGAAAAAGCTATTCACTGGTGCTTGCTACCCATTCATGGAAAGGCACATATAGAAAACCAGCCTCCGCTTCCTTCTCTTCTACAAAGAAAAAGACATCCCTCCTGCCACAGCAAGGCGCTACTGGAGTGGAGATGGTTGCTAACCTTGCCAAGGATCAAATGCACCAGACAGTAAACAAGAAGAAACACGCCGTAAGTGAGACTGGGAGATGGAGTACCTCACCTGCACCTTCCATGATACCCTCCAGTAACTGGAATCCACACCAAGCAGTATGACGTAGCACCGACCTAGAACAAAATTCTGATTAAAATGCTCTGGTTTCTGATGATTAACCTGAAAAGAAGTGTTTCACCACGATTCACCGACTGTGAGAGGCTGATCACGGTCACCTCTAGTTTAGAGAGATATAACTCAGTGCCATATTTGGGTTAATATTCTGTGAGGATCCTCCCCATTTTTTTCTGCGACTTTTTGTTCTGACTACAGAGGAAAGGTTCAGGGCTAAGCACCTAAGTCCAGCAAGCTTCCATACAGCAGACTTGAGAATGAGAAGCGATTTTCCAGTTAACGGCATTCCTAAATAATTGGTCAAGCTTTCAGATCTCTAAGGTGTCTAAAGGTCCCTAGGTCCATCATTAAGTTCTTCATTTAAAGCGGTTTGATTTAGGACACTAAGGATTCCCGTTGACTTACAGTGGAAAAAGAAAGGTGCTGTAGGACTTCACCGGATTCAGACATCTGGCCTTAGCTTCAAAGTGTTGCTCCAGAAGGAGTTCCTCTTTCCTCAGATGAAAGTCATGATCCTGGAAAAGCTCTTCCAGCTCACCAGCTGATGGGGGAGAAGCACCATCCCCTAGTGAGCCAGGACGGATGGGTGCTTTGGAGATATCTGGGGTTTTCTCGCAAATCTGAAGTTTTATCAAAACTGGAGTTGAGCCTTTTTACGCTCACTTATGAGTTGGAAAGTAATCCTTCCACCTGCTGAGCACAGCGGAGTTATTTTTTCCAAGATCTTCAGAGATTCATTTTTTCATGGACTGTTTTAAGTGTTACGCCACAAAGCCACGCTAGCACTGGCCTGTGTCAATATTTTAGATCTTCCCTGTGAAGATAATGGCTAAGCATCTTAAAAATACTTCCTGCTCTCTTTCACAGCAAATATAAAGCTTTCTTCTATTCAAATACACTCTTAACAAAATCAGAATAAGCTCTTTAAAAGTGTCTTCCCTTTTCTTTTGGCCTTTACAGACTTCTGCTCATTATGCAGTTTGTACTGTATTGTACGTTTCTGCYTTGCCTACTACAAAAAGACTAAAGCTGGCTCCCCATTCTTCACCAGTTACTGCTACTTTCTCCTCCATTTTTGAAGCTTCTCTAATGCCATTAAGCAACAAGACTGACCATGTATTTAAAGTGCAAGGGATAATCTAATTAAATATTCCAATTCTTCAAACGATTTCTGGGCTACTAGTTGAGCTCCACAGCTTTTGATAAAACACTCAGAGTGGACTATAAATTCTTTAGCTTGAAAAATCTGTTCTACTGAGTCAACAGATTTGTTTTCCCTGGTAGTCATGAGCTGTAAAGGGAGGGAGAAATGTTAAACAAGTATCCTAACGCGTTTCTGGTGCAATGTCACGCTGCACCAGATACGTAATTTGGGCACAACAGTTTAATTTCAATCACCCGCATCAGTTTGCACCTGGAGAGGTGTAGTGAAATCAAAGGCAGTATTTTTTTCATCAGCTTCCTACAAGCTCTGGATGGGTACAAACCACAGAGCCTAATTTTTTATTCATCTTTTGGGACAAGGAGGAGAGTGGTGAGCTCTTCGCCCCTTCATGCCCTTGGTAGAAAGAAAGGTCCTTTTTCAGCGCTCGGACTGCCTCTTTTCTGATACCTGGGGGTGTCTGTGGAAGGAAGGAGGCTGTGCTCAGCTGTCCTCCTTTCTCTTTGCGGTACTCCTCTCCTTCTAGAAAGTACACTGCTGTCCCTCAACCTGCCCAAACAGGGCCAATGGCAACATGCACGCTTTCAGCAGACAACAGATACACTGCCAGTTGAAAGGAACCATATTTAAACAGGCTTCCTCTTGAAATACAATCTAGTGTGAAAGTAGCCAATTAAAAAAAAAAAAAAACCCACCAACACACAGGATGCCCTTTTCCTCTTATTTTCTTCTCCTGTCTCTCAGTTCTTCTGTGCAGCACTTTTAGGTGACAAATACCTTTTTAAGATGACCCTTGTCTCACCAATTACATGGCCTAGTATCAACTGCCGGTCTAGTTCAATGACCGGAATTTGTCCTTTGGCCCCTGCAATGTGGATTTCCTGAGCTGCCCCACAGCTCCCCACGTATCTTAGAAAAACCCCCAAACCCAAGTGAAGAGAGTGCACGAAGAAGCCTCAGTCCTGGAGCAGTGGAAGGAGACACAGTATGTGGACGTTCTGGGCTATAAATACAGGAGAGAAAGTGCCTAAGAGAGTGAAGTGCATAATACTCCAACAAGATTGTGAAGGGCAGGGGGGCAGCAGGAGAGAGAAAGCACTGGCTCATGGACATTCAGAGAACAGGAGCTCAAAAGGTCAGGTCTTAAGCTGAAATTGCAGCTTGTGAATGGGTGACACAGTTTTCAAAAGGGTGGAGCACTGAGGATCTCCTGTTGCCATGATGCAGACACACAGCRTGCTCATCGTTGGAAAGCCAGGAAAGCACTGCAGACTCAGGAACCTAACTTCATGTTCCTGTTTTCGAAACCTTGGGTTCAATAAATATCTACTTGTTGCTATAGAAAGTTCATGAAAATGGGGCTAGTGTGACAACTCAAGATGTTTTCTCTCTACTCCGCATCCCCCTAAAGGGAAGGAATAAAAAATTAAATAGCGAAACCAGAAAAGTCTGAAATATGGTTTAGATATTCTCAGCACTTATCCAAATCTTTGAGACCCACAGTATCCTTTGAGGTTCGCTCATCTCATAGACACAGTGTGTAATCTCTGAGTGGCAGCTCTGCAAATAACTAACCTTCTCAGCCTGTCAGGACTTCTGGCAGGATTTGCTATGAGGCAGGATTGTAAGATAAATACTGTTGTGACATTCAAAACTGCAAAGGGTTTAGAAAAATCATTGTGCTTTACCACGTGCCAGATGCAGAAGCACAGAGAGACCACATGGAAATTGTTTAGTCAATTGTTCCTTCAAATGTGTACATCCATTCCAGATCTATAATCGTAAGTGTACCCTGAAATTCAAAACAGAGACAGAGTAGCAGTGATGACACTGTATGTTCATCTGATCAAAGCGTTCACTGTTGCACTTCATTAAACTTCAAATGCACAGTTACAACGAGCTAAAGAAAAGTATTATTCTTTTTCTGATCATAGAGTATGCACTTGGCTGTCTCTTTCCTTAATGACATGGCTATTCAAACGTAAAAATATTTATCTACTTTCAGGATTTTACGATAATGTCTGTTGGCCTCAGCAGCTCCTCAGGGAGGAGGATGCACGCTTTCTCCAAGACCGGCGTGGTTGGCATACGGCTGTGGAGTGGTGCACACCTTGCGCCAGCCACAATGCTCTTCACAAACAAGATTGTTCCTTGCTCCTGCAGGGAGGTACTGAAGAGACGTGTGACTTCTCAGCCTCAAGGCAAAGCGGCTGGGAAGAAGCAGAGGTGGAAGAAGGAGCTGAGGGAAGAGCTCTGGAAAGCCAGGCTCAATGCAACTGCTGCCACTGTAGTAGGAGAACAGAGGTACAGGGGGCTATGGCTACTTTGGGGAGGAACTGATGATTGACTCTGGACCACAAGTGGCTGCTAAATCATCTAGCTCATCTCTCTCCTCCAGAGGAGAGGCAAGTTGGCCTGAGCAGAAAAGAAAGTGGTCTTATAGCTATTTTGCCACCAACAGCATCTTGGTGCCCTAGCCAGATGTCTTCTGGCTCATGCAGAGCATGAGCCCTGCGTGAATACACAAGTATACCTTCTGATGTCACCCAAAGCTACGGCACAGAGCACAGCACAGCAAACTACCTGAAGTATTAGTCCAAGACAAGGCTTCCATCACAAGGTGCATGTGTGTGGTTTAAAAGAAAGTCACTGAACTCAAAACACATTTACGAGAAGTCTTTTTCTCCCCATTCCCATCAAGACAGAGCCAGATCCTCAACTGGTATAAATCAAGGTAGACCTCAGAGAGGAAGACATTCACATCAATTGGCAATTTCAGATCTTAAACAGCAAAGGATCTGACCAGGGACAAATTTAAGCACACACACAACAGAGTTTTGCTTAAGGCAAAGCCACACATTATACAGACGGGAGACCTAGCAGGGACTACATGCCYGGTACAGCTCTGTGATGGAACAGGGGCCAAGAACACCTCTTACCGCAACCCTACAACCTTTCAGCGCTTTTCCACCAGCCATTTCTACATCCACGTAGGCAGATGCTAGGCTGTTTCCACAGCTCATCAGTACAACTCCTTTTGACCTTAATGGGCTTTGTAACAGGCCCCAAATGAATGTTTTGTTTCGCAGTGCAGATAAAATCAGTGAACTCCTACCAGACAAAGTGGGCAGGTTACTAGGGCTTACTGAGTTACTGCCTATGCACTGAAACGCAGGGACTGAGTGTTTACGCATTTTAGGCACCTCAAATGAAAAGTGTGTTCACCATCTTCAGAGTGGGTTAAGCGAATATGTTTTACTTCAGAATTGCAGAAGACTAAGAGCTCACATATAATCAGCTGTTCTGACTAGCTGATGGGAGCTAACTCATTCCACCATAGTAACATCTTCATTTTAGATCACATAACCGTACACTCGGAAGCCAAGGCATCTGCCCATGAAATCATTATTTTCAGTTATGATTTATATTGCAGTAAAGCCCCAAACACACCATGAGTTTCCAGAAGAAAAAGACGAGCAAGATTGCTCCTCAAAGATCACTTCAAAGAGAAAAAAGGCATGTTTGGGAGGAGAGAAAGGGTGCACACAACCAGGCAAAGTGACATGGATGACGATGGGCCCATAGAGCACTAGCCGTGCTGATGCCCTGCAATTCCAGTGTCCCTAAATACTTCTCGCTGACCATTCCAGCCCCTCCAGTCCAGAAGAATTGTTCACTTACGAGATGGAGAGAGATGCGACTCGGAGGAAAATCCTGCACTGTGATAAATGTTAACGTATGCACCAAAAAAGAAATCCAAGTATTGTCTACTACACATTTGGATGGGCTAGAGCTAAAGAAGACTTGTTTGTTTACTTCTCTATGAAAACTTTGCAGCCAGGATCTTGGTGATTTAGGTCAGAACAAGCACTCACTCAAAACTCCTGAATAACCCAATGTTTTCTGTTAATAAGAAAGAAAGCACAGCAGTGAAACCCAAAATGTTGGAGAAATTAAGAAACTTCTGACGAGCTCTACTGGAGGAAGAGGCAAGGACAAACCCTGAACTTTAAGGAACTATGGGATATAGGAGGTCAGAATCAAGGTTCAGAAATACTATACATTTGTGACTGGATTGATAACTCTGTTAAGAACAGACAGTTTTGGTATTATTCAGTAGACTTAGATACATAATCCTTCTCTCCCTCCCATGGCAGCTCCAGGGAGGAAGCAAGTCTATCATACCTTATTGCTAGCAAAGTTTTCCCTGCAGGTCAGGCTGGCGTCTCTGGCAGTAAAGACACAAGGCCAAAGAGCCTCAACATTGACACAAATGTTGTAAAGGGGTTTTTACATTTCTCTCTTTAGAGAATGGGCAGTTTTCCCATCCATCTATTGCTATATAAGTACCAGTTTCTTTGTGGATGAACCTTCCTGAATGTTACAAATGACCTGAAGGAAAAATCATGCTGAATGCTGAGGGCTAAGTGAAATGAATGCTTTTTATTTTTATATGTCCCAAGCTAAAACGCCTGCTTTACTACTCAGCTTTGTGTTTATCTATTTGTTGAACAGATGCCTTCAGAAACTTCCTTCACTCTCCAGCCACAGATGTAAATTCCCCTAAAAATTATCTTCACATGAAAGCTATTATTAAGTTCTGTAATAGTGCACTATTGTATATAAAGCATAATGAGGTCTCCTATCCCTGGGCACATCACAGATTGCACTGGGCCCCAATTCTGAACGTCTGTGTACAGTCACAATATGTCTTACCATGAGCAAACCAGGCTGTATTCTGATACGAGATACTCCAGGACAAACAGCACAACAGATGGATGCTATATTTGAACGGGTGCAAGTGACCTCATTTCCTTTATATGTTAGAAATTAGTTTCCAACTGGGGAACTTCTGGTGGAAAAACACCTAAGAGGCGCTCTTAGCACTTAGTATGGGTACAATGTAGGGATCCACATAAACAGTGCAACATTTAACCCAACAGGACTGTTTGGCTAGCAGAGGCAGCCTAGCAGCCAAAGCCAGAGGAAGGAAGCCTTTTCTAATGGCTCTGAAAACGCTCGTGTTTAAGGAATCCCATCACCCTGGCTCGTTCTCCCAGTTGAGCAATCCTACCAATGTACAGGAAAGGAGATACGGACCAAAAAGCTTTCAACACTCAAAGAGGTTCTGGGAAATGCAAACTGAATCTGCTCGGCCTATCAAAATAATTTGTCCTTAAGCATATAATAAGATGAGACTAAATGCACACGCATCTGCTTCCTGCTTTAAACGCCACTGCTCTGGCGTGTTTTGTTCCAAGMGCTAAACACAAAACCATTGCTTCCTCGTAGCATAAAGAGACTCGGGCTGGGCATGAAGGAGGCGAGCGTACACAAAGGACGGGGAAGCTGCCGGGGATTCAAGGCTGGGYGCAGGTGCTGCTGCCCCCCGCCCCGTGGGAGACTGCACCGGGGACGAAACCCTTCCTTGCCAGCAAGCTGGCCACTGGGTTGCAGGGGCCAACACCACTCTAACAGCTCAGCAGAAGCTCACGCATGCGTTACTCGTAATTCCTGACATCAAGCCACAGACAGATGTCTGAAGGGAGTTCTTGATAAATGTAAGAAACTGAGAAACAGCAGGAATTCACAGGGGGATGAGAACTGCTGAAACGTCATCATGCCAGCTGGGTTATCATTTCCATATTCTCAGCCCTATTATTTTAAGATAAACACCTATGTGAATAACTGAGTCATATGTTTGCATTAGGAGACTAAAGGAAATATTTTAAGAAAATGATCTGCCTTTCAGGCTAACAGAAAACGTTTTATTTTTTCAGCTTCTCAACCTCAAAGAATTCTTTGGAAAAACAGCAGATTTTCAAAGGTCTTGTTCTATTGTTTTTTTGTTTTTTCAATCCCCTCAACCTGGAGGGAGGAAAAGCACTCTTAAAATGAAAAGCAAATAAAGAACGCAACAGGCGGTACACAGGGTCAAACCAAGACGAGATCACAGGACAAGGAAAGAACAAAATTCTCCTGCCTCGGATAAAACCATCCCGAAACAACGGCTTTGAAGTCAAATGCGATGCTCTCATCACCGCCATTAAGCGTGGCYGGACCCCACGTTACGCGGCTGCCTGCCTGCCGGTGAGCGCCTGCTGGGCTGCCCGCTCACGGGGAAGCGCAGGAGAAACCCTCTGCGCAAGGGGTTCCTCGCCGGAGCCCCAAGGGARCACTGCACAGTAAAAGCACTGGGGTGGGGGGGTTCTCCAGACCGTTCCTGGAGAGCGAGCTGAGGGGAAAGCAGGTCCTCCCTCAGGTGTGCCSTACCAAAGGAATTGGGCCGTACCATTGTTTATTCTGGCTGCATCTTAGGCACTGAAAACCATTTCCATTGCACCGCCGATCAGTAGGTATAACGCCTGCCATGCGGGGAAAACCCAAACTGTACTCACCATTAACCATCCTTAACAAACCTAACAGCCCCCCCGTTTGAGGCCCGGGATTTGGCTGGCAAAACTTCCTTTGCATATGGCATCGAATAGGGTAAAAAACCCAGTGGCATTAATGCACCTCCTCTTCTGAAAATGGTTTCAGCCCACTAAAACAGACCATTAAAAATGTTTTTTTAAAATAACAATGCTAATAGTAAAATGATACTAAAGTTTTCAATAACCATGATCATATTCTTCTGGGAACTTTTTTTTTGATTTTTGGTAAGTGGGCTGTGAGCCACACTGAGGATTTGCCAAGCTGTGAGACCTTGCCTCACGACCGGGTTCATGTTGAGATAGCTAAGCAGCAAGTGGCACTGGAGACACCTGCGTGTTTCAGTGTCTGATTTACAACCACGTTATTCTCGCTGCGATTCATCCCTACTAACTGCTCACCACAGAGTGATAAGCAGGGATCTCAAAAGCATCCCCCAGATGCATAAAGACAAACCAATTCAGATATTTGGGTTTCTTAAGATCTGAGGGGGGGGGAAGTAATTAAAAAAACCCAAACCTCTTTCTTAGAGAATTCCCTCAGAGGTGGTGGAACGGTTTCTGGCGCAAGGCAGCACTTGTAGGCTCCTCCTTGTCCTACAGCTCAGGGGTCRGAGGACCATGCCCAGGGCACCTCTAGTGCTCCTGCTCATTTATAAATAGAAGGAACRCTTGCTGAGGACAGCTAGGCTCCGTCCTCCTCTTGTACAAACACATCTTATTAAGCTTAATTTTTCTAGTCTGCTTTTCAAACTGGTGAAGCAGGGAACATACATTCCCTGTCAGACACGTGAAAGCTGTGCGTTGTTGCAATGTTCTTTGATTTAATCCTTCACTGTCTCTCTTGGGATTTACACCTTTGAAAATCACGGGTCTCTGTAACGGTACTCAGCGAGAAACACATTCTGTGCTCCTTCGCACCAAACCYCAACCTCACAGCAGAGACTGCCTCAAAACAGGGGAGAAAACTTTTACAGGATCTGTACAAAGAAGCTCCATTATTTCATTCCTGTCTGATTTYCCCTGCAGAATTGCTGTAAATAGGTATTTTCTTACAGCCTAAATGTGCCAGAAGTACTTTTTTCACTGGGGTTCAATCTTGGCTATCTAATTGCCAAATCTTATGGTTTTATAAATAGTGAGCTGACAAAACACACACTTCATACATTTAACATCTGGTATTCGATCTAATCTGTGTGTGTGTGCGTGGGGGGGGGTCCTGATATTGCTAGCATGAGCAGATGGTTTATATTAAGTAAAAAAATGGAATAATAATGAAACAATTTTTAGAACTTGCTCATTTAATAACAAATTCAGTAGCAGAGGGCTCTGAATTAGGGTAACCCTTGTTAGTCCCCAGGAGGTGAAGTTCTTCTCTGAACCTGTGCGTTAGGGGGATTCCTGYCGCCGCTGGTCTCTCCCCCCTCCTCCCCCCGTGTCCTCTAGGAGCTCTGCTGCAGCGGAAACAGCGGCAGAAGACAACGTCCCCTTTGGTGGGGCCGGGGGCGAGGGAAGCGGGCTTCATGCTGCAGAAGAGATTCAGCACAACATTAATGGCAGCTGGACTTCCATTCCCGTCAGTACCTCAAGACAAATCCTTCTAACCATGGTTTGCAGGCAYGCTCTTCAAAACATGGCGCCAGAACGTGTTTGCAAATCGAAGTTACTGTCATGTATTCCATTTCCCACRTACAGAATAAGTAGGGGGCTTAGTTTCTAACTTCTACCAGGAGATCCACTCTTTGTGTTTCATGCAAGCCATGCATGCTGCCAGACCTGAAGCATCTCATATGYGGTCTTTAAAGGCATATACCAACATCTGCTAATTAAAGATACAGAGAGATAAAACAAATGTCTGTGTTCCTTGAATGGTCACTGAAAAAATAGACTGCAAGTAAATAAACGAGTTTCAGGGTGTTTTCATCCTCCTGTGTTCCCTTTGCATATGAGTTCACAGCTTCATTTATTCAAGACACCAGCTCTTTCCCGCAGCAGGCTACAGGACTGAAACRATCAGGCAGAAGAGCCCCAAAGAGGGGCTGGGCTGCGTGCGGTGACATGCGGGGAAAGGTGCTCAGAGGCTGTTAAGCAGGACGGAGCACTGCCCTACTGCTGCGTCACAGCTGCAGCGGCTTCCACGACACAGGGAAAAGTCAACTCTGACGCTCTGAGTCTCATCAAGGAGCTGCTCGCAGATACCAGGATTATGGCACAGACTGTCACCACCAGCTTTAATCCTGGGAATCCTATCAAGAAAATACGTCAACACTTAAAAGGAACTCCTAGCACATGAAGTAGCATCTTTGCAAAAATAATTTGCCATGGATGCAAGGTTACATACAGAAATAGCTGCCTCGTAGAAAACAGCAGGAGKGATTAGGATATTAAGCTCCCTCATAAGTACCTCTGCGGTTATTTGGAGTAGGGCACTATCTGCAGTGCAGTGGTGTTGACCCTGCTGATATCACTGAAATCCAAGCACTTGTCTTGCTGTATCCCTCTGCACATAGTCCTCACGGCTATGAACTTCCTGCAATGCAAAGAAACTACCCCAAGGGGCCGTGCAGTGCTCAAGGATTCGCCCGCTGAACGGACGACTAAATCTGTCAAACAGGCATGAGGAATTTTCCTGTCCTGAATTGCACCACGGTTGCCAAAAGAGATTCAGCCGCAGTTGTGTTATTACTAGCCCACCGATGGAACAAGCCCTTCCTCCTACACATGGGAAAAAAAAGAGTAGTCCATACTGAGTTTCACATGTCTTCAGATTGCTGTATCTAATTTAGTCCACGGTAACCTAAGTTTTCTTATGCAAACCTGTAGAAGAAATCACAACTCATGTACAGCTGACCTGCCTGCAGCTAATTTATATACTGCTTACTTATCCCTAAGTAGTAATATTTGCTCATCCTTCAAGTGAAGGTTAAACTTCTGCTTTCCTAATATTCATGTTAACTGATCTAGCAAGAAGAGAAGCTATAAAAGAAACACTCTCCCCATTAAGTAATTATTACATTAAAAATTACTGCAGAAGTAGACTAGAGTACTGAAACATGCTACAGGCAAATTAGCCAGCTGTTCAGAGGATGCTTACTGAAGTTGAGGAAGGTTGTAGCCTCCTCCCTAAAGCAAGGAAGATACTGTTACAGAGGATCAAGCCGGCACAGCATTCTTTACACCAGGGGCATGAAGGCACCAGGACCAGAGCCCAGTGGAGATACCTCCTGCACTCATCAGGCACCAAGAAAATGCGACCAGGGTAGATGTGCCCTGAATATAATTACTGCCATTTAGAGGATATTTATCTGGAACTTTATCTTATTGGACATTTCATTCTGAGGACAATCATATGCAAGGGTCCTTTGTGAAAGAATATACATCTTCTTTAAGCTATTAATATTGCACATCATAAATGGTGGGTTTCAGTGCTAATTAAATTCCCAATGTCATTTTTAAGTAGCGATGTGAAAGACACAGAGGTCAGGAAATCTTTGGCTGCCATTCCTACTGTCTGCAGTCCTTTGGGTATGCGTTTAAGGCAGCCTTTACACTGCTGCTGAGGGAAGAAAGGCCCCTCTATATTCCCCCAAGCTTCTCAGCTACCTCAGTTCATTGAAGATACCTTCTGGTTTCYTTGGAGGTGAAAAGAAATCCCGACAAATGAACACAAATAAGAAGGATAGTGTCTGAGAGCAATTCAGTGATGTGATACCTGAGAATTTCATGATTAGAATTTAATCCACAAGCAGTAACACAGGAAACGCATACTAATTGCCTTTCGTAAAAAGATCCAGGAATTTCTGATTTTACATGCCGAATCAACAGTCAAAAAGCATTATACCTGCTTTTTGGAGAAATAATTCAAATCTATACATGTAACATTCAGTTGCGCTGTACTTTTTGCTAGGGTGTACTCTGTAAATGAAAGACCAGCTTTGCTAAGAAGACAGAGCTCCCCTACACTGCCAGGAAAAGCTTCAAGTTAGAAAGGCAGACCCCACGTAACACGATTCATTGCAAAGGGTTGTACGAAACAATAGTACAATAGAGAGAAAACGCTATACAGCGAAACACATTTAAGTAGACCTTGTGTTCAGTGATACAAGATAAAAGAAACAAATGCTGAAAATTCAAAGGAGCAATGAACAATTTCTAGAGATAGAATGGAAGACCGAGAGAGGACCAAGCAGTTCAGCATATGCTAATATACCATGTACCGTAATGGTAACTTGGAGAAAGTGAGCCTGATGATTTGTATCACACAAGTGGTTTGCAGCGGAAGATGGTAGAAAAAATAATCCCCAAACAGATCTCTCTCCGTAAGACAACAAAACGCTCTCCYAGGCCACCTCTACAGGATACTGCTTCCAAAGCCTCGTCGTGCAAGCGCTGACCATCCCGTTCCCTGAACCACCCCAAATGGCATTTGAGGAGCACACCACCCCTCTTGTATCGAGCTCTACACGCAGTGCTGAGATGCCAGCATTCAGGACAAGGCGATTTAGCAGAAAAAAGGGCAGAGCCCAAGCTCCATTCAGATCAACGGCAACGCTCCAGTTGATCTCAAAGGGCCAGGTTTTCAACCTCGGAGCTTAGAAGTGCCGCAAGAGAGAGAATTACAAAGATGGATTAAGACAAGAAAAGTTTAAGGCATGACTGCAGATTTCACAAAGGCAGAGAAATGACAAAGTCGAGGAGAAATCCCAGCAATAGTTTCTGCCATAAACAGGCTTAGAGATAAAGGAGGGAGAGGTTCAGGGCTGGGCTCGTGGTAAGATTGCCCAAACCCCTGCTGGAAAGGGAGCTAAGGCTTACAGATGCTTACTAAAAATGAGCACTGCTGCTATTAAGTGTGTTTCTGAAGCATAACACGTAAGTGATGGTGAGCAGAATGCTCAGTCCGCTCCAGCTCCAGCCCGGAGATAAGGCATACATTGTGGGACTATGTTTATTTCCCCCCTCCAATATTTTTGAGCAGTTTCCAGAACATATCTCACTGTCATCACAAGTGATTTAGTTAAGAGAACTAATTTGCTCTCTAGGTCTACCATCTGCAACTAATTATTTTAGAATATATATTCTGCTTCAATTAGAAATATTTCCAAATATCCAGAAAGAACATCTTACTGATGTACAGGTCAACTAGAGGAAATAAGAAACACTACATTTACAAAGGAAAAAAAAAAAGAGAAAGAGAGAGAGGAAGAAATTTGGGAGTGTTTTACATGGAACAGTGTCCACATAAAAGCTGCTTGCCCAAAAGAACCCTTTTCTGTTAGAAAATTCTGATCTGACCAAGTCAACGTGTTCTACAAGAAATGCTTATTTTGATAAGGTGAAATGATTTCACTTAATTTTTTCTCTTTTTTTAAGTGGTTTGTTAATTTTTTCTGTGATAGTGTATTATACTGTAACGTCAACACAACTTTGCACTCAAAGTTCATTTGTACTTTCCTGGTAATTCCTCGCAGGAAACAGTACTGAAACTAAAAATCAAGCACAGCTCACAAACCCAACCACATTTCTATTCACCCAGGTTGTTCATCGATAAATTTGAAAATCTAAATGTTTCATCTTATTGATACAGAATCCATCACTTGTCCTAAAACAAATGAGAGTATTCCAACTTTCACAAAGCACTGAATTTCCATTTTTCAAGCAAATTGTGACATCTTGAGCTTCCCAGAGAAGAAATTATACCAGATCAATTGGCACACCTTTAGCTTAAGTAACATGCATCTCTCTACCCCATTTCTTCTCCCCAGCCTTTACTGTGAGAACTCAAGCAGATGACAGCAGAACAGTCTCTCCACAGCTTGTTCTCACAGGTGACTATCTTGGAAATCATTTGATGAGCAAACCTAAGGGTAAGAAATAAAAAGGCCAGCTTTCTACACACATTGGTGAGTGGGGTGCATGGAAGAGCAACCATTTATCCCAGAGCATCCAGCTTTGAAGCTGAACTGAGCAGGACTAACACAGGAAGACGGATCTGTTCAGTCTTCAGGACTCTTAATGAGGTAGATCATCTAATACCTGGAAAACAGACACAGGAATCAAATCTCTGATTTGGCTTAGTTACTGCTCAGAGCAGCACGAACTGTTTATTAAGCTGTTCTTTACTGCTAACATGATTAAGAGAATCCTTGGGCCCTTCACAGTGACACCAGGGATGACATGGCATATCATCAACTCCTGGTGGCCCACAGCACTTTCATGGCCATTACAGTCCCTGAACTTATTGTGAAAATGAACCAAAATACACAAAAACCTGCCAGGGCTAACAAACATACTGACAATATTTAGTAAACAAAAACAAATACCAAAACCATCAATCTTTTGGAGGTATTCTAAAGTGTTTTTATGGTACTAGGTCCTCAGGTACTTACAGTGATAAGTACCATATAAATCACTAAAATAAATAAATGTATATCAGATCATTACATTTGGAGCAGAAAAGGGAGAATTCAGAATTTGACCTCCAAGGAATATTATACACTAAACATTCTAGAGCATACGGTCCAAACAAGCTTAAACTTCAGGCCGGAAGGGAAAGGAACAGTCACACAGTCTGAACCATGTTAAACAACGGATTATTGAGACAGTGGTGCAGAACAGCAGCTGCATATGGAATATAAGATGCCGAGAAACCTAAAATTTCTATTGCCATAGTTTCCTGCATTCAATTTCCTAAAGCCCACATAAAAACAGTACGCTGAAGCTCTGCAGTGAATCTTCTTCAAGAACCTAGGCTTTCCACCATTCACCAATAAAAGAGTAGAAATAATTAACTGCATGTTCTTCTCCTGGTCCTCCCACCAGTATGCTGTATTGAAATGAACTCTATGGCAAAGCATGTTCACTTTGACAAGTTCGCGTGCATTTTCCTGACCAAAGGTATGAAACTATTCTATGAACCTAACGGCCAAAGCTTGACTTCCAAAAGTACAAAGGARCGTGAACTCACTGAACAGAAGAGCAGCAGGGAAAGATGCACTCTGCCTTCAATCCCTCCCCACGAAAGCTCTGCTGTGCCCAGGCTCAGTAGACACTAAACCTTCTGAAAGATGGCTGCAGCACATCTGAACTCCTTGCAAAGGGTACAAATACACCATTTAATGGCCAAAGGATAGAGCACGCTTCCAACCCCTATTCCGACAGAAATCCCCTTGGCTCCCGCGGCTGGCACAAGTGCTGCACCTCCTGACCACCTGCAGATATACTTACTCACAAAAAAAYGTGCGAGGTTTTAACTAAACAAAAGCCTTAACATGCACTCCGAATCGTCTCCAATACTTAAAAAAAGGTTTCTTTGTCTTAAATCTTGTAGATACCTATTTAAGAACATAGAGTGATTTTACACCCCTCCCCTAAAAAATTATGATTTAGACCAATCCCTTTGCATTTTTGGCAAAGGAGTAATGCTCTCATTTATCATCCTAACATCATGCAAGTCTGGCTGATCATGCAGGATGATGTACTGCAGCCTTTGACCAAGGTTTTCAAACAAAAATGTAAAAACAGCATCCTAAAACCTTGATTGCCTTCTAAACAGATGTGCTCCACTCCCAGGTCTTTTGAAATTTAAACCATCCTTTGCAGGAGGATTACATCTAGATTTCAGAGCTAATTCTAAACCATACTAATTGTTTTTAGCAGCCTGACTTTAAGGAACATGTCAGATTTTCAGGCCTTCCAATTACGGGCTCATACAGAAAGATCTTTGCAAGAGAACTCTTGGAAAGTCAGTAAGGCTACTCAAAAATGTCTCTTTAAAATTTTTTTTCTGTGTTTGAAAAGTTCAGTTCACAGCTTTTTTTCTTATATAAGTAGAAGCTTTCTTTCTTTTTTTTCCTTCTCCTTCAAATGCATACTCCAAAGCCTGAAAGCTTTTCAGCCACAGATTTGCACGTGCGAAACACGAAAATCACTTGGTCTTTCTTCAAAAGTTCTATTAACATGTTCTCAATCTTTTTAGATATTTCTACATTCACAAATTCAAGCATCAGATTTTGTTTAAAAAATTACCATTTCTCTTAGTAGGACAGATTTTCATAGCACTTTGTATTAATTAATAGAAATAAAATAAATTGCTTGAACTAATAACCTGGCAGGACACTTTCTTGAAGGAACACTTTTTTTGGTTGAAGCAACATTTTTTTTATTCCTTGGTGTCTGCAAGGTCCCCAGCAGCACAACTGTCCCACCCCGGATTAAAAATAAAAGTCCACAGAAATGGCAAGCTGATGCGTAACTGCCACCACCCAGTACTCTGTACAGCATCGTGAAATGATGGGTATGTCCTGCATCATGGTGACAAGGGGTTTCTTTTTACCCCACAAGGATGCAAAAAAATGCCTTAAAGTAGAAAAAAAAGAGAGAAAACATACAACTGTGCTATCCATGTGCTTTAGTTCATTTAAAACAGCTTGAGCCTTCATTATGGCACATGCAATGAGAGTGCTAGGCTCAAGCCTGTCCTGTAACAGAACACATTTCAGCTTGCCTTTTAGGCTCTGAAACTTCAAGGAGTTCCTACAGCATGTTTTTAAGACTTTCTCTGCTACCAAGTGGGCTAAAACTTCTCTTCCACCCGCAGCGGAAAGCAGTCTCTGCCTTCCTGCAAGCAGGGCTCTATGAAAAGCACAAACTCCTCCAAGCCTGGCAGCGAAGCCACCGCGGTGATGACTCTGCAGCGATGCACCTCGCTGTGCCCTCCGAACCCTCCCCAGGCTCACGAGCTGCCCGCTGAAGCAAGTGGCTCCTTTCCTTCTCTGATCCCTTGTAGGGGCTTCTTGCTCGGTCACAACATCTTTAACAATAGTGTAGCTGTACAATATGGCCAAACCAATGTCCAAACTGCAATCTAACGTACTATACTTTTATTTACTCTTCATTACTTACTTCTTCTCTAACCATTTCTCCTGAATCTTCTCAAGCAGGCAAATTATGTCAGTTCAGATCCCCTTCCACTTAGGCTTGCTGAGTCAAATTCACAGGTATATATGTATGTACCATGAGTTTCTAACCATCCACTATAACTTACGTGGGTGGGGTGAGGGACTTAAGCTTGGCTTAGATTATGATATTCCAATTATACTCCCATACATTAAACTCTGAATTTTGTCTCCTCATTTACCTTAATTTTTATTAATGGAGAAAACCCTTCTGTCAGCTCTTGTAGCACTTTGGAGTGGCTCTTCTCATTTCAGTCTTCCATCCTTTTATGTTATTCATTTGTTTCTTATAATAAAGATTACATATGAGGTCCCGATTTTCATATGATTTCTTTGTAATAAATACAGCTTTCTTCTTATGGCTTTAAACCAGAATAGTGGAGGGTTTTTTTGTTTTCTATTTTTTTTTTTTTTTAATGGAGTTTCAGCTCTGTTACAGTGTAAGTTGCCCTGGAATCAATTATTCCAACTACGGACAGCTTGAAAGTATATTCTGCTTAGAAGTGCTCAATTTCTCTGGTGAGGCAAAACTCAGCACACTAGACAACACAATCTTTGCAAATAGAAAGCAAGAAGCTAATTAAGAAGTAAAACTCAGCCGGTTTTCTTTGCGGGCATTTAAGAGTGGAATATTAATCAAGTATTAACCATGTCATGGAGGAGCCAGACTAAGTAGTCCTTGCTGGAAAAAAGAAATATGCTCTTTTCTTATGTTAGTGACATCAACCCTTTAAGATCTCATTATTCCTATGACAAAATACATGGGACTACTTTTTGCCTTTTAGATATCGGAGTCTGATTTACCAAAGGGCTGTTATGAGACAGTTTATTTTAGTGCCTATCCTAGCTCTGTGTCTAGTTCTGGCAAAGTGTAATCCTCTGAACATCTCTTACTGTTAACATTATTAAAAGCATCAATGCCTCCTTGCAATTTAGCTATCTTTTCTGGGAGATGACTGTAAAGATACATATGTTCCCTGCAGGTTGCCACGACCGCTTGCGATGCTGTTCCATYACTGTCCTTAAGGGAGAACATCTGTTGATGGTTGACACCAGTTATGTGTCTTCCTGTAGTACTTACTTTCAATATCAACATCGGCCCTGGTGACATGTGTCTTCTGTGATTTGCTTCCCTAGGGCCTTACCAACATCTCTCTATCCAGCAGCATGTCTTCAGCTGTCATCTGTCTTTGCCAATTGCTTTAAACTTGTGGTCGAAAGCAGCAGGAATTTGGTAAGTCACATTGCTTGTCATTCATTTCTGGACTTCACAGCAATTTGATTTCTTAAGCCAGAAGCAGCATTTTGGTAAACAAACCCCGCGATTCTGCCGCGTGCCTAGGGGCTACGGAGTGACTGCAGTGGGCGATTTAAGCCTGGTTGTGGGGCAGGCCTAAACCGCCCAGTGTCCGTGCGTTGGAGGAAGAACTGTGACGCTCCAGGGGAGGACGTACGGCCAGCTTCCAGCAATCTGTCAAGCTCATCATCAGCATGGCAAAATTTGGGGACTTCATGAAAATACAGCGATACACAGGGCTTCCGTAAAAGGCCGAAAGAGATTTGGGAGTTCTTCCATTTAAGACCATCGAAGGGGTTCATTGGAAAAGAAGGATTTTGCCCACAGGACTTTCAGGATTTTCCTGTAATTTGTTTTAATTTATATATATCAAGCAGATTCTTGGCTTCCCCTATGTTAATCAAAAATAAGCACGAAGAGTGCTTTATCATATTTAGAGAAAAGCATGAGCTCCAAGACATTAATTTCAATGGCAAATTATCTACAACATAAATCCTGTAATAAGACTGTTCCCTCTTTTCGTTTTAAATCTCTTATTCTGAATATATTAAAAAAAAACACTCTGAAAATGTAAGGTATAGAAAGAAAAGGAGAAAAAGCTGTCATGTTATTCTAAGCATACCCGGTGCAGCTGTTAATAGACATCTCCTGCCTTCACACTTACCACCCAAATTTTAGAGCTTACCAACCTTGCTTTGAAAAAAAGCCAAGATCACTATGCACTCCTGCTATTAGCAATATAGAGCTATACTGTAGTCTTCCACGCCATTCTCTGCTGTAGACAAAACACGTATGCAGGCAATCCACCTTACTATGGAAGGTAAAAACTGTCATCAAACAAAACATTTATTTAGCTATCTGCAGTTGGTACATTTACAGGAAAAACTAGCTCTGTTCATCTGCGGGGCTGCTTCAGGCTGCAAATGCCTCTAGAATCTCCTCTCAGAAGACAGCATAAGTCTATGCTAAATAAAACAGTATTTTCCACGTACAAGAACACATGCAAACGTTATTCCCCTTCAGTGAGACTGAAGTCACTGATTTAAAGCTGAGCATGAGACTACACAGGGATTTTCAAAAGTGTGGAGCCTATATCCCAAATAACATTAATAGCAGCTGGGCTTAGGATTTTGCCACCTTAGCTTACAACTTTTGAACTAGCCTTTTGAACACGTCCTCTTCCCCAACATTTGCTCTTGTTGGCCCAAATTTGTGTGCTACTGAGCCGCTCAGAAAACCTGAAGTGTATCGAGTCTTCTGCAACACAGACCACGGGTGTTTATTCCTGCTTCGCAGCATGAGCTTAACCTGGAAAGATAGGTAGCTTCTGCCTTTGTCTGAACTTCTCACCTTCTAGAAGAATGATTTTTGTTCAAGGGACTGGTCACAAGTCTAAGAATTTTGCTGACACAGTTGTTTCTGTGTCAAAAACTTCAGATGCAGTTTAAAGACATTTAACGTGATCACCATGCCAGATTTCAGTTGTCCAGTGCACTGTTTTGATTAATTCGTTATTCCTGGAGAGCTGACAAAGAAAAAAAAATTCTCAGGGTGTAAAGTCTCGTCATCACCTCTACATTTCTTTCAGGGCAAGCATTTCAGTTGCATTTTATTTGCTGTCATTTTTGTACGTGCTCACTGAACACACGTGAAAAGCACCACTGAAACCATTCAGAAAGCTAAATACACGTATAATTGTTAGAGGGATCAAAAAGCCTTAATCACCCGGTATCTTGGATGCATTTAATTTTCTTCTGCATTGTGCTGCTGTCTTGCTTCCATTGTGTTTTCTGTCTATCACATCTTTATGTCATATCTTCTGCTTGTTGCAAGAGCATCGCTTCATCTTAATTTAATTTGTCATTTGCAGTCATCTTACTGTAATCAAGGCCTGTTTTGAAAGGCTTTCTCTTTACTTAGGCATATTTTCATCATTTGATATACTGTTCTTTTATCTTTTACACCTGTTCTATTTATCATTGTATTCTTTCCCCTGTTATCTGCAACATGTCATGTTTTATGCCTGTGCAGATGACAGTTTTGAATTTAATAATAGATCTGTCTTCCTCCCAAATGTGGTTGAGCAGTCACAGCAAACTGGCAGTGAAACTTTGTGGTTTAGTGAAAAAACTAGAGCTTTTTTAGCAAACCACAAAGTTTCACTGCCAGTCCAGTGAAGTTAAGGTCTGTATTGAAAACAGCAATAAAGCACAACACAAAAGCAGCAAAGTGCAGTTCTTACTCAAAGCTGTTCCTGATCCCTGCTGTAGTGTCACCTCCTCCCTTCTGCTGAAACAACCATTTTACAAGACCATGTTGGGAACCAAATCAGAGAACTGACCTATGTCTTATATAATATTTTTCTTTGCAGAGACCCAGGCAAGATATGGGGGGAAATGGGGAGGAAATGAAGGGGAATGAGGAGAAAATGGAGGGAAGCGGGGATTCCCTAAGCTGGTATTGCTGCTGAAAGCCGCAGACTTGGGGAATTGCTGCCTTAGTCTCTCCACAGCCTTCTATGTTGTTATGTTTGTAGATAAGAAATTACCTAAGTAGGCATTTCCAAACTCTTAAATTTATGGTTTGTTTTATAAACAAGTTTTTCACATCAATACACACCCAAACCCTCACGTACACTGATTTTATTGGAGCAGGGCTGCAGAGGGAGAAGAGACTCTCTAATCCTCCTCATTTCCCTCTACAGGACTCATTAGCTGTCTAAGAGTGGCTGAAGCTGTTTACAAACTTCTCAGGTGCCAAACTAGCCACGTAAGCGTTTCTTCACAGCCCTGTCAGGGCACTAGGGAACAGCAATTTCCAAAATGCACAGCAACTTAAAACCACCTGTCTCGGAATACAATTAAGCCTTAAATCCAGGCTGGTCAAACAAACTTTCCTCTGTGTTAGGTTTTCAAAGACCTTGAGAAGACATCCAGTTATTACCATCAACTTTTATCTAATGATCCCTTTTTGCACGAGGATAACCTCCCTCTCTATTTTCTTCCATGTCCACAAGATGAACTCAGGTCCAGTGCCCACAGCACGTTCAAGACAGCACATCCTCGATTTAAACGCAAAGTGGGACTCGTGAGATGCTTAGCCTTTGGAATAAGCCTTAGAGTACGTGCAAAGTGATTCATTTAGACACAGTTCACATGCTAGGGGCCCTAAGTCTACTGCAAGACTGGGCAGGTTTGTAACCAAGTGGAAGTGTAATTTCAAGCTAAGTTTACAGGTATGATACAACAGAAGCACATCATGTGAAGATACAAATACGCAGCAGCCCTCCATTGCATAACTTGTTTCATTCTCAGCATTAGTCCTCTTAAAAGTATCTGGCACTGCCTCAGAGGGACAGCCCCCCAAAATTTGCCATGAGGATTGAGTAAAGAGCGGGGCATCCGTTACAAGACAGACCTAAAACACCCAGCAATCTTCTTCAGCGCTGCCGAATGCCGAAGCTTTGGCAGGCAATCTGGGGACACAAAGTTACAGAACATAACAGGGCAAAGCAGGATGTCAACCATTATGGATTAAGTGCCACATGGGAGAAAGAAACCCAGGTTACAGCTCCAGTAGTTTCTTGCACTTCAGATCCAAAAATAACACCGAAACGAAGAGGAATCATTTCAGAGCTAGAGGCACCAAAGGGAACGTTACCAGCATGTGCTAGAAATAGTAATAGGAAGAAAAGAGCTTATAATCTTTGAGGCGTGACCTGAGATTCAGGAAGATGCCCTAGGGCTCTGCTCAGCACAAAGCAGGAATAGGTGTAYTGAAATGATATGCATTAGCTATTAGTCATTAGCAAGCGCTAGCTGTAATCTGAACTTAAGCTCTAAAACAGACACGCACCTTTACTCAAAGAAAATATTGCACAGCATGTGTAAAGTTGAGCACAACTTCGGTGATTTTTCTTACCCAGGAACAGGCCTAAGTATTTATGGTTTCGGTTCTGAGAAACACCTGTCTGTGCAGCTGTTGCTTCAGAAATTATTTGCACATCCATTAGCTGCCTCTGTTCCTGTGTTAAGCAACAAGAAAACTGATCTAAAAATCARGGCAGATGAAAATCCCTGGATTGCAAATGGTTACAGGAAATGGGYCCCAATAAGTGCAATAAGCAGCTAAGAGACAAATCCAAGTCATATTCATTAATTCCAGCAAATCATGCACAACCCAAAAGATAACAGGCAAGCAAATCAGTCCGGCACTCAGYACCCGACCGTCCTACGGCCTCCCTGGATGCTCAGCCCCCAGGCAGGCACTCCAGCTGCCCTCCCGGGGCAGCCCCGAGAAGGGAACCTAAGCRAGGCAGCAGGCTGAGCTGCCTGCCTTGGACAAGAGGCAACTACCACAGCAGAGAGAGCACATTCCAGGGCAGCACACGTACTACACCTACGTGACCAAATGTGCCCATTTCAGGCTACCGTCAGTACAGAAGCTGGACTGTTCATCTCTCRTTTCTCCATTATTAAATTCAAACTGCACTGCAAAACCCTGAAAGTCTCAGAATCAAGTTAGAAAATGCTTAAGGTCAGGACATATGCAATATAATGTCAGTTTAAATCAAGCTTGCTTATCATCAGGAGTAGTCTGTAACCTTAACGCAGCATCCCAGGCTGACCTGGGACCAACACGGGAGCATGCCCGGGCCACCGATCCAAAGGGACGCGTGACGCAGCAGCTCTCTGCACTGCAGAACGCCTGCTCTCAGGCACTCCAGCTTTCAGCAGGAGCTGCTCAGCTCAACCTGCACCGAAAATCTGACTACTCTGCCAGACATCTCGGGGGAACGGGGCTCTTTTAAAAACTCATCTCCATGTGAATGAAGGGAATTGGAAACAATGCAAAGATACCTCAGAAGAAAAGGAYTGGCCCAACGGCAGTTATATAGGTGCAGAAATCTGACTGTAGCCCTCTTCCTTTGAGAAAGTCACTCAAGATAGCTTTTTTCCCCCCTCTCCACAGACTTTGCTAACAAATGCTTGTTGCCTGATACTGTCAAAGGCACATCTGAGGCTGGATTTTGGTGCCCACCTAAAAYGTATTCTAGATGTACCCTTGAATATAGGTGATGCTCTTTGATAGGTATACTGATTGGAAAAGAAAAAAAAATCTAATAGACTGGAGAATATAGGCAGTCATAGAAATTCATAACTGAGTGAAGTTTCTTTTCTCATCATGGGATACTTAAATCGACCAGATTTAAAAAGAAGTAAAGAGGTAGGTTTAAACACCAAAAGCTGTTTAATGTTTGCAACATGTAGTTGTGGTTCCTATGAATGCGACTGCAGAAAGAGGTACTCCTAACAGCAATATATGCTACTGAGGTTGGCAGAGACACAGTAAGAAGCCAGTATTGGCTTCTAAGGAGAGGTACAAAAAGGGGGAAAGAACAGTTGTTAAAAAGAAAGAGGGAAAACTTTTCTGGAACATGGTGGCCCGCGTAAATAGCGGAGTTTTCTTACAATCAAGACTTGAGGCTGGGCACAGCAGTGAAAAAGGAAGACAGTGCGTGCAGCCAAAGAGGAGGGAAATCAAGGCCTTCAGAAGACTGAGTGTCAGGGCAGAAGAGAGACATCAGTGGAGTTACACGAGGAAGGCAGATGAGCCATCTCCCCAACAACCTGGTACTGTCTGTCCCTCACGGCAACGCAAAGCAGGAACTCCAAGAAAAGGCAATCATCAGGTTTTTATAACYGGAAAACAAATACAGAAACCATGTTATTCCAAACGCACAGACTATCACAAACTGTACCGGGACATTTTAGAGAAGTGTGATGAAGAAGCAACGAGTTTCTTACACACACTGTGCCACAACAGTAGGTGCTCCAGTGAGGGCCRCCATCTAAAACAAAGGTCATTCCTTACTCAACACAATGCCCCCAATTTGAGACATCCCATGTACTTAATTTGGAGGAAATAATCAACTTGCCTTTCCATAGCACATGTGTGCTTTGGTGATTCATTAGTCTTCCTACACATATGCGCACATAAACAAACGCGCACCATTGACAACCTTTCATTTCTACTGTGCTTCCAAATTGCTTCAAATATATTTTTACACTTAGGAAATTAAACATAAAGTTGTTGAACTTCATTGTAAAATGACCTATACGGAAAACAAAAACAGACAAGCAAATCTATGCAAATCGTGACAAGTTGGAATCATCACTGCAGCTACCTGGGGAACAATCCAGCACTGCAATATTTTGCAAATCCACTGATCTACAGTTTTTTGTTTTTTGTTTTTTTAAGGTGAATAAATTAATGAATGTGAGCTTCATGCTCTCCTTTGGATTTCTCTTTTCCTCTGAACCATATACAACCCAGCACAGGTCCTTCATACTGTTTACTAGAAATATCTGGTGTTGCATCCAAAATGTCCCCTCTCCCCATGCCATGTAGGAAGCAACAACTTGATGTGGCAGAGAGACTGCCTGAAAAGTCATCGAAGGATTATATGTGCCCTGGAACCTATTTTTAATGACATCATCTTTGTGTTCAGGAGCAGCAGCTGCTGAGCTACCTGAATGCTTGTCCATTTACTTCCACGTAGCACAGCAAAATGGCAGCAGAGTCTCCAGCGTACAATGCTACCCTTCATTCATTAACACAGTGGCTTCGGACCAAAATCCTGCTGATGAAAAAGCAGAGCAACCCCTTTCCTCAACTCGATCCTGGGGTAAGGACTTCATCCAGTTTGTTAGTTTTTGCTGCTTTCTATCTCCCTCTCCTCACCCGTTCTTTTCCATTTCCTTCCAGTTACTGCTCTTCTGTATTCTGCTTCTCCTTCACATACCATGGCATTCCAACATTATCCAGTGCAAGCAATTTCTCTGCCAGAGGCAATATATAAAGCAAGACAGCTACATTCACCATATCTTGCTCTGAAGTCCGACGTGCCCCTACAGCATTAAAGAATAAACTCAAAGTCCACTCTCCAACCTAGTTGCTTCTACATTTCAATTTCAGAAAGCTCAGTTTGTTCATCTTTGTTCCCCAAGGCTTTCAGAAATCAGACCTTCACTGGTCTTCAAATGCATTTACATTGATATAAAAAATGTTCTCCCTAGCAAACACATTGCCAAGAGAACAGCTTCTGGCTAATCTCCCTGCCCACTGGTTCCAGCTGCTTGTGCCAGTATTTTCATCCACCTCTTTACATTTCACTTAGCCATTGTATTGTTTCTTTTGGGATATGCTATAGTCTCATTTTGTAATTCTTTCTCTGTCTTCTCTTTTTCATGTCACTTTCTTTGGAAAATTAATTTATAAAATCGGAACTCCTTTTTGAAGGATTACTTTAGAAAATTAAATGTTTTTTAGTCTAGCTTAAAGCCAAATGGACAGGTCAACTCATTCCTTTAATGTTTGTCTCTAATGCTTCTGTTACGTACTAGCGTCACGTGCCTGCTTACGTGTACCTTCTCATCATTGGGACCTGACAGTTGAGTGAGGATTGTAAACAAAAATCACGGGATCTCCCCCGATACCTCTGCAATAGAGGCATCACTGAGAAGAAAGGGAATTAAAGAGAACAGTTGGAAGCCACTAAGCTTCAGAGAGGACCACTCTTGAGCTACACCTCAAAGGAGAGTATGTTCCCCCACTATTTAAAGGAAAATATTAATCTCAGTATTTCGTCTTTTTGGCAATGAGAAACCTAGGATAGACCATGAGTGAGGAGATTTGGCAGAATCGGTACAGTCAGGCAGGCTAGGACTACACATTCCCTGGCTAGATCAACCAGCAACCTGCATTTCTACCCCAATGCCAGAGACAAAGCAACCAGGACATCAGCAGATCAAAAAGGTCAACACACACACTTGGGCTAGTAGCTTGCCAAAATGAGTATGTGAGAAGTAAGGGATTTTCTCCCGGTCAGGCTGCATCCCTTCCAGAAGCACTGCTCCCACCAAGCTACAGCTCCCCTAGGTGATAACATTTAAGCCAGGACAGAGAAAAAAATGCAGCTGCAAATATACACACAGGCATAAACACTCCTCCAATCTGCTCACTTCAGCACAGTATTTACTGGAAGCTCTTACCAAGGAACAAGGGGCAGCAAGGAAAACCAGCTGGAGAGGTGGCATTTTGGTAAATATCCAGAAAAAAAGAGGAAATAAATACACAGAAAAATGCACAACTGTGGACTGCATTCCTGTCCCCTTCCCTCACCCCATCTGCTCTCCTGTTCTTGACCAATCCTACTGTCCTCAGGGTGAAGGCTTTACGGAGTGTTTGCCTTGGGTTTTGCCCATTGGAACCAGGCTCCTGACTGATGAAACTCTGGGTGAAAATGCATGAACCAGATGCTGGAGATTGGATTATAAGATCATAAAGGTCTTGTATAGTTCTTGCATCTACAAATCCGTGAAATATTAAACAATAACACAGAAAAAATGTGAACAGAAATGGAGAACATCCCTGGCATCATTATATTCATGCTTGTCTACCCTCTCAGAGTAAGCCAGTGATTGAGGCTCCAAATTTTCAGAGTAAAAAATAAACATAATAAGTACACCAGTGTAATGTCTGTGTCCACCTTACAGATATTTTCTTACTCTGAAATGGTATTTCCTGTACCAGGAGGGAGTTGGGAAGGGATAATCATGCCGGTGACCAGTACCTAATCCAACAGTTCTTGCCTGTCTTCCACTACAAAACCTCTGCTCAGATTTCTGCTCAGAATCGCTATTGCTAAGCATCGCCTTTGGGGATTCTCAAAGGCAGACAGGTTCTCCAAGCCTAGGTCGGTACCTGATGACAGGTCTATGTGGTGAGTCTTCAGCTCCTCAGTGTGGAAATTTTCAGTAAGAGGAATTCACACACCAAATGCCTATATGCAGTACCCTCTTTTACAGGACTATGCTAATCACCTATGGGAATGTGGCTGCTGAACATCAGCAAATCCACTAATACAGTGTTCATTAGGTACAGCATACCAGCATTCAAGGAGAAGCAAAGAGCAACATCTTCCTATCTTTTTAAATATCTGTCTTGAAGTGTTACTCAGAGGACAAAGACATGCAGCCAATTACTACTGTCTCTTAAGCTACAGGGCATCAGTGGAACCATAGCAATCAGCCACGTTTGCACCCTTTGCTTTGGACAAACACATAATTTTGCTTTCTTTCACTGGAGATTACATCATGTTAAATTAATCTGTATTTTCCACGAGCTAAAAACACGCACCTGGACAGTTCCAATAGCTTGAAGAGCAATTTGCTAAGCCATGGTAACTTGCTTGTGCATTTGAGCCCAATGATAAGCAGAATGAAGAAGTATTTCTTCAGCATGCCATTTCTTACTGAGAGTGCATAATTAGGAGGCCAACTTGTACAACACTGGCCAGCTTCTGTACCATTACACCCACCACTTATAAAAGGGAAGGACCCAACAGACAATGCTGTTAATGCATTTCTGATCTAACATGCAAGGCTTATATACACTTTTTGTGGGATCTGAACTGAACCTTCTTGAAGAGGAACTGGAATTTACTTGATTGACAAGAGTTTAAGGGACTACAAAGGTTGCTGCTTTCCCATCTATCTCCATAGCTGCCATGGTTGTCAAAAGTAAACATCATCCTTTTACTAGTACTGCTGCGTTGCAGGACTGTGTAGGTACACAACTCCGCTCCTGTGTGCCAGGCACCCTTTATAAGGATCTTCCCATCTACCTTTTCCCATGCTGAACAGTAGAAATATCTGTTCCAGCCTCTTCTTGCTGTTTTAGTAAGGAAGATTGTTTTTAGAAGTACCATAACTAAAATAGTCCAATGGAAGCAGAGAGCCACTGAACAAACAAACCATTAAATTGCATTGAAATCTGCTGCCTTCAAAGGCAAAATCTAATTAAGGTTTAAACTGCAATGTTAATTGCACAGTACTGAGCTTCACCATGCATTATGAGTTTATTATCAGGTTTCTAAGTTGAGTAATTTCAGAGAGGCAAATGCAACTTCTGGGACCCGTGTTATGACACTGAAATGGACTTAATTACTGGCAGAAAAATATTTGCTTTAYAGTTGGTTTAAGGCAAAGTATCTGTAGAGATCTTGCTAAGATCTTGGGAACATAGAGTACCATGTAAATCAAAACGTAGCATTAAGATTATCCTCAGAACTATTCATAGATTGCTTTTCAATTTTAATCTTCTCAGCATAATTTGGAGAGAACTGAACCTGCTGTTAGCATTGCTGCAAATAACCAGATTCTAAGAGCAGATCAAAAACAAAACAAAATAATTAAACCCCAATAATTATTCATGGGTTTTTCTAAAACAAAGCAACTCTATTCTGCGTCAACATCATCCCATCCTCAGAAAAGACAGCATTTCAAAACAGAATTTTCCCGAACCACGTTTCCTACATAAAAACTTTAAAAGAGGAGAAACCTCCCTTTCCTCCAAGCACTTTTCTTTTCTTTTTTTTTTGTTGTTGTTTCTCACCTAATATTTCTAATCGCAGCTTAACACTTAGGAATCTGCTTCTCTTTGACTTTTATAGAGACTGAGGTTAATTAAGACTCAGTTCCTTAAAGGCGTTATGTACTTAGTTACTACTGAATTCAACACCTAAACATCTTTGAGAAGCTGAGCGTTAAGTGCATATGTTACTTCTAGTTTTGGGCTTCTGGCTCCCAGATTACATAGCACTTTCATAATTTTTCCTCATTACCTTGAACCTCCATTCCCACATGCACGAGTTGTCCATAAAGAGCCAACACACTTCGATGGGTGTAGCTGACACGACGAGGTTTTCTGTTAGCAACCCTATTTCAGAATTCCTCATTTAAAACAGCGTCATTTACACAGGATGAATGACTTCTTGCTAGATGTAGGTGAGAAACACACAATGTGTTCATTCAAAAGTACACCTACTTCTCCAAACTAGACTGCCCTCAGCTCCGAAGCCTTCATGCTACGCGCTGTCAGCTATCTTGCCAGTTTTCAGGGAAGGAGTCTTGTTTGCACTGAGGACTGAGGAAGGATTATTCTTCAGCCAGCCAACTGTATCTACAAGGAAATACACCAGTGTTTCTCCAGAAATGTATCTGCAATTTTCTAAGCTCAGTTCTCCACTCAGGGGAAAGAAGTGATACCATGAGGTTTTGGCAGCCAATCAGTTCCCCCGGACAACAAGCTGTTGGATAAAACTACCCCCAGATGGAACATTTCTCATACCCAGAAGGAATCAGGCAAAAGCTGGATAAAATAACCCATAGGCCGACATTTTTCATTCACAGAAAGAATTGGGTCATTTCATGAATGATTTGTGAACAGAAAATAGGACTAAATTCACAGCTAATACTCCTTGCAATAAATTATTCAACTAGGTCTACTTTTTGCCTAAAAAACATAGCTATAAATAGCCTACCTCCATAACAGCAGAATTTTTCACCAAGAGAAAGTACATTCAAAGACTGTAAGATCTCCTATCTTTGTGAATGAGCCACTTAAAGATGGACTATTAATGCAGTCATTTTTATAGCATGTTTCTTGCATCCTGATTAAAGCAGAGTACAATCAATACAAGCAGATTAACAACTCAATATATAAAGTGTTAAGGATGTAAGTATTACATTCGCTAATTATAAATATATTTAAAATGAGAGAATGATGCACAAGAGACAAATCTTTAAAAGTGTTCAGTGCCTACATTTGGGGACAATTCTTTAAAGGAACCTCAATGCCTAGGACTCGATAGCTTTCAGAAGCGGGCTTCTCAGTCCAAGCTCCCTGGAAACACTGTAAATCTGGAAAGCCTAATTCTGCAAACTTCAAAAATCTCTGGTGGAGGCCTAACCTAACTATCATTACATTTTCGTAAAGTCAGCAAGAGTTGTATGCTTTTTGGCCTGTAAGGACCAGATACTGAATCAATAACGCAGACGCACCGGAACATCGTTCATACCACTCCACTGAATCCACATCTATCACTTCCACTGAACCTGATGGGCCAATAATCTGTAAAACYGTGAGAGGAACAGGGTGTTTCAGTCCATGGGCAGCTTATGAAAAAAATTCAGGAAGAAGAAGAAAAAGGGTAAAAGAGCCAGGCAGCTTTAAGACCATCTTTTCTGCAACAGCACGAATAAGAACATCTTAATCGCAGCTACCCTTTGGGCTTAGCAGATGTGAAGAGCTTCTAGAGCTGCAGGGAGCGAGTGGGGAGCAGGGACAAAGCACAGGGCTAAGTCAACAGGGAGGCATAGAGGGGAAAAGCCCACAGTGTAAACATGCAAACTTTAAAACTTTGATTTATAGTTTAGATCAAAAGTCAACAACCACACGTGAATGTTTGCCTGCATGTGCCTTTACTAACTAAGCCATAAAGAGACACCCTACACCACTTGCCAGAAGAGATCTTGAACTGTACTCAGTATACAGCCAAAAGTACATTAGCTCTTTAATGTTTAACAAAGATGTAATTTTGGATTTATATATTAAGTCAGAAAAACATGCTTTTCTGCTATATGAGAACTCAAAATGCCAAATATACACTACTTTTCTGAAGTGCCAGGTGTCCTTTTTTGTTTAATGCTCCTAGGAACCAAACTGTTCCTTTGTCTATCTGCCGCTAGCCCTTCCTGAAAACATCTAGCAGCGCACACCTCCTGTTGGTCATTTTTACCGACGTAGTTAGAATCCGCTTCCCCTTTCTGAAGACTGCACAGCCCATTGCTATGAACAAGCAATCCTGTTTAGCACTTATCCCAGGTACCCTGGGGCAAGGGGTTTTGCAGGGAATATAACTAATTTGCACAGAATTGTGGAGTTAGGACAACCCACTTTGCATCCAGCTGAGGCTCTCCATGGCTCCCTAATTAAAAGCAGTTGCTTTATAGGATGATAGAAGGCAGGAGCAGGTTGTCAGGAACAACCTGAGCTGCCAAGATACACAACGCACTGTCTATCAGGAGGGTACCAGTTGCTCATCACATGCCAGTTTTGCTCCATGGCCTTGTCCTCAAAATATGTTGGCTTATTTGTCCCCTTGGGGAGAATAAGCACTGTCCTGGATGAGACTCCAGGAAGTCCCAACATAAAACAAACCACACTCATCAGCGTGAACGAAGAAGCTGGAAAAGACTGGCATCCATTGCTGCTTAAGCACAGGAGATGGGGGGAAGGCAGAGAAGGGGCATACATAACCATGAATCAGTAAGACACCCAAGGCCATTCCTGCCCCCAGGACTTGGAACAATATCCATCGCTCCCAAAGGTGCACACGTTTCAGCGTATCCTGTCTGCACAGCAAAGGCTGGAGCATCTAGCCCATACCAGACTGAGCTGGAGCCACAGTCTCAGAAACGCACCAACTCAAGGCTGTGCAGGGGCCACGTGAAGCTCCGTGGCGCCCCTCCTTCAGCCTGCTCCTGCCTACGCTAACCAACCCGCACAGCTCTGGGGGGGAGTTGATGGCTTTGCACTCAAAAGGTCTTTTTTCCACTTGCCTCCTGTTTTGCAGCTTTCACCTTGCCCCGCACCTAAGGACCRTAAGCGTGTTTTTGTAATGTTTATAAAGCGTGAAGTTCTCCTTTTGATTGGCGCTTTCGGATTCGGGCAGCACGCAGCCAGCACAAGGACCCCCGCAGAGGGTGTCAGGTGCGATAGCAAATGCAGCGAGGCTCAGAAGACGGCAGCTGCCAGAGGGGACTAACTAACAAGCTCTTAAAAAAGCCACCCATTTTAACCTGAACCGACAAAAGAGAAATCCGTAGCTCATGCAAAAGCAGGCAGCACCTCCTCTCACGCAGCCAAGACTTTCCAGGCCCCCTGCTCAGCAAAGCGGGCGCAACTGTCCCCGAGTCCTTTGCGAATGAAAACGTCTCAAACAGCAAGATCAACTCAAACGCTCCTGTTTCAGACTCACTTAGTCCAACAACTTGCACAACTGCAAGAAAGATGACCCGAACAGCCAGTTATGCTTCTCAATAAACGGCTGCTATCAGTTCTCCCGGAAGCTGACCTTTCTGCGAAAAAATTCAAACAAAACATGACCCATCTCCTGATAAGCCTTCCTCTAGATTGAGCACAGCTGGAGTGGGGGATACTTAGAAGTTTGGGCCCTTCATACAATACGCACAAAAACAACAGTACGAACCCGTTCATCACATCAGGATATGCCTATAAATGAAAGCTTATTTTTTCTGATTACACTTACTGCTGAAAACCCTTAGAGCAAAGCGACTCAAAAATAATAAAACAGTTTTTTGAAATAATACTTTAATGTCATAGGAGGAATTATCAATTTTACACCAGGATCTCAAGATAATACAATCTTGTGTTTTTTCCTATCTGCGCTGGCTTTTACAAGCCCAGATAAAGACGTAGTAAAAAGAAGATGCATGACTTAGCATCCAGTATACTGCATATAGCGTTCCTGTTTGTTCCAGGTTTTATTGTTTTTCTGTCACAGCTTGTGACAAATCACAAATTATATTCCTAGATACCCATTGGGCCTCCTTCAATAATAATTAATCACCCTTCTGCTGCCTTCAGGTATGTCCTCCGCTCTCGGGCTATTATTATCCACACGCCCAGGAAGATGCTCTGCGTTCCTTCTGTTACTCGGGCATCCTGGCTGGAAACAAAACCTTCTTTCGTTAGCATGCTATTATTTTCCACAGAAGTTATTTTTGCTCTATAGATCTGCTAAAGTAATCGATATGCTGTAAGATGGGCAAAATGCTTGCTCCTTCATTAGAGCTCTGCCTGCTTGAAAGTTTATTTTTTATGTGAGATATATATGGGAGTATGAGGTGCAGGGGCTGTTCTTTTCTTGGAAGAACCTTAAAGTATCATTATTATCTGAATTATAGTGTAGAGGCTCCATCACCCAAGGACCATAACAGACAGTTATTTTTCTGAAGAGCTTGCTTCTACAGTTAATAGGTAATTTTTACAAAAAAAGCATTTTTCCATTGGATGCTGTCAATTCTTTGAAATTTAAAGTTTTCTATAAAAGTTTCATTTTGAAAAAATATCCTTAAAAATATCACATTTTAGCATTCCATAGAACAAGTAACATTTTTCACTTGGAAGTATTTCATTTATTTGTTCAGAAATTTAAAGGAGAGCATGCTAAGACTATAAAAAGTTACTATATTTGACAGGGTAATTCTAGTCTTTCAGCTGCTTTTCTCCCCTTGAGCAGTTTGAGCCACAGAAACCGGCAGTGTTCAGCCTTTTATCCTGACTTGGGATGGGATTTTATCTTTAATCCCAAAGCCTTTCAGGAAATGGGGAATGCCTTGCCAGCACCTCCTTCCAGGTTCAAGCACACCTAGGAGCGAGCAGAACGCCAGGGAGAGGTAAGGGGCTGCCCAAGGCAGCAAGGGGGCTCCGCGGAGCGGGAGGGCCCGAGGGAGGAGAGCAAGGGCTCCTCTGGGACAGCTTCTCGGAGAGAAAGGAAGTCACCACATCCATAGCCATTTTTCCACAGACAGCATACGATACAGAGAAGAATCGATACTGCAGTATACAAGAACACCGTTTGCCTGGTGACTCCCATCACAACTCTTGGGTACCAGTGGAAAGGGATGGAAAAGAAGGCCTCAGGAGCGGGCAGCAGCGACTGGAGCGGTGTCCTCCGCACTCAGGGCTGCACAAGGCCTAACGAAAGCACTACTCTCCTGCGGGCTTTGACTTTTGTTCCGTCCCACAAGGAGCGCTTTATAAATCCTGCCTTAGGACTTGTTGTCAGCTGAACACAGGGAGACAAAAATGCATCAAATGCTTGAGGAAACCGGGTTTTATCGTGTTTGCAAGATTATGCCAGGATTTGTTGCTTGAGGAAAGAGGATCATCCACTTTCCTTTGTGGGTGATTTGCATTACAAACATTTCCCTTATTTTACAAAAGCAGACCTGAAATCCCGAGCCAAGCAGCTGAATTGCAGTCTCTCTGGAAGATCTCTTCCCTGCATACATTATTTCTGGTTTCATTTCTAAGATTCCCGGAGTCCCCAAATTCCAGCAAGTTAGATGTGCATCATCCCAGCTACTCTTTCCTTTTTCAGGGCCAGGTTTCAGTGTTTGCAGATGGCTGTGCGAAGTCGCTATCGCACCAGGTGCCGTGCGACACTGCACGGCGTGCCAACCAACCCTGGGGACGAAGGAAGGCTGCCCCTCGGGGAGGCTGCTTCCGGAGGAGCACCGCTCGCCCGGCGTGCCCGGAGCAGGCCGCCGGGGCACAGCAGCTGCAGCAGCTCTGCGGCTAAGGCAGAGCAAGCTCAGCRGCAGAGGAGAAGCAGCACACTTCTGCCATCCCATAAGCACCAACTGCAATTGCATGCTGCTTTCTGCCATACGTAACCCAGCCGTATATCTCCTGTCACGGGCAGGTTAGAGCCGCTTATGTTTCTATTTTGCAAATATTTCTTTGCCAAGCCTGCTTTACTGATTGACTTCCATAAAGTACCTTCAGATCCCTAAAATTCCCTGAGCTACACCATCACTCACTTATTAGCAAAGCTATCTTCCCTCCACTTAAAGTTTTTTCCTGCCATACAGTCATAAAAAGTTTTATGTCCCCTTTCCACAGTAGCTGCCATTTACTGCTTATCACCTTCTTCCTAACTTATATTTTCTAGGTCACCCTCCTGCGGCCCAGGGCAACTTTGTTTGGGACGTTCAAACTTTTTGCTGCAGCACACCCTAAAGTCAGGGCTCCTTAACAGTGCTTTTATTAAAAAATCAAACAAAACCCCCCCGAAAAACAAAAAAACAAAAAAACCCAACAACTATTGGAAGAAAAAAAATCATTTTAGTGTCATTTGTGCCTGGTGAATGCATTTCGGAGCAAAATACATTACAGGGGTATTTTTAAAGGGTTTGCTTTCATCTCAACGTTTTAAGGAATTCTCTCTCTCCCTGTTTCCCCATCCTCTCCTTTACTGGGCAGGGAGAAAGGGGAGGCGGCAAAGGGGAGACACAACCTCTAATGAAAGAGCTTGTGAGAGTGTGTGTGTGTGTGTGTGTGTGTGTGTGTGTGAGAGAGAATGCGTACGGCTGGGTAGGCACAGACAAAATACAAAAATTCAGTATAAAAAGATATCCCCAAATTTCCGACCAGCTGCAGATTTAGGTCCTTTTCCACAACACAGCATAAAAATAATTTGGTTACTGGCAACTTCTGTGTTTTTAAGCACCTCAGGGGCTGCTGCAAGGGAATTCAGTTGTAGGCTGAACTCAAGCAGCTCATGACCTTTTATATGCAAGTACATTACACACCCTCTATGTCCAACGTTCATGTGATCTTTAGCTGGGTTTGGGGGGGGGGGTTGTTTTGTTTTGTTTTTAAGGACTGAACACTTTTTCTAAGAGTATGTTACAGAGTATTGGCTCAGATTTTCTTCGTTCCAAAAAATAATGTAAAGCATTAACCCCCTTGCTCAAAGAAGTCCCAACAAAGAAAAYGTAAGCGATTACCTGACAGTTATGCAATTTCTTAGTCCAGGCAAAGAAAATGCATTTCTGTACCACCCCGCACAGCTCCAGCTTTGCAGCAATACTTTCAAAGAGAAAACAGGACGTATTCCTGCCACCCTTTTGCTCAGCTCGCCTCCCTCTGCAGCTCTCCCCCAGCAGCCCCCAGCCGCGTGGCTTCGGCTCCTCTAAACCCCCACCTTCCACGTGTCACTGGCCATGCAGCAGGATTCTTTGGAATGACCCATTCGTCTGTCTCGCAGAGTTCAAATTTCAGTCACGGCTTGACTGCCGCCACATTTACAGCCTCTGTCCTCAAAGGTGAGAAACACCTGACGCAGGGATCTCCTTAATATATGCCATTCCCCTCCATAACGTTGCGCACTTGCGGGCAACATGGGCGGCAGGGAGGCAAGGGGAGACTTGCCCACTCCCAAAATACACTCCAACCTTTTCAGCATATTTTTCCCCTTCAAGTTCTCACCTTACTGTACTCATCTCCCCCCCGGCCCCAGCCCCCCCCAACCTCTAACTTGCGCATATCCAGTCCTGGCCCTTCCCAGTCCCTCTGCAGAAGCCACATCTTCAAGCCATCCCACCTCCCAAGTGATGCTCACTTTGTCTTTCTCAGAATACTGACAGGAAACTGCTTCCCTACTGTAAAAACTGTCAAGACTTAGAAGCAAAAACTGAACAAACCCACGATTTCAGGGGAGGGATGGAGGGAAAAGAAAATATGACATCTGTTCTGCAGAGTAGGAACTAACGGTGGCCCAGGCTCACAGCAGCTTTCCGAAGTTCAGGTGCCGGCCCTACCCAGTTAATCCGTTATCGCCAAAGACTCTCTCGGGTCTGTGTTCTCACCGAGCTGCGCATCACCGCATTGGCACGTATCAGCTATGTAAGGATCTGTGTGAAAGTACGCTTTACTCCTCCACGGCTGCAAAATGCCGCAGATCAGCAGATCTGCCGCATGATTCTTTTCCATTTTATTTATTGTGCTCAACATCCAGAACAAGTCAGCCGGGGAGCTCAAAGTACCACAGTGTCCCTAGGAGAGGTATTTTCAGATGCACCCGTAACACTGGCATACCACTGCTCCTGTTGACTTCGACACTARATTAGTCCAAATCACTTTTTAAATACTGTTAACACATCATTTTCAATAGGATAATTCATTCATCCTCCTTGCTTTCACATCTGTGGGTTACTATGYTGACCTGTTATTTTTAGCTACCCCTCAGCTACTTTCAAATCACACACTATATACGCAGCAACATTTTTTTCTGCTTCAGTCATCTCGGCTTCTTGTATCAGGTCTAATATTTGCTTCCCTAACTCTTACTTAGTAGAAAAGTTACAGAAAGAACAACAAAGATCATGTAATGCAAAGAACAACTCCTCTCTGAGGGGACATTAAGTAGACAGGACACCGCAGTCTGGAAAGCAACTGAGTAGGTATACGACAGAGGTACCTAAACTTGTAAGAAATACGAAGGAGGTGACTTGGGAACCATTATCCATTGTGTCTTGCAGTAGAAGAGCTACGTGGAAACAAATGAAAATTTCAGGGAATACTATTTCATAGAGCACACAGTTAAACCAGGAAACTTCCTATCACAGGATGCTGTACAGACTCAATATAAAGAAGAATTCAAAATAAAAAAGGAAAAAACGTTCCTGAGGGCTAATAAAAACCACGTGGTGGAAACAATCTGCTGCATCAGTCACCTAAGCCACAGACCGTAGGCGGGTGGAGGATGCAAAGGGAGAAGCGTCCCCGTACTCCTAGGCCAGTTCCTTATCAGCCAGTGAGATGGACTGACCGCGGGTCTGACTCACTACAGCCATTCTCCTCTTTATGCATATTTTACAATCTGAAGTACTCAAAACTCTGTTTCTTTGCACTATATTAGTAGAAAGGACACTTATATCTGAAATAAGGTGAACGCACTGCAATTCTGGCATGCATTTCTGCAGAGGCCAAAGCAGCATTATGGGGAGTTCAGGAGAGCGTCACCTCACCCTGTAAACACAGTATGTTGGGAGGCAGGAAGAGGTGAATGGCAAAAACATGATCCCAGACCTGTGAGTAAAACACTGAACGTAAGATTCAGTAAAACCGGATAAAAACTGGACAAAAGGTTTTCACTCAGAACTTAGCCTTATTCTTTACAAAACCAGCAACGAACATCATTACAAAACCCGGGGATTATGAACAAAGAAACAAGAGGAAGAAGTTTCAGGACTGAAGTGGAACTAACACTGTAAAGGTATTTTTGACTCTGAGTTGGCTTCTTGTCTCTATTAGTAATTTTGGGTGACACCTATTGTGACCGCAAGGCGGGCAAGAGAGGGTTGGATACCAGCGGAGAGACACTCAAGGTTCATGAGGGGTTAAACAGGGTAGATTTAATAAAGGACTTTCACTGCAGACTGCGCAGGGAGCCCCGGGAACYGCACGGCAGGGCTGCCGATGGGAGGCTGCTGGACACACGGGTCAGAGGCACAGGCTGGACGCACGGACAGGGCTCCCCCGCTGTTCATAAGGGCCCCTTAAATCTACCAGCACCGTCTCCTTATCTCGGCCGTGCTAACCTCGCGCGGCTACCGCCCGGGAAGCAGCTAGGTGCTGCGGCCAGAGCGTGTGGAAGACGACGCGTGCCTGGCCCTCGTGGGAATCTGGTCAGGGCATGCGCTCATGCACACCTCGGGGCCGCTGCCGCTCGCTGCTGCTCGCCGACTCCTCGCCAGCTCTCCCGCAGCTCTTCTCACTACAACCGCCAAACACAACAATCCCCCGGGATTCCGTTTGCTTATCGGGATTACAGATAGGCATCGTTATCAGACACACCAAATGCTTAACTAACATTGGCAAAACGCTAGATTTGCTGATTATATACTCACAGTAGTTGCTGTTGCGCAAGGAAAACCGAGGAGATACCTTTGTGCTGACCCCAGCGCTCACCGGCGGCCGAGGCCACGTGCCTGTCCCAGCTCCGCCGGCACCACGTCAGGCAGAGTCTGCCAGCGGCTGTGGTTATCGATCACTTCGGCAAGGAGAAGAAACGTAAACGAGAGCTCATTCCAGCGAGCAAGGGGGCTGCATGGGGTATTACCCGGGACCCTCTGGTCTTAGTCTTCTAGAAGTCTGGCTGGTCCAAATGCCTTTTTTTTTTTAAACACCTTTTTTTTTTTTCCTGTTCTTTCACTATTTCTCCCTTCTAAAGTTTTTCCTCCCTTCTGCCCAATAACTTTTAGAAAAAGGAAGATTTATTTCACGACTTGTTGCAGTACTTTTTAAAGTTAAGCGTATAATGGAGAAAAAAATGAAGGAATGTAAGGACAAAGTCATTAGCCATTGGGTGCATAGAAAAGCCACTTAAAAAAAGGAAACAATATTTTCCTAGTTTTTTTTAATTATTCTTTAGATCATAATGTGTGAAAAGAAAGCTGAATGCTAAAATATAAGTTTACTAGGTTTAATACATATTCCCATTCTCCTGTTTAATTCCCAGGTTTTCGGGTGAAAAACAGAAAGGTGCCAAATGTGGACTTTTTTTCTTTCTTAGGTGGTGTGATAAATGGTCTGATAAACTGGGCGATATCCTGGGGATCTAAACCAAGTTTCTGACTTTGCCACAGGCCGTCTAAGGTCTCGACAAGTCTGTTAATGTCCCTGAGTTTCAACTCTTCAACCTCGGGTTAGCAGTGCTGCCCTGATTCTGTCACTAAATCACTCCGAGAGGGACCTCCTGTCYGTCACAACACTATACACAGCCCAGGGATGTGCAGGGTTTTTAAGTGGTACTACTACTATGCGCATACCGGTTACTAATGTATATGATCCTTCTTTATTTACTGAGGAGCACAGGCTGAGCTATACTAGCTCAGGAGCTGACTGACAGCGTAACAGGGAAGCAAGTCCTATCAGTCGTCTCAGCAGTTCTCTGTCTCCAGATTACAAGGCTGCATGTTTGTCTGCCAGAAAATTTCAGTGTTTAAGGGGTGGAGTTGCACTGCTTTCATAACCTTAAAGGATATCCGAAAGAAGCTGTCTAGTCTCCTTCTTTGCCCAATATGCCATTCAGTGGAAATTAATGTCAGATGGGAAATCTTTTAGCACTCTGCCGGGATGACCAAACTCTCTCCTTCTATCGAGACAGCAGGAGCTGCACTGATTGCCGTGCTGCATGTGACTCGTGTGACACCACCGCCACAAGAGCCAAATTGCTTCACTGATCAGGACCCTGAGCAGTGACGGGGATAGAAAAGACATCACTGGAAGAGGTCTGAGCCCTCAATCAGGRTCAGAAGAAAAACCTGAACAGTTGAAAACACATTGCAAAATAAAAACTGAGACATATTTCCAGTTGGGCCCTTCAAAATCTAATTTAGATAATGTTGACTTAATTTGTTTTAAAAATGCCAACATGTTTCATCTTATTCAGTTAGTTGGTTTGATTTKATTGCCTTGGTTAGCTTCGGTAAGACTTCATATTCAAATATTAAACAGAATCCATGAAATGTAATATGTTGTGAAAATAAAGGTTAGGATTACAGTCCAAATGAAATTACTTGGAAGGATAACATTCAAACGGCTTGCCTTATCAATATGACTCATGCCTCTCTCACAAACCCAACTGCTTGGAATTAGTGAAATGAAACAAGAGCATCAAAACAATTTGTTTCAAATTCTTCCTCATCAAAACTCTTGTTGAAACCAACACGTCTCTGTGAAAAATTTTGATCTTGATGAAACTGCATTTTTTGATGGAAAAATCATTCCATCAGTTATCTTCTAAAGGCTCCAGGCGTTTCACCTCCTCTTTCTGCTCTAATCTAGACAAGAGAAACAAAAGGGTTTTTTTGGCCTCCTGCTGACTGAGAAGCATGTAAATGGGCTTTACAACGCCCTAGGATTCTCAATGTCCAGGAAAATTCCCGTATGACTCTAAAACAACTATAGAGTCCTCTGCAGTGGCACAAGTGCACCATTTGGAAGGGCATGACTCCCCTACTTCTTAAAAAATCCTAGATATATTGGGAGAAGATACATCTTTCTTTTTGCTTTGTAGATTGGCACAGGTTGGCATGGATGAGCTCACTGTGAGGCCTGTGCTGATGTACACCAGCTAGCTTCAGATTTCCTATGTACGCTCTAAGTACTTCTTCTGGTGGCAATGCTCATCCAAATGGCTGGAAGGTCTCCAAAGACAACAGGAATGCAAAACACACACTTTATCAGAGAGCATGAGAAAGACAATTAACTCATGCTACCCCAACAACCACAAAGACCCCCAAATTCCCAAGATACTAATTCCAGAATTAAACATGAAGATACTGGAGAGGTGTGATGCTTAAATAAATAAGTAAGTAAGTAAAGATAATAATTCATACAGTGCAGTTAAGCAATCAGTGGAATCAATCAGTGCAATTAATCCTCAATGGAAGCAGGTATGTTCTTTTTTCCCCCCCCTCACTTCACAAAATGTACACAGTGGAAGAGAGAGGCCCCCACTGTGCCGGGGACAGACCCGGCAGTAAGAATCTCATGCCTGCTCAGTGAGAGAGAATGCCCTTGAACATCGCCACTCATGTTGGGATTGTATTGGATTATTACAGATACAATTAAATTAACAATTAAAGATAGATATCTATGACACAGCTTGGGAAGGCGTCTCTTTGCTGAAGACCCCAAATGAAGCGTTTTATGAGGTTCTGCAAAGGCAGAATTTCTCTCTCCCAGCGTAGACCTTTACAGTGCAAACACCTGGTACTGCACTACCTACCTTCCAAGTCAATGGAGAGAAATATTTCTCAGTTCCTTGAAAGACATCTAAAATAAGCCAGATGAACTGCTCTCTTGACATGCTCTTCCCTTTCCATTGACTAAATATTAAGTGCGTCTCAATAACTGCCTGAGAAACAGACATCTATTCCATAGCTGCTTGAGACTGGGTGACAAATCCTGCCCTAAATGGTGTTAACAAAGAGGTTTGAGGAACTGCTTGTGGGTGTCACTGCAGTCAATAAGAGAAGTGGGGAAAAAGAAGTTGTATAGGATGCACAAAATATAAGATGGCTGGTGGGGAGGGGAGGATTGCATGATGTATCTGTAGCTGTTCAGAGCTGGATTAACCAAAGAACCCAACCCCCAGAAACTGTCTGAGGTATAAAGGAGCCCAAACCTTAATTATTATCAGTAGAAGCTGTTAAGGTCTTTACTCTGGGTAATGAGGTCTGTGATCTCTCACATGTATCCAGTATCCTTGCCAGTTCAACTATTTGAATGTTGTGGGAGAGAAAACTCAAAAACCATGCTCCTGATCCCAAAATCCCAGTTAGGCTTTTCAAAAGAATATCTAACTCCCATACACCACCTTGAAATATCCCTACCTTCATCCATCAAAACAGTGAACATACATTTCAGTATTTCTCTTATTAAAGTGACTTTGGGAATATACTCTTAAAAAAATATTGTAACAGAAAGCTGTTTTAGGGTCTAGCTCTGAAGTATTCATGTAGACACAAGTTCTCCGGGCAGGGGGAGGGCTCACTTTGATGGGATTGCAGCACAGATCCCAAATTTAACAGTTCCCTATGGTTCAGGGYTGTCTGGAATGCAGTGATTCATTTTATGGGGCCTGACCTACCTTGATGGATGACTGATGCTGGCTGTTTAACCTTTCTCTGGGTTGTGCTGTGGCCAGTTTTGCTGCATGGTAAGATTAAAAGAGCTTGAAACAGTTACATATGAATTATGACTCACAGTGAAGAGTTCTGCAGATCACAGTCCAGAGGAACCAAAGAAACCAATGATGGAAGGATAAACTAGAGCGCTATATTGCACTGGCAAGGTTTCTACCTACTCAGCAGGAGAACTCACGTTAATTTGAGCACCTACCAAATGTGATAAAAAGATACAAAACAACTGCTATTTTTACAAATCTGAATGAGAATCCACAGAATTTACAGAGTGGTGAAACCTTCTAATTTTCATCAACTTGAGCATTTGAAAACTACTCAGATTTCACCAGGAATACCAAGGGGCAGTGAGAAAGCTAAAGCCAGGTTAGACCTTGACATAAGAGAAAGCTGCCTCACTTGACAGAAAAAATTGCCTTCTCTCCCTTCAGCGTGGCAGGAAGTCATCTGTTGGCACACAGTATCACTATTGCTTCTGCAGATAAAACACTTGTACTAAAACAACTCACACTTAATATACGGGAGGGGGTTCTGCAGCCGAAACAGCTGGCAGACTCACTAGAAACACAGCAACTTAAAACCAGAATGCGGTATCATCAATGGCATCGATCCTGTTCTCCACGCTTACAGCTGTTCTACTACTGATTTCAGTGAGGACAGCCTTTACCCAGTCAATGCCCAGCACCATTCTGAAAAGGATAATTAAATGCTTAAATTGGGGCGAGTCCAARGACAAGCGTGAGACACAACCACTGAGCTATATCAAAATTGTTTCATCCAGAAATCTATGCTCGCTTTTTACCCAAACACCTCCAAAACAAAGTCCCGTGTCTTCACCACCACAAGCATGTCCTCCAGCAACCATAACAACCAAATCCTTATAAATCCAGCTTTGCCATTCACTAGTCTCAGCCTTGCCTTTGATAGCATGTCAAGGAGAGACCATGGTCAATACATCTATGCCAAAACTGGAAATGACCATAGCACGTGGAGGAAGAGGAGAAACTTGCCAGTAAAGCAGTCATCTGTGATGTTACAATATTACAACACTGCACTTTTTTTCTTCCATCTCTTTCAAATTTTCAGTTAGTAACAAACCTGACACTCAAAATCAACCATTCAGCATCACATTTGAAATACCTAAAAATTGTTCTGAATGAGTAACTTTCTATCAAAGCCTTGTAAATAACTTGCAAATTTGTCTGTCAAACAACATACAGGTCAAATTTCCCAATTTTGGAGTAAAATATTCAGTAATTTTCCCCTCTGTTTGCCCAGCTATGCTTAGCAGAGACAACTTCATATTCATGCAACTGTTTCTGGAACATTCCCTTGCATTAAAAAAAACCTCCTCTGCTTCCATAATGATTTCCTTCTGTTTCCTATGTCATGCCTTCCTTTTTTTTTTTAAACCTAGCATTTTTTTATTTTTATTTTTATTAAYAGAAAGGAAATCTACGCTTATTTTATACTTAGTGTATTATAGATATGAGAAGCAAAAAAAATCTCTTTCGTGGCTCTCAAGACAAGACTGCCAAGCTTCTCCTGCACTGGAGGAACAAGACCGTCCTCCTCACTCCCCAAAGAAAGAAAAAAAMCCCCTGAAATAGGAGACTAAGCTCATGTTCCCAGTAGCAAGAATATCCAGAAGCACCTGAATGACTTAGATGGAACTGATTTCCTCCAGTCGTAACTACCACAGTCACGACTAGGAAAAGGCCACAGTTTTCATATAGCTGTCTCCTGCCTTTCCTTCCTGAGCAGGCCAAACAGTATCATTTCTTACCACTCTCACCCAAATTGCCTCCTACCCTTTCTGTAACAAGCTATTCCTACAGGTTAGCAAAAATCAGGTCTAAGAGATCACCCTTTGTAGCTGTTCTCTCCATTTTCTACATCAAAAATTGCTCTCAACAAGCTGCAGGAACCTGCCAGACAGTCTCTCCTGCTCCATTCCACACCAGCAGATCCAGATAAGGCAAGTGCTCCATACCCAGCTAGTCTGGGGCTTTAAATAACACTCTATTTGCTCTAAGAAGAATACTCTCATTCCCCACATCTTCCTAGCTTAATGGTTTCAAGGACACTCATACAACAGCACCGTTTTCTTTTTCCCTTTTTATCGTTGTCCAGACAGTGTCAAGCAGTCTCTCTCCACACTTCAGGGCACATTCTCAAAACACAAAGATTAACCGACAATTAACTAGTGTACTCCCTTTTCTTTATCTTGGCTCTCCTTTATATCATTCCCTGTTGGCTGTAACAGCCATGCATGTGGTCTGCTAGTGGTACTGACTGTGCAGTCCCTACACAACGGACTTACACCTGCAGGACATTTCAGTAAGAAACATCTACTGCAAAACTCATGCATCATTACAGACTGGAACAAAGTGAGTTAAAAGCAGGGGGTGTGCACACTGGCACCTGTTTACTGCCCCTTTAAACATGCTTGGTTTTATTTCTTTTTCTCCTCTTTCCTTATAATCAACATTCGGACTTGCACAGAGCTGAAGAATCAGGAAGAATTACTGTAACATCTTTGCACTAAGACAAAAGAGATGGTCCAAGTTCATGCAGAGGTAACACCTACACAGCATCTCACAGCAAGAAGAGGGTGTTCTGCAAAGATGACGTGGCTATATTTCAGTTATTCCAGAGATCGTTTCTGTGAACCTATGGTTATGCATCTGAAGTAAATACTTCCATATACGTATGCATACATATGGAAATATAGCAGTATATAAAACAGAAGTGGCCACAGCTTAAACTGTGTCCCCAGGCAAAGTTCTTCAAAATGGGGGGNGGGGGGGAGGACAGTATGGCTCATTTGTAAACTTCACCAGAAAACTGAAAAGATCAAGAGAGAAAGAGAGTCACACATTTACAAATATCTACTGGTGAACAAGCGATGGAAAGGAGTGCCTTGGTTTCCATGAGATCACACACATTAGATGTCATGGTTCATCTTTCCAAGGCAAAAAAACAGAGGAAGGGGGAACAGCTTCCACAATGGCTTTTGACCATCTCAGTCCCTTTGGGCTGAGCTGAAAAGAAAAAATTTTGAAGGAAGTTAATGATTAGAAAGTGCACAAAATATGGCAACACATGCACATCATTATTTTTAGAAAACATCCTTCCTAGGATACACAGACAAGAATAATCTGTAGATATATTTGTAAAGATAATCTGTAGATATATTTGTAAAGATAATCTGTAGATATATTTGTAAAGATAATCTGTAGATATATTTGTAAAAGATTGCCTATATTTCTTTATCTGGGCAAATAGATCTGTTTTGGAGATAGAGCTGGAAATTAAATGAAGGGTCATATATTTTAAATCATGGTTTGAATTCAGTTATAGCTGGTAGCAAACAAAACCTGTTCCTGCTAATGGATATTGCATGGCCTTTGTGGAACAGAGATAATGGCCTCAGTTTTACTTCCTATGAAGGAATGACTTAATACCAGCAAGCTAGCATAAACAACATCAGCGGGCAACACCGTCAGTGTTTTCTGAATGGGAAGTGGATGGAAGCACAGTCCAAGAGCGGTATTTGCAATTTGGTTGTGGAGTCCTCGGCAACAGGAATGACACCAGCACTGCTCCTGCTTGTGCTGTTCCAGTTTTAGACCTCTGCACTTTGAATTTGCAATGCTGCACAAGATTTGTGCAAACGAATGCTTTCTTCTGTCCCTCGTCTCTCCTGGCTGCATGCAACACACTCAGATTTTGCCAGCTATGCAGCAGACGCATGGAGATGTGGGAGGGGGTGCGCAGTACAAGTTGCGGCCTCCTCTCACACTGAACAGTGTTTGAGAAACTTCCGAAAGTCCATTTCCCCCTTCCAAATGTCAAGCACAGCTAATGTGTCTCAATGCCATAGATAAGAGCAAATTTAGGAAAGAGGCTAAGGGGTTTCAGCCCCCACTGATACAGCGTGGGGCAGCGCGCTCTACCAGGCACGTCACAGAGGAGCAGCTGCATGGCTGTGTAGCCAGCTAGCTCTCTTGCCCTTCCCTTTCCTCATCCACAGCTGCATCCAGCCATGCATATCACAGCCAGATTCTCAGCAAAAGGTCTGCTACATTTTCCTATTCCTGACAGCCTCCACTAGTTTGTGGAAAAAAATAGGCAACGTGGCAACTTACTGACTCGAGCAATTAACTCCAGTTCTGCACCTACCCATGTGACGGAGGTGGCTGCTAGCACCAGCCCAGTTTTGTCCGTGAGGACTCAGTCCTGGACTTCCAGACACTGACTGCCAATTTGGAAATGCAGCCTGGTGGCTAGTGCTCATGAAATATTTTGCAGCTGAGAAGTGCCTTGGTAAGAGCAACATATTTTTGTTGTGATTGCTATGGAAGTACTTTTGTATGCTGGTCTTCATACAGCTAGAGGCCATTTTGGTATCTGCAGAGCTCTAATGACAGCTGTGCTCTTATCTCCTGCCTCACATGTTTATTAAAATAAACAAGCAAAAGTTTCTGTAGACAGAAGGGCCCTCAATTATTAGAAATTTCACTATGCCATCCAGAAAACAGCTCTGTTTGCAGACTATCCTAATTGTTTCATGGTAATTTGGCAGATCCCTAATTCAGAAGAGAGGAAAAATTCTCTGAATTTATAGCAGGAACTTGCAAAGCTGTATTTCTTAACAACAGAGCTGACTCACATTTATTCATTACTTACTCCTTATGGTGGGTTGTTACTGGAATTCGGTCCCAGATGGCAGGTTAAGCTGCAGAGAAGTGCTCTATATTTACAATGCTGATGAGACATGCAGAAGTGAAATAGTTTATTGGGAAGGCAGGCTATGCCTTAGACCTGCACGCTCTCAAGTATAACTTTCAGCATCTCCCTTCGCAGACACCTGCCTTCTGCCACATCTTTGGCTGAAGACGGGAGACAGAAGAGACCTGCTCCACTCAATTTGGGGAGTAATAAAGGGGACAAAGGAAGAGAAAAAGAAGACAGCAAAAGATTTAGTTTCTCCCTTTAGAAAGACTACTGACGGAATGGGACAAAGACAAGACAGCGTGGCCAGACAGTTCATTTGGCCCTTGATTCACAAAGCCAATCAAGTGCCCGCTTTACTTCTGACCTCTGCTGCACAAGGGCTTTGGGGTTTAAAGGAGGACCAGAATTCACAAGTCTTCCAGGCTGAAGYGTCCAGTGGAATTAAGCACCTAAATCACTTAGGACACAGACTCCAAACCATGTTGCCAGATACT